>NW_028165046.1:0-327500 GCF_964263955.1 Coregonus lavaretus
AGCCCTATTGACACCCCTCCCAGCCCTATTGACACCCCTCCCAACCCTATTGACACCCCTCCCAGCCCTATTGACACCCCTCCCAACCCTATTGACACCCCTCCCAGCCCCACTGACACCCCTCCCAGCCCTATTGACACCCCTCCCAGCCCTACTGACACCCCTCCCAGCCCTATTGACACCCCTCCCAGCCCTATTGACACCCCTCCCAGCCCTACTGACACCCCTCCCAGCCCTATTGACACCCCTCCCAGCCCTATTGACACCCATCCCAGCCCTATTGACACACCTCCCAGCCCTATTGACACCCTTCACAGCCCTACTGACACCCCGCCCAGCCCTATTGACACCCCTCCCAGCCCTATTGACACCCCTCCCAGCCCTACTGACACCCCTCCCAGCCCTATTGACACACCTCCCAGCCCTACTGACACCCCTCCCAGCCCTACTGACACCCCTCCCAGCCCTATTGACACCCCTCCCAGCCCTACTGACACCCCTCCCAGCCCTATTGACACCCCTCCCAGCCCTATTGACACCCCTCCCAGCCCTACTGACACCCCTCCCAACCCTATTGACACCCCTCCCAGCCCTATTGACACCCCTCCCAACCCTATTGACACCCCTCCCAACCCTATTGACACCCCTCCCAGCCCTATTGACACCCCTCCCAGCCCTACTGACACCCCTCCCAGCCCTACTGACACCCCTCCCAACCCTATTGACACCCCTCCCAGCCCTATTGACACCCCTCCCAGCCCTATTGACACCCCTCCCAACCCTATTGACACCCCTCCCAGCCCTATTGACACCCCTCCCAGCCCTACTGACACCCCTCCCAGCCCTACTGACACCCCTCCCAGCCCTATTGACACCCCTCCCAGCCCTATTGACACCCCTCCCAGCCCTATTGACACCCCTCCCAGCCCCACCGACACCCCTCCCAGCCCTATTGACACCCCTCCCAGCCCTACTGACACCCCTCCCAGCCCTACTGACACCCCTCCCAGCCCCACTGACACCCCTCCCAGCCCTATTGACACCCCTCCCAGCCCTATTGACACCCCTCCCAGCCCTATTGACACCCCTCCCAGCCCTACTGACACCCCTCCCAGCCCCACTGACACCCCTCCCAGCCCTACTGACACCCCTCCCAGCCCTATTGACACCTCTCCCAGCCCTACTGACACCCGTCCCAGCCCCACCGACACCCCTCCCAGCCCTACCGACACCCCTCCCAGCCCTACTGACACCCCTCCCAGCCCTACTGACGCCCCTCCCAGTCCTATTGACACCCCTCCCAGCCCTACTGACACCCCTCCCAGCCCCACCGACACCCCTCCCAGCCCTATTGACACCCCTTCCAGCCCTATTGACACCCCTCCCAGCCCTACTGACACCCCTCCCAGCCCTACTGACACCCCTCCCAGCCCTACTGACACCCCTCCCAGCCCTACTGACACCCCTCCCAGCCCTACTGACACCCCTCCCAGCCCCACTGACACCCCTCCCAGCCCTATTGACACCCCTCCCAGCCCTATTGACACCCCTCCCAGCCCTATTGACACCCCTCCCAGCCCTACTGACACCCCTCCCAGCCACATTGACACCCCTCCCAGCCCTATTGACACCCCTCCCAGCCCTATTGACACCCCTCCCAGCCCTACTGACACCCCGCCCAGCCCTATTGACACCCCTCCCAGCCCTATTGACACCCCTCCCAGCCCTACTGACACCCCTCCCAGCCCTATTGACACCCCTCCCAGCCCTATTGACACCCCTCCCAGCCCTACTGACACCCCTCCCAGCCCTATTGCCACCCCTCCCAGCCCTATTGACACCCCTCCCAGCCCTATTGACACCCCTCCCAGCCCTATTGACACCCCTCCCAGCCCTACTGACACCCCTCCCAGCCCCACTGACACCCCTCCCAGCCCTATTGACACCCCTCCCAGCCCTACTGACACCCCTCCCAGCCCCACCGACACCCCTCCCAGCCCTATTGACACCCCTTCCAGCCCTATTGACACCCTTCCCAACCCTATTGACACCCCTCCCAGCCCTATTGACACCCCTCCCAGCCCTATTGACACCCCTCCCAGCCCTACTGACACCCCTCCCAGCCCTACTGACACCCCTCCCAGCCCTATTGACACCCCTCCCAGCCCTATTGACACCCCTCCCAGCCCTATTGACACCCCTCCCAACCCTATTGACACCCCTCCCAGCCCTATTGACACCCCTCCCAGCCCTACTGACACCCCTCCCAGCCCTATTGACACCCCTCCCAGCCCTACTGACACCCCTCCCAGCCCTATTGACACCCCTCCCAGCCCTACTGACACCCCTCCCAGCCCCACCGACACCCCTCCCAGCCCTATTGACACCCCTCCCAGCCCTATTGACACCCCTCCCAGCCCTACTGACACCCCTCCCAGCCCTACTGACACCCCTCCCAGCCCTATTGACACCCCTCCCAGCCCTACTGACACCCCTCCCAGCCCCACTGACACGCCTCCCAGCCCCACTGACACCCCTCCCAGCCCCACTGACACCCCTCCCAGCCCCACTGACACCCCTCCCAGCCCTATTGACACCCCTCCCAGCCCTATTGACACCCCTCCCAGCCCTATTGACACCCCTCCCATCCCTACTGACACCCCTCCCAGCCCTATTGACACCCCTCCCAGCCCTATTGACACCCCTCCCAGCCCTACTGACACCCCTCCCAGCCCTACTGACACCCCTCCCAGCCCTACTGACACCCCTCCCAGCCCCACTGACACCCCTCCCAGCCCTATTGACACCCCTCCCAGCCCTATTGACACCCCTCCCAGCCCTATTGACACCCCTCCCAGCCCTATTGACACCCCTCCCAGCCCTATTGACACCCCTCCCAGCCCTATTGACACCCCTCCCAGCCCTACTGACACCCCTCCCAGCCCTATTGACACCCCTCCCAGCCCTATTGACACCCATCCCAGCCCTATTGACACACCTCCCAGCCCTATTGACACCCCTCACAGCCCTACTGACACCCCTCCCAGCCCTATTGCCACCCCTCCCAGCCCTATTGACACCCCTCCCAGCCCCACTGACACCCCTCCCAGCCCTACTGACACCCCTCCCAGCCCTATTGACACCCCTCCCAGCCCTATTGACACCCCTCCCAGCCCTATTGACACCCCTCCCAGCCCTATTGACACCCCTCCCAGCCCTATTGACACCCCTCCCAGCCCTATTGACACCCCTCCCAACCCTATTGACACCCCTCCCAGCCCTATTGACACCCCTCCCAACCCTATTGACACCCCTCCCAGCCCCACTGACACCCCTCCCAGCCCTATTGACACCCCTCCCAGCCCTACTGACACCCCTCCCAGCCCTATTGACACCCCTCCCAGCCCTATTGACACCCCTCCCAGCCCTACTGACACCCCTCCCAGCCCTATTGACACCCCTCCCAGCCCTATTGACACCCATCCCAGCCCTATTGACACACCTCCCAGCCCTATTGACACCCTTCACAGCCCTACTGACACCCCGCCCAGCCCTATTGACACCCCTCCCAGCCCTATTGACACCCCTCCCAGCCCTACTGACACCCCTCCCAGCCCTATTGACACACCTCCCAGCCCTACTGACACCCCTCCCAGCCCTACTGACACCCCTCCCAGCCCTATTGACACCCCTCCCAGCCCTACTGACACCCCTCCCAGCCCTATTGACACCCCTCCCAGCCCTATTGACACCCCTCCCAGCCCTACTGACACCCCTCCCAACCCTATTGACACCCCTCCCAGCCCTATTGACACCCCTCCCAACCCTATTGACACCCCTCCCAACCCTATTGACACCCCTCCCAGCCCTATTGACACCCCTCCCAGCCCTACTGACACCCCTCCCAGCCCTACTGACACCCCTCCCAACCCTATTGACACCCCTCCCAGCCCTATTGACACCCCTCCCAGCCCTATTGACACCCCTCCCAACCCTATTGACACCCCTCCCAGCCCTATTGACACCCCTCCCAGCCCTACTGACACCCCTCCCAGCCCTACTGACACCCCTCCCAGCCCTATTGACACCCCTCCCAGCCCTATTGACACCCCTCCCAGCCCTATTGACACCCCTCCCAGCCCCACCGACACCCCTCCCAGCCCTATTGACACCCCTCCCAGCCCTACTGACACCCCTCCCAGCCCTACTGACACCCCTCCCAGCCCCACTGACACCCCTCCCAGCCCTATTGACACCCCTCCCAGCCCTATTGACACCCCTCCCAGCCCTATTGACACCCCTCCCAGCCCTACTGACACCCCTCCCAGCCCCACTGACACCCCTCCCAGCCCTACTGACACCCCTCCCAGCCCTATTGACACCTCTCCCAGCCCTACTGACACCCGTCCCAGCCCCACCGACACCCCTCCCAGCCCTACCGACACCCCTCCCAGCCCTACTGACACCCCTCCCAGCCCTACTGACGCCCCTCCCAGTCCTATTGACACCCCTCCCAGCCCTACTGACACCCCTCCCAGCCCCACCGACACCCCTCCCAGCCCTATTGACACCCCTTCCAGCCCTATTGACACCCCTCCCAGCCCTACTGACACCCCTCCCAGCCCTACTGACACCCCTCCCAGCCCTACTGACACCCCTCCCAGCCCTACTGACACCCCTCCCAGCCCTACTGACACCCCTCCCAGCCCCACTGACACCCCTCCCAGCCCTATTGACACCCCTCCCAGCCCTATTGACACCCCTCCCAGCCCTATTGACACCCCTCCCAGCCCTACTGACACCCCTCCCAGCCACATTGACACCCCTCCCAGCCCTATTGACACCCCTCCCAGCCCTATTGACACCCCTCCCAGCCCTACTGACACCCCGCCCAGCCCTATTGACACCCCTCCCAGCCCTATTGACACCCCTCCCAGCCCTACTGACACCCCTCCCAGCCCTATTGACACCCCTCCCAGCCCTATTGACACCCCTCCCAGCCCTACTGACACCCCTCCCAGCCCTATTGCCACCCCTCCCAGCCCTATTGACACCCCTCCCAGCCCTATTGACACCCCTCCCAGCCCTATTGACACCCCTCCCAGCCCTACTGACACCCCTCCCAGCCCCACTGACACCCCTCCCAGCCCTATTGACACCCCTCCCAGCCCTACTGACACCCCTCCCAGCCCCACCGACACCCCTCCCAGCCCTATTGACACCCCTTCCAGCCCTATTGACACCCTTCCCAACCCTATTGACACCCCTCCCAGCCCTATTGACACCCCTCCCAGCCCTATTGACACCCCTCCCAGCCCTACTGACACCCCTCCCAGCCCTACTGACACCCCTCCCAGCCCTATTGACACCCCTCCCAGCCCTATTGACACCCCTCCCAGCCCTATTGACACCCCTCCCAACCCTATTGACACCCCTCCCAGCCCTATTGACACCCCTCCCAGCCCTACTGACACCCCTCCCAGCCCTATTGACACCCCTCCCAGCCCTACTGACACCCCTCCCAGCCCTATTGACACCCCTCCCAGCCCTACTGACACCCCTCCCAGCCCCACCGACACCCCTCCCAGCCCTATTGACACCCCTCCCAGCCCTATTGACACCCCTCCCAGCCCTACTGACACCCCTCCCAGCCCTACTGACACCCCTCCCAGCCCTATTGACACCCCTCCCAGCCCTACTGACACCCCTCCCAGCCCCACTGACACGCCTCCCAGCCCCACTGACACCCCTCCCAGCCCCACTGACACCCCTCCCAGCCCCACTGACACCCCTCCCAGCCCTATTGACACCCCTCCCAGCCCTATTGACACCCCTCCCAGCCCTATTGACACCCCTCCCATCCCTACTGACACCCCTCCCAGCCCTATTGACACCCCTCCCAGCCCTATTGACACCCCTCCCAGCCCTACTGACACCCCTCCCAGCCCTACTGACACCCCTCCCAGCCCTATTGACACCCCTCCCAGCCCTACTGACACCCCTCCCAGCCCTACTGACACCGCTCCCAGCCCTATTGACACCCCTCCCAGCCCTATTGACACCCCTCCCAGCCCTACTGACACCCCTCCCAGCCCTATTGACACCCCTCCCAGCCCTACTGACACCCCTCCCAGCCCTACTGACACCCATCCCAGCCCATACTGACACCCCCTGTGCCTTAAGGCTTAGACACACCAATAGTGGTTTCCGGGTTGAGAGTACTTGGCACCTCTGAACAGAGTGCCGGCCTTAACTTGCAAACCGATTTCACATGTAGAATCGTGTGACAATGTAGGCAGTCAAATGTCCACCAGCGGGTGGTCCCTAAAACACAAACGGTAGATCAACATGTTCCATTGGTTCTGGGTCCATTCCCCAAGTCAGATCCCCCACTGGGTCCATGTTGTAGATATTATGTGATATGGTAGTTGGAGTCTAACTATAGATGCAGGCTAACTACAGATGCAGGCTAACTATAGATGCAGGCTAACTACAGATGCAGGCTAACTACAGATGCAGGCTAACTACAGATGCAGGCTAACTACAGATGCAGGCTAACTACAGATGCAGGCTAACTACAGATGCAGGCTAACTACAAATGCAGGCTAACTACAGATGCTGGCTAACTACAGATGCAGGCTAACCACAGATGCAGGCTAACTATAGATGCAGGCTAACTACAGATGCAGGCTAACTATAGATGTAGGCTAACTACAGATGCAGGCTAACTACAGATGCAGGTTTGCAGTAGGTGTACTGTAGTAGTAGTAGACACTGGCACGTCTCAAATCATACCCTATCCCCTACATTGTGCACTACTTTTGAACAGAGGGTAGTGCACAGGGAGTGAGCTGGTTTTGTAAGGAGTATGGTCACATCCAAAATGGCACCCTATTCCCTATAAAATGGCACCCTATTCCCTATGAAATGGCACCCTATTCCCTATGAAATGGCACCCTATTCCCTATGAAATGGCACCCTATTCCCTATGAAGTGGCACCCTATTCCCTATGAAATGGCACCCTATTCCCTATGAAGTGCACTTGTTACACTAGCCGTAGAGCCCTGCTCAGAATCTGTAAGTGGCTCTGGATGAGAGCTTCCGCTAACAGACCCATAGTCGTCATGACAACGCTGTTCCAGAGCCAGCACACTCTCTTCAGGTGCCTTTCTTCTTTTCTACCGCAAAACAAACATATCAAACAACCAATCTGTGGCCAGAAGCAACGTTTTTTAACAATACCAAACCTGCCCATCAACTAGATTCCTGTACATAATACTGTAAGGTTTTAGAAGACTTCTTTAGAGGTGGATGTGTTGTTCTACGGTCCTGCAAGGAGCACTAGTGATCTGGCTGTTGTCTGGCTGCCGCATTACATCAACCAATCGTTACCTGCTATGTCATAGACTGAGAAGTCGGGCATCAGATTGCTATATAACATGATGTGGTTTAGCTGATATGTTAAACACCTATCCAGGCGTTGTGAGATTTGGTCATGTGGTCAGTCTGAATGTCACGTTCGTTTAAAGACGGGTCGGACCAAGGCGCAGCGTGATATGCGTACATGTTTATTTACGATAAACACACGACAAAACAACAAAGGTAACGGAACGTGAAGTCCGAAAGGTACAACACAACAAACCTTACACGGAACGAGAACCCACAACTAGACAGTGCCAAAAGGCTGCCTAAGTATGATTCCCAATCAGAGACAACGAGCGACAGCTGCCTCTGATTGGGAACCACACCGGCCAACATAGAAATACAAATCTAGAATATTCACACCCTGACCAAACTAGCTAGAGTTCTGTAGGCCAGGGTGTGACACTGAAACATGGCCATTATGACCGCTAGCCCAAGCCAGGTCACTAAACTCCTCCCTGTGAAGGAGAACAAAGTATTTTTGTAATGTATCTTATTCCCTAAAGACCTGTTACAGTCCCGCTGTATGTGATTGTGTGTTAATGTATTTTATTTTATTTTAATGTCTGATGTAATTTGGGTTCTGATGGTTTTCCGAGCCGCTCAGAAAGATAGATGTTCTGTTCAACTAATAAACTTTTAAAAGTTTTACCCAGTTCTTCCTGTCTCGCTACTTCCTTTGCGTTCCTTTCGAAACTGTTTTACCAGAATGCAACTCTACATCATCAGAAGTCAAACACAAACACACAGTCTTGTATAACTAACCTTGTGGGGGGACACAATTCAGTCCCATTCAAAATCCTATTTTCCCTAACCCTAAACCTTAACCTAACCTCAACCCGAAACCCTAGCTCCTAACCCTAAAACTAACCCTAGCTCCTAACCCTAAAACTAACCCTAGCTCCTAACCCTAAAACTAACCCTAGCTCCTAACCCTAAAACTAACCCTAGCTCCTAACCCTAAAACTAACCCTAGCTCCTAACCCTAAAACTAACCCTAACTCCTAACCCTAAAACTAACCCTAGCTCCTAACCCTAACACTAAATGTAACGTTGTCCTTAAACTGCCTAGAAATAGCATTTGACCTTGTGGGGACTAACAAAATGTCCCCAGTTGGTCAAATGTGTGTTTGTTTACTATTCTTGTGGGGACATCTGGTATATTTAAACACATCCACCATATCAATCAGTTCTCATGATAGTCAGGCATTACTATTAGTAATCTGGGTAGAAGAAGCCTTCTGTGATCGACCATACTGTAGAGAGACTACGGTTAGAGCAGCTGACGGTTAGAGCATTCAGTCAGCAGGGTTAGCGGGTTAGGAGGACCAGTCAGTCAGCAGGGTTAGCGGGTTAGGAGGACCAGTCAGTCAGCAGGGTTAGCGGGTTAGGAGGACCAGTCAGTCAGCAGGGTTAGCGGGTTAGGAGGACCAGTCAGTCAGCAGGGTTAGCGGGTTAGGAGGACCAGTCAGTCAGCAGGGTTAGCGGGTTAGGAGGACCAGTCAGTCAGCAGGGTTAGCGGGTTAGGAGGACCAGTCAGTCAGCAGGGTTAGCGGGTTAGGAGGACCAGTCAGTCAGCAGGGTTAGCGGGTTAGGAGGACCAGTCAGTCAGCAGGGTTAGCGGGTTAGGAGGACCAGTCAGTAAGCAGGATTACTGTGTTACGACCAATCAGTCAGACGGTCAGTAGGGTTAGTGTTTTAGGACCAGTCAGTCAGTAGGGTTAGTGTGTTAGGACAAGTCAGTCAGCAGGGTTAGTGTGTTAGGAGGACCAGTCAGTCAGCAGGGTTAGTGTGTTAGGACCAGTCAGTCAGTAGGGTTAGTGTGTTAGGACCAGTCAGTCAGCAGGGTTAGTGTGTTAGGAGGACCAGTCAGTCAGTCAGCAGGGTTAGTGTGTTAGGACCAGTCAGTCAGCAGGGTTAGTGTGTTAGGACCAGTCAGTCAGCAGGGTTAGTGTGTTAGGAGGACCAGTCAGTCAGCAGGGTTAGTGTGTTAGGACCAGTCAGTCAGTAGGGTTAGTGTGTTAGGAGGACCAGTCAGTCAGTAGGGTTAGTGTGTTAGGAGGACCAGTCAGTCAGCAGGGTTAGTGTGTTAGGAGGACCAGTCAGTCAGCAGGGTTAGTGTGTTAGAACCAGTCAGTCAGCAGGGTTAGTGTGTTTGGACCAGTCAGTCAGCAGGGTTAGTGTGTTAGGAGGACCAGTCAGTCAGTAGGGTTAGTGTGTTAGGACCAGTCAGTCAGTAGGGTTAGTGTGTTAGGACCAGTCAGTCAGTAGGGTTAGTGTGTTAGGAGGACCAGTCAGTCAGCAGGGTTAGTGTATTAGGAGGACCAGTCAGTCAGTAGGGTTAGTGTTTTAGGACCAGTCAGTCAGTAGGGTTAGTGTGTTAGGAGGACCAGTCAGTCAGCAGGGTTAGTGTGTTAGGACCAGTCAGTCAGCAGGGTTAGTGTGTTAGGAGGACCAGTCAGTCAGCAGGGTTAGTGTGTTAGGAGGACCAGTCAGTCAGTAGGGTTAGTGTATTAGGAGGACCAGTCAGTCAGTAGGGTTAGTGTTTTAGGACCAGTCAGTCAGTAGGGTTAGTGTGTTAGGACCAGTCAGTCAGTAGGGTTAGTGTGTTAGGAGGACCAGTCAGTCAGTAGGGTTAGTGTGTTAGGACCAGTCAGTCAGCAGGGTTAGTGTGTTAGGAGGACCAGTCAGTCAGTAGGGTTAGTGTGTTAGGAGGACCAGTCAGTCAGTCAGTAGGGTTAGTGTGTTAGGAGGACCAGTCAGTCAGCAGGGTTAGTGTGTTAGGACCAGTCAGTCAGCAGGGTTAGTGTGTTAGGAGGACCAGTCAGTCAGCAGGGTTAGTGTGTTAGGAGGACCAGTCAGTCAGCAGGGTTAGTGTGTTAGGAGGACCAGTCAGTCAGCAGGGTTAGTGTGTTAGGAGGACCAGTCAGTCAGCAGGGTTAGTGTGTTAGGAGGACCAGTCAGTCAGTCAGTAGGGTTAGTGTGTTAGGACCAGTCAGTCAGCAGGGTTAGTGTGATAGGACCAGTCAGTCAGCAGGGTTAGTGTGTTAGGAGGACCAGTCAGTCAGCAGGGTTAGTGTGTTAGGAGGACCAGTCAGTCAGCAGGGTTAGTGTGTTAGGAGGACCAGTCAGTCAGTCAGTAGGGTTAGTGTGTTAGGACCAGTCAGTCAGCAGGGTTAGTGTGTTAGGAGGACCAGTCAGTCAGCAGGGTTAGTGTGTTAGGAGGACCAGTCAGTCAGCAGGGTTAGTGTGTTAGGACCAGTCAGTCAGCAGGGTTAGTGTGTTAGGAGGACCAGTCAGTCAGCAGGGTTAGTGTGTTAGGAGGACCAGTCAGTCAGCAGGGTTAGTGTGTTAGGAGGACCAGTCAGTCAGTCAGTAGGGTTAGTGTGTTAGGAGGACCAGTCAGTCAGCAGGGTTAGTGTGTTAGGAGGACCAGTCAGTCAGTAGGGTTAGTGTTTTAGGAGGACCAGTCAGTCAGCAGGGTTACTGTATTAGGAGGACCAGTCAGTCAGCAGGGTTAGTGTGTTAGGAGGACCAGTCAGTCAGTAGGGTTAGTGTGTTAGGAGGACCAGTCAGTCAGCAGGGTTAGTGTGTTAGGAGGACCAGTCAGTCAGCAGGGTTAGTGTGTTAGGAGGACCAGTCAGTCAGCAGGGTTAGTGTGTTAGGAGGACCAGTCAGTCAGCAGGGTTAGTGTTTTAGGAGGACCAGTCAGTCAGCAGGGTTAGTGTGTTAGGAGGACCAGTCAGTCAGTAGGGTTAGTGTGTTAGGAGGACCAGTCAGTCAGCAGGGTTAGTGTGTTAGGAGGACCAGTCAGTCAGTAGGGTTAGTGTGTTAGGAGGACCAGTCAGTCAGCAGGGTTAGTGTATTAGGAGGACCAGTCAGTCAGCAGGATTAGTGTGTTTTAGGAGGACCAGTCAGTCAGCAGGGTTAGTGTGTTAGGACCAGTCAGTCAGCAGGGTTAGTGTGTTAGGACCAGTCAGTCAGCAGGGTTAGTGTGTTAGGAGGACCAGTCAGTCAGTAGGGTTAGTGTGTTAGGAGGACCAGTCAGTCAGTCAGTAGGGTTAGTGTGTTAGGAGGACCAGTCAGTCAGCAGGGTTAGTGTGTTAGGAGGACCAGTCAGTCAGCAGGGTTAGTGTGTTAGGAGGACCAGTCAGTCAGTAGGGTTAGTGTGTTAGGAGGACCAGTCAGTCAGTCAGTAGGGTTAATGTGTTAGGACCAGTCAGTCAGTAGGGTTAGTGTGTTAGGACCAGTCAGTCAGCAGGGTTAGTGTGTTAGGACCAGTCAGTCAGCAGGGTTAGTGTGTTAGGAGGACCAGTCAGTCAGCAGGGTTAGTGTGTTAGGAGGACCAGTCAGTCAGTAGGGTTAGTGTGTTAGGAGGACCAGTCAGTCAGCAGGGTTAGTGTGTTAGGAGGACCAGTCAGTCAGTAGGGTTAGTGTGTTAGGATCAGTCAGTCAGTAGGGTTAGTGTGTTAGGAGGACCAGTCAGTCAGCAGGGTTAGTGTGTTAGGAGGACCAGTCAGTCAGCAGGGTTAGTGTGTTAGGATCAGTCAGTCAGTTGGGTTAGTGTGTTAGGAGGACCAGTCAGTCAGTAGGGTTAGTGTGTTAGGAGGACCAGTCAGTCAGTAGGGTTAGTGTGTTAGGAGGACCAGTCAGTCAGCAGGGTTAGTGTGTTAGGATCAGTCAGTCAGTAGGGTTAGTGTGTTAGGAGGACCAGTCAGTCAGCAGGGTTAGTGTGTTAGGATCAGTCAGTCAGTAGGGTTAGTGTGTTAGGAGGACCAGTCAGTCAGTAGGGTTAGTGTGTTAGGACCAGTCAGTCAGTAGGGTTAGTGTGTTAGGACCAGTCAGTCAGCAGGGTTAGTGTGTTAGGAGGACCAGTCAGTCAGTAGGGTTAGTGTGTTAGGAGGACCAGTCAGTCAGCAGGGTTAGTGTGTTAGGAGGACCAGTCAGTCAGCAGGGTTAGTGTGTTAGGACCAGTCAGTCAGCAGGGTTAGTGTGTTAGGAGGACCAGTCAGTCAGCAGGGTTAGTGTGTTAGGATCAGTCAGTCAGTAGGGTTAGTGTGTTAGGAGGACCAGTCAGTCAGTAGGGTTAGTGTGTTAGGAGGACCAGTCAGTCAGTAGGGTTAGTGTGTTAGGAGGACCAGTCAGTCAGCAGGGTTAGTGTGTTAGGAGGACCAGTCAGTCAGCAGGGTTAGTGTGTTAGGAGGACCAGTCAGTCAGCAGGGTTAGTGTGTTAGGAGGACCAGTCAGTCAGCAGGGTTAGTGTGTTTGGACCAGTCAGTCAGTCAGCAGGGTTAGTGTGTTAGGACCAGTCATTCCACCCCGAAGAGCACGACCTAGACGCCGGTTTCCGCCTGACGTGCTTCTCAGATCTGAAGGGATGAGGGTGTAAGGTCCCGCAGGAGGCTCTGCTCAAACTCCTGGCGGGACTGGAGCCCCACCGGCCGGGGGAAGCTGGGGACCAAGGCTCTGTATTCGGACAACTCGCTCCCAACACCCCCGCAGGTTCCCGGCTAGGTAGGGTTATTTAACACCCCCACAGGTTCCCGGCTAGGTAGGGTTATTTAACACCCCCACAGGTTCCCGGCTAGGTAGGGTTATTTAACACCCCCACAGGTTCCCGGCTAGGTAGGGTTATTTAACACCCCCACAGGTTCCCGGCTAGGTAGGGTTATTTAACACCCCCACAGGTTCCCGGCTAGGTAGGGTTATTTAACACCCCCGCAGGTTCCCGGCTAGGTAGGGTTATTTAACACCCCCACAGGTTCCCGGCTAGGTAGGGTTATTTAACACCCCCACAGGTTCCCGGCTAGGTAGGGTTATTTAACACCCCCACAGGTTCCCGGCTAGGTAGGGTTATTTAACACCCCCACAGGTTCCCGGCAAGGTAGGGTTATTTAACACCCCCACAGGTTCCCGGCTAGGTAGGGTTATTTAACACCCCCACAGGTTCCCGGCTAGGTAGGGTTATTTAACACCCCCACAGGTTCCCGGCTAGGTAGGGTTATTTAACACCCCCGCAGGTTCCCGGCTAGGTAGGGTTATTTAACACCCCCGCAGGTTCCCGGCTAGGTAGGGTTATTTAACTCGGTACAGTAGCCAACTAGCTTTTTAACGTATATCATTTCGTTCTAGCTACGTTTGTACGTGTACTTGCTACATTGGCAAGCTAGCTAATGTAGCTAGATTTTTTATTAGCTAACTAACGTTCATTGGCTAAGATAGCCGTGCAGACATAATTTTAAAAAATTGTTGTTGACATTTTAGTCATTTAGCAGACGCTCTTATCCAGAGCGACTTACAGTTCGTGAGTGCATACATTTTCATACTGCCCCCCTGTGGGAAACGACCCCACAACCCTGGCGTTGCAAGCGCCATGCTCTACCAACTGAGCTACAGGGGGGCCAATGGCTTGCTATGAGGATCACTATGGAAATACTTTTTTAAACGTGCTTGTGTCATACTCGATGATTTTAATGGCATGTATGCACGTGGTTGAATTGTGTTTAAAATGGCCAAATAAATCAAATATAAAAATGTCCCTTCTCTTGCTAGCCAGTCAGCTAACAGTACTGGATCTGCAATTAGCGTGTATGCTAGCTGAAGTTAGCTAGGCTTGTCAGCGCCTTCTATTTCAGCATCTCTGTTGCAGGGCTTGCCTGGAAACTCGACGTTGAATTGCTTGCATTCAATTCTATGTCGGGCAGAAATGAACGTTTGAGTCAGGAAAGTTTCCTCTCACGACCTCTACAAGCCAGAATGTTGAATAAAATGTTTGTTTTTTAACGTACCTTACCGGTTGTCCATGCAGTTGGGCCTTCTGTAATTATACACAGGGAAGTATAATGACTAATTACGTCAACTTTTCTAAGCGGCGGTAAAGTCAGTTCATTCAGCTTTCTATCGCCTGAAGTATGCGCAGAACCATGTGATAGAAATCTGAATGCACTACCAGCGCTTTGAAAAGTTTATGTATTTATGCTTTCCTGTGGATATATTGTCTCGTATTACTACAGACAACCGGTAAAGGAAGTTAAAATGTGGTTGTATTAAACATTCTGGCTTGTAGAGGTGGTGAGAGGAAACTTTCCTGATGCATATGCTCATTTCTGCACGATGTAGTATTCAATGCAATTCATCGACAGATTTCCAGGCAACTGCAAGGCCTTAAATAACCTTTCCAGTTGACTGTTTATCACTCAGTTGTAGTTACCCAATGCTAGCTGCTGTTAGTAAATTAATAACGTTAGTTAGGTCCACACGGTTATAAAGGTGCCCAGGAATGATGCTGAAAGCTCCTTACTGAGAGGGGGGGGGGGTGTTGTCTCATTCATCATTCAATGAATCATTGCATACCAGGGTAGCTTGAACATTGCTAAACTCTGTGGGTGCTGTGCAGGTATGGGCATGGACTCCTGTGTGATTCCTCTGAGACACGGAGGCCTCTCATTGGTCCAAACTACAGACTTCTTCTACCCTCTGGTGGAGGACCCCTACATGATGGTGAGTTCTAACCCCTGACCTTTAACCCCTCAACTTCAACCTCTAGTAGAGGACCCCTATACAATGGGGGAGTTCTATTCTGACCCTAAACACCTCACCTTTCTCAGGGCAAGATGTATGCTTTTTGCTCTGTTACATCTCAATCCTCTCTCTCTCTCTCTTCCCCCGTCTCTCTCTCCAGGGAAGGATAGCGTGCGCTAATGTCCTCAGTGATCTCTATGCTATGGGCATCACAGAGTGTGACAACATGCTGATGCTACTCAGTGTCAGCCAGAAGATATCTGAGAAGGTAGGTAACCTCATGCTCTCTGTGTGTGTAGTTGAAGTAGCTAGCAGGGTGACTGGTGGGGCTTCAGAACAAAAAACAAAAATTCATGAACCCACTCATCTCCAATTTGTCAGACTTGGACTGTTCCATGTGAAGCAACCTGTCTGTAGCACGTGTGTGTTTTTGTGTGCGTCAGACGTGCATGTGTTCCTGGAGTTATGCCCAGTCAGTCTAACCTGCAGAACAGGAAGCTAGTTGGCCGTGATGAAATGATAACCGTGTGTGTGAGCTAGTTGGCCGTGATGAAATGATAACCGTGTGTGTGAGCTAGTTGGCCGTGATGAAATGATAACCGTGTGTGTGAGCTAGTTGGCCGTGATGAAATGATAACCGTGTGTGTGTGCTAGTTGGCCGTGATGAAATGATAACCGTGTGTGTGAGCTAGTTGGCCGTGATGAAATGATAACCGTGTGTGTGTGCTAGTTGGCCGTGATGAAATGATAACCGTGTGTGTGTGCAGGAGCGTGAGCGTGTGATGAAATGATAACCGTGTGTGTGTGCTAGTTGGCCGTGATGAAATGATAACCGTGTGTGTGAGCTAGTTGGCCGTGATGAAATGATAACCGTGTGTGTGACCTAGTTGGCCGTGATGAAATGATAACTGTGTGTGTGTGTGCTAGTTGGCCGTGATGAAATGATTACCGTGTGTGTGTGCTAGTTGGCCGTGATGAAATGATAACCGTGTGTGTGAGCTAGTTGGCCGTGATGAAATGATAACCGTGTGTGTGAGCTAGTTGGCCGTGATGAAATGATAACCGTGTGTGTGTGTGCTAGTTGGCCGTGATGAAATGATAACCGTGTGTGTGTGAGCTAGTTGGCCGTGATGAAATGATAACCGTGTGTGTGAGCTAGTTGGCCGTGATGAAATGATAACCGTGTGTGTGAGCTAGTTGGCCGTGATGAAATGATAACCGTGTGTGTGAGCTAGTTGGCCGTGATGAAATGATAACCGTGTGTGTGTGCTAGTTGGCCGTGATGAAATGATAACCGTGTGTGTGCTAGTTGGCCGTGATGAAATGATAACCGTGTGTGTGAGCTAGTTGGCCGTGATGAAATGATAACCGTGTGTGTGAGCTAGTTGGCCGTGATGAAATGATAACCGTGTGTGTGTGTGCTAGTTGGCCGTGATGAAATGATAACCGTGTGTGTGTGCTAGTTGGCCGTGATTAAATGATAACCGTGTGTGTGAGCTAGTTGGCCGTGATGAAATGATAACCGTGTGTGTGAGCTAGTTGGCCGTGATGAAATGATAACCGTGTGTGTGAGCTAGTTGGCCGTGATGAAATGATAACCGTGTGTGTGTGTGCTAGTTGGCCGTGATGAAATGATAACCGTGTGTGTGTGCTAGTTGGCCGTGATGAAATGATAACCGTGTGTGTGAGCTAGTTGGCCGTGATGAAATGATAACCGTGTGTGTGAGCTAGTTGGCCGTGATGAAATGATAACCGTGTGTGTGAGCTAGTTGGCCGTGATGAAATGATAACCGTGTGTGTGTGCTAGTTGGCCGTGATGAAATGATAACCGTGTGTGTGTGCTAGTTGGCCGTGATGAAATGATAACCGTGTGTGTGAGCTAGTTGGCCGTGATGAAATGATAACCGTGTGTGTGTGCTAGTTGGCCGTGATGAAATGATAACCGTGTGTGTGTGCTAGTTGGCCGTGATGAAATGATAACCGTGTGTGTGAGCTAGTTGGCCGTGATGAAATGATAACCGTGTGTGTGAGCTAGTTGGCCGTGATGAAATGATAACCGTGTGTGTGAGCTAGTTGGCCGTGATGAAATGATAACCGTGTGTGTGAGCTAGTTGGCCGTGATGAAATGATAACCGTGTGTGTGTGCTAGTTGGCCGTGATGAAATGATAACCGTGTGTGTGAGCTAGTTGGCCGTGATGAAATGATAACCGTGTGTGTGTGCTAGTTGGCCGTGATGAAATGATAACCGTGTGTGTGTGCAGGAGCGTGAGCGTGTGATGAAATGATAACCGTGTGTGTGTGCTAGTTGGCCGTGATGAAATGATAACCGTGTGTGTGAGCTAGTTGGCCGTGATGAAATGATAACCGTGTGTGTGAGCTAGTTGGCCGTGATGAAATGATAACCGTGTGTGTGTGTGCTAGTTGGCCGTGATGAAATGATTACCGTGTGTGTGTGCTAGTTGGCCGTGATGAAATGATAACCGTGTGTGTGAGCTAGTTGGCCGTGATGAAATGATAACCGTGTGTGTGAGCTAGTTGGCCGTGATGAAATGATAACCGTGTGTGTGTGTGCTAGTTGGCCGTGATGAAATGATAACCGTGTGTGTGTGAGCTAGTTGGCCGTGATGAAATGATAACCGTGTGTGTGCTAGTTGGCCGTGATGAAATGATAACCGTGTGTGTGAGCTAGTTGGCCGTGATGAAATGATAACCGTGTGTGTGAGCTAGTTGGCCGTGATGAAATGATAACCGTGTGTGTGTGTGCTAGTTGGCCGTGATGAAATGATAACCGTGTGTGTGTGCTAGTTGGCCGTGATTAAATGATAACCGTGTGTGTGAGCTAGTTGGCCGTGATGAAATGATAACCGTGTGTGTGAGCTAGTTGGCCGTGATGAAATGATAACCGTGTGTGTGAGCTAGTTGGCCGTGATGAAATGATAACCGTGTGTGTGTGTGCTAGTTGGCCGTGATGAAATGATAACCGTGTGTGTGTGCTAGTTGGCCGTGATGAAATGATAACCGTGTGTGTGAGCTAGTTGGCCGTGATGAAATGATAACCGTGTGTGTGAGCTAGTTGGCCGTGATGAAATGATAACCGTGTGTGTGAGCTAGTTGGCCGTGATGAAATGATAACCGTGTGTGTGTGCTAGTTGGCCGTGATGAAATGATAACCGTGTGTGTGTGCTAGTTGGCCGTGATGAAATGATAACCGTGTGTGTGAGCTAGTTGGCCGTGATGAAATGATAACCGTGTGTGTGAGCTAGTTGGCCGTGATGAAATGATAACCGTGTGTGTGTGCTAGTTGGCCGTGATGAAATGATAACCGTGTGTGTGAGCTAGTTGGCCGTGATGAAATGATAACCGTGTGTGTGAGCGTGAGCGTGTGATGCCTCTGATGATCCGTCGTTTCCGTGATGCGGCGGAGGAGGGGCGGGACTTCTGTGACTGGCGGCCAGACGGTGGTCAACCCCTGGATCATCGTAGGGGGCGTGGCCTCGGTTGCCTGCCAACCAAACAAGTTCATCATGTAAGACAGTGTGTTTTGAGGAGTGTGTGTTTTGAGGAGTGTGTGTTTTGAGGAGTGTGTGTTTTGAGGAGTGTGTGTTTTGAGGAGTGTGTGTTTTGAGGAGTGTGTGTTTTGAGGAGTGTGTGTTTTGAGGAGTGTGTGTTTTGAGGAGTGTGGGTTTTGAGGAGTGTGGGTTTTGAGGAGTGTGTGTTTTGAGGAGTGTGTGTTTTGCGTTAAGGGTTTCAGGGCTCAAAACTGCGACAAAACATTTGCATTTGGAACCCTTTGTCTTCGGGTGCCAGTGAATATTTGGAACCCTTTGTCTTCGGGTGCCAGTGAATATTTGTTGTTGCTGGTCGCGTTAGATTAATACATTAATTTAAAAAACTATCTAGCAACATGATTTAGAGTTGGCAATCTAGCCAAGTGTTTTGAGTTCCTACTTCCTCAGGTGGTGAATAATGTTGCCTATATGGTGAATAATTGCTTTTATAAATTTTGTTGCTTTATTCTTAACCGGAGCTTCTTGTTAACAGGCAACAACTGCACTCAGAATGGTGTTTGGCTGCGTCCCAATACTCTGAGAATGATTAGCAATTTTGCAGACCGATGCTGAAATGTATTCTGAAGAAAAATGAACAGGATGGACTACTGTGGTCTTCCGTGCAATAAGAGTTAAGGGAAGGAACGTTTGTGTGGCTCAAAACGTATTTCTGGGATTGGTTATTATGATGGTAAAACATTGAATGTGTAGTTAAGTGTAGTGGTTCCCATGCATATTCGCTTTTTTGATTACGTTTGCGCCACCCATATTTTGTTAAAATCGACACTGTGTGAGAAAGTGTGGGTGTGTAGGCCAGACAGAGCGGTACCAGGGGATGTGTTGGTCCTGACCGTGTCTGTGGGTGTGTAGGCCAGACAGTGCGGTACCAGGGGATGTGTTGGTCCTGACCGTGTCTGTGGGTGTGTAGGCCAGACAGAGCGGTACCAGGGGATGTGTTGGTCCTGACTGTGTCTGTGGGTGTGTAGGCCAGACAGAGCGGTACCAGGGGATGTGTTGGTCCTGACCGTGGGTGTGTAGGCCAGACAGTGCGGTACCAGGGGATGTGTTGGTCCTGACCGTGTCTGTGGGTGTGTAGGCCAGACAGTGCGGTACCAGGGGATGTGTTGGTCCTGACCGTGTCTGTGGGTGTGTAGGCCAGACAGTGCGGTACCAGGGGATGTGTTGGTCCTGACCGTGGGTGTGTAGGCCAGACAGTGCAGTACCAGGGGATGTGTTGGTCCTGACCGTGTCTGTGGGTGTGTAGGCCAGACAGTGCGGTACCAGGGGATGTGTTGGTCCTGACCGTGGGTGTGTAGGCCAGACAGTGCAGTACCAGGGGATGTGTTGGTCCTGACCGTGGGTGTGTAGGCCAGACAGAGCGGTACCAGGGGATGTGTTGGTCCTGACCGTGGGTGTGTAGGCCAGACAGTGCGGTACCAGGGGATGTGTTGGTCCTGACCGTGGGTGTGTAGGCCAGACAGAGCGGTACCAGGGGATGTGTTGGTCCTGACCGTGGGTGTGTAGGCCAGACAGAGCAGTACCAGGGGATGTGTTGGTCCTGACCGTGTCTGTGGGTGTGTAGGCCAGACAGTGCGGTACCAGGGGATGTGTTGGTCCTGACCGTGTCTGTGGGTGTGTAGGCCAGACAGTGCGGTACCAGGGGATGTGTTGGTCCTGACCGTGGGTGTGTAGGCCAGACAGTGCGGTACCAGGGGATGTGTTGGTCCTGACCGTGTCTGTGGGTGTGTAGGCCAGACAGAGCGGTACCAGGGGATGTGTTGGTCCTGACCAAGCCTCTAGGAACCCAGGTAGCTGTCAACGCTTACCAGTGGCTGGACCAGGTATGTCTTATTCTTGCGTTCTTCTCTGTCAGTCTCTCTCTCCATCCGTGTCTCTGTCCATCTTGTATCATTCTTGGCTCTCTCCTTGTCTTGGCTCGTTCTCTCGCTCCCTGTCTTGGCTCTCTCTCTAGCTATCCCTGTATTGGCTCTCTCTCCCTGTCTCTCTCTCCCTTTCTTGGCTCTCTCTCTCTCTCTTCCTGTCCTGGCTCTCTCTCTCCCCCTGTCTTGGCTCCCTCTCTCTTCCTGTCTTGGCTCTCTCTCTCCCCCTGTCTTGGCTCCCTCTCTCTTCCTGTCTTGGCTCTCTCTCTCCCCCTGTCTTGGCTCCCTCTCTCTTCCTGTCTTGGCTCTCTCTCTCCCCCTGTCTTGGCTCCCTCTCTCTTCCTGTCTTGGCTCTCTCCCTCTCGCTCTCCCTGTCTTGGCTCTCTCCCTCGCTCAGTCTTGTCTCTCTCTCTGTCTTGTCTCTCTCTCTGTCTTGTCTCTCTCTCCCTATGTCTCTGTCCCTCTGTCTCCATTTGTTCACATTCATTGTTTCATAACTTCATTGTGTGAATTGTTTGCGTTTGATTGTTAGTGTCTATCAATTCCCCATTACGTATATCACCAGTAGTACATTTACCGTTCATTCCAATAATTTCTAATTTACAATGTTTGTTACTTTTGGTTACGGTCATTTCTTTTAATGCATTCAATATTATTATTCCAGTCTTCCTGTTCTCATTGTCGGAGTGGACACATTGTTTTCAGAGTGCACAACCTATGCTACACTTGGGAGAAACAAGTTTTGGTTGATTTAATTCCATTTACGAGTTCTGTCAATTTAGTCATTGCCTTTTGTTTGGAGCGCTCCTGTCAATGTTGAGTAAGGACACGCACGCTAATGTAGGCATATAAATGTGCACATTTGGGGATCTGATAGTATTTCTGATTGGCTTAACGCACCACCAGTAATGACCTGTGGAGCTTCTCATAGTAATGTTTTCTTCACCTCAAACAGCAAACAAAGTCGTTTTTTTTTTACATCCATTGACAATTACAATAGTTCCTCAATGTAGTTGAAAAATCTTCCAGCTCTCTTTCGATAACCAATCAGCGTAAAAGGGAAAAATGTCATGCTCTGATCCAGTTCAAACGTCATAAAATAGGCTTATCAGTGCTTGACTTGGACTGAAATAGGTTCCGGTACTCATTTTGGGTGCTGGTGCTGTTTATATTTAAGTGCAGAAGCTCCACAATACTTTTGAGCTAATATATATATATATATAACTATAAGAGGAACAGAAGCGCAAGCAGTAGAACATTTGAGGTGCAGGTACTCAGCTCCGGTGAGCTCCTACCCAAGTCAAGCATTGCTGCTTATCCCTTGCGCAAATTAGCCTACAGCTGTGTCTGTCCTGAGTGGGAAACTCTTGAGGGCCCAGAATATTTTATACAATGTTGCAAGTTCACTAGCCAAGCTTCGGGCCGGACCCAAGTTAATAGTTGATACAATGTTTCTGGTTTCTTGCAGACAGGCCATGCATAGCCAATGTGATTTATATGATATTTATTTTGATCAGGATATTTTCTACCTGCAGGCTACAATGTTTTTATTTGTTGGCTTTATAAGCTATTTCTACATAGTTGGCAATAGAAGTTACTTTTTAGGTTTGTATCATTTTCATTTAGATTTGGATAGAATTTTGATTAACCACATGACAATGATTTTGAGATATGAAGTTGTTATTATAAATTAAACTTTCATGAAAATGTGCATATGAAAACCATAACTGTTAGGCAGATCGGTAGAAATGGTAAGATAAATTGTCATTCCAGGAAGGTTGCCGACTCGTCGTGTAGCCTATCACCTTCGGGAGAGTAACGGCAGAATCTGCCAGCAGGAGCGGGAGGAGAATAGTTGGGTCAGGTTAAGTTTTTTTTATTCTGGTTATCTAGATCTCTGGTGCCCTCTTGAGGCATCAAACCGTAGACCAGCTCAATGCATCTAGTTGATTTTATTAAAACACATAGGGTGTGTCTATATATGGAAAAATACACGTATATTTTTTTTCATATTGACAAGGCATCGTTCAGGAACATGTATTTTCCATAAAATGTATGTTCAATTTTTCATTGGGAAGGCAGTTAATGCACATATGGGTTTTTTATCAAGGCCAAACTCTTTAGCATGTGAAAACTCAATCCTAAATACTAATTTTTTGAAGTCATTTTTTCGATCTTTACTAACGACATGCCGCTGGCTTTGAGTAAAGCCAGTGTGTCTATGTATAGATAACAAAACATTATACACGTTAGCTGCTACAGTGCATCCGGAAAGTATTCAGACCCCTTGACTTTTTCCACATTTTGTTACGTTACAGCCTTATTCTGAAACAGATTAATAAAACATTTTACTCATCAATCTACACACAATAGCCCATAATGACCAAGTGAAAACAGGTTTGTAGAATTTTTTGCAAATTTTGTAAAAATAAAAAACAACCTTATTTATATAAGTTTTCAGACCCTTTGTTATGAGACTCGAAATTGAGCTCAGGTGCATCCTGTTTCCATTGATCATCCTTGAGATGTTTCTACAACTTGATTGGAGCCCATCTGTGGTAATTTCAATTGATTGGACATGATTAGAAAAGGCACACACCTGTCTATATAAAAGGTCCCACAGTTGACAGTGCATGTCAGAGCAAAAACCAAGCCATGAGGTCGAAGGAATTGTCCGTAGAGCTCCGAGACAGGATTGTGTCGAGGCACAGATCTGGGGAAGGGTACCAAAACATTTCTACAGCATTGAAGGTCCTCAAGAACAGAGTGGCCTCCATCGTTCTTAAATGGAAGAAGTTTGGAACCACCAATACTCTTCCTAGGGCCTAGGTCAGGGATGTGACCAAGAACCCGATGGTCACTCTGACAGAGCTCTAGAGGTCCTCTGTGGAGATGGTTGTCCTTCTGGAAGGTTCTCCCATCTCTGCAGCACTCCATCAATCAGGCCTTTATGGTAGAGTGGCCTGACGGAAGCAACTCCTCAGTAAAAGGCACATGACATCTCGCTTGGAGTTTGCCAAAAGGCATCTAAAGGACTCTGAACAGGGACTGCGGTTGAAAATTAGCCGGCTGGCTAAAACCGGCACTTTTACTGAAACGTTGATTAATGTGCACTGTCCATGTAAAAATAAACTCAAACTCAACTCAACTCAACATGAGAAACAAGATTCTCTGGTCTGATGAAACCAAGATTGAAGTCTTTGGCCTGAATGCCAAGCATTACGTCTAGAGGAAACCTGGCACAATCCCTACGGTTAAGCATGGTGGTAGCAGCATCATGCTGTGGGGATGTTTTTCAGCGGCAGGGACTGTAAGACTAGTCAGGATCGAGGGAAAGATGAACGGAGAGAAGTACAGAGATCCTTGATGAAATCCTGCTCCAGAGCACTCAGGAGCGCTCGACCCCCATTCCGCACTAATCCACAGCTCTCCACCCTGACCTCGACCCCCATTCCTCACTAATCCACAGCTCTCCACCCTGACCTCGACCCTCGTTCCTCCCTAATCCACAGCTCTCCACCCTGACCTCGACCCCCATTCCTCACTACTCCACAGCTCTCCACCCTGACCTCGACCCCCATTCCTCACTAATCCACAGCTCTCCACCCTGACCTCGACCCTCGTTCCTCCCTAATCCACAGCTCTCCACCCTGACCTCGACCCCCATTCCTCACTGATCCACAGCTCTCCACCCTGACCTCGACCCCCGTTCCTCCCTAATCCACAGCTCTCCACCCTGACCTCGACCCCCGTTCCTCACTGATCCACAGCTCTCCACCCTGACCTCGACCCCGTTCCTCACTGATCCACAGCTCTCCACCCTGACCTCGACCCCCGTTCCTCACTGATCCACAGCTCTCCACCCTGACCTCGACCCCCGTTCCTCACTGATCCACAGCTCTCCACCCTGACCTCGACCCCCATTCCTCACTAATCCACAGCTCTCCACCCATAATGTGACCTCGACCCCCGTTCCTCCCTGATCCACAGCTCTCCACCCTGACCTCGACCCCCATTCCTCACTAATCCATAGCTCTCCACCCTTGACCTCGACCCCCATTCCTCCCTAATCCACAGCTTTCCACCCTGACCTCGACCCCCATTCCTCACTGATCCACAGCTCTCCACCCTGACCTTGACCCCCATTCCTCCCTAATCCACAGCTCTCCACCCTGACCTCGACCCCCATTCCTCACTGATCCACAGCTAATCACCCTGACCTCGACCCCCGTTCCTCCCTAATTCCACAGCTATCCAACCTGACCTCGACCCCAATTCCTCACAGATCCACAGCTCTCCACCCTGACCTCGACCCCCGTTCCTCCCTGATCCACAGCTCTCCACCCTGACCTCGACCCCATTCCTCACTAATCCACAGCTCTCCACCCTGACCTCGACCCCCGTTCCTCACTGATCCACAGCTCTCCACCCTGACCTCGACCCCCGTTCCTCACTGATCCACAGCTCTCCACCCTGACCTCGACCCCGTTCCCCACTGATCCACAGCTCTCCACCCTGACCTCGACCCCCGTTCCTCACTGATCCACAGCTCTCCACCCATAATGTGACCTCGACCCCCGTTCCTCCCTGATCCACAGCTCTCCACCCTGACCTCGACCCCCATTCCTCACTAATCCACAGCTCTCCACCCTGACCTCGACCCCCAGTCCTCCCTAATCCACAGCTGTCCACCCTGACCTCGACCCCCATTCCTCCCTAATCCACAGCTCTCCACCCTGACCTCGACCCCCATTCCTCCCTAATCCACAGCTCTCCACCCTGACCTCGACCCCCATTCCTCCCTAATCCACAGCTCTCCACCCTGACCTCGACCCCCATTCCTCACTGATCCACAGCTCATCACCCTGACCTCGACCCCCGTTCCTCCCTATTTCCACAGCTCTCCACCCTGACCTCGACCCCCATTCCTCACAGATCCACAGCTCTCCACCCTGACCTCGACCCCCGTTCCTCCCTGATCCACAGCTCTCCACCCTGACCTCGACCCCCATTCCTCACTAATCCACAGCTCTCCACCCTGACCTCGACCCTCGTTCCTCCCTAATCCACAGCTCTCCACCCTGACCTCGACCCCCGTTCCTCACTGATCCACAGCTCTCCACCCTGACCTCGACCCCCGTTCCTCACATGATCCACAGCTCTCCACCCTGACCTCGACCCCCGTTCCTCACTGATCCCCAGCTCTCCACCCTGACCTCGACCCCCATTCCTCACTAATCCACAGCTCTCCACCCTGACCTCGACCCCCGTTCCTCACTGATCCACAGCTCTCCACCCTGACCTCGACCCCCGTTCCTCACTGATCCACAGCTCTCCACCCTGACCTCGACCCCCGTTCCTCCCTTATCCACAGCTCTCCACCCTGACAACGACCCCCATTCCTCACTAATCCACAGCTCTCCACCCTGACCTCGACCCTCGTTCCTCCCTAATCCACAGCTCTCCACCCTGACCTCGACTCCCATTCCTCACTAATCCACAGCTCTCCACCTTGACCTCGACCCTCGTTCCTCCCTAATCCACAGCTCTCCACCCTGACCTCGACCCCCATTCCTCACTGATCCACAGCTCTCCACCCTGACCTCGACCCCCGTTCCTCCCTAATCCACAGCTCTCCACCCTGACCTCGACCCCCGTTCCTCACTGATCCACAGCTCTCCACCCTGACCTCGACCCCGTTCCTCACTGATCCACAGCTCTCCACCCTGACCTCGACCCCCGTTCCTCACTGATCCACAGCTCTCCACCCTGACCTCGACCCCCGTTCCTCACTGATCCACAGCTCTCCACCCTGACCTCGACCCCCATTCCTCACTAATCCACAGCTCTCCACCCATAATGTGACCTCGACCCCCGTTCCTCCCTGATCCACAGCTCTCCACCCTGACCTCGACCCCCATTCCTCACTAATCCATAGCTCTCCACCCTTGACCTCGACCCCCATTCCTCCCTAATCCACAGCTCTCCACCCTGACCTCGACCCCCATTCCTCACTGATCCACAGCTCTCCACCCTGACCTTGACCCCCATTCCTCCCTAATCCACAGCTCTCCACCCTGACCTCGACACCCATTCCTCACTGATCCACAGCTAATCACCCTGACCTCGACCCCCGTTCCTCCCTAATTCCACAGCTCTCCACCCTGACCTCGACCCCCATTCCTCACAGATCCACAGCTCTCCACCCTGACCTCGACCCCCGTTCCTCCCTGATCCACAGCTCTCCACCCTGACCTCAACCCCATTCCTCACTAATCCACAGCTCTCCACCCTGACCTCGACCCCCGTTCCTCACTGATCCACAGCTCTCCACCCTGACCTCGACCCCCGTTCCTCACTGATCCACAGCTCTCCACCCTGACCTCGACCCCCGTTCCCCACTGATCCACAGCTCTCCACCCTGACCTCGACCCCCGTTCCTCACTGATCCACAGCTCTCCACCCATAATGTGACCTCGACCCCCGTTCCTCCCTGATCCACAGCTCTCCACCCTGACCTCGACCCCCATTCCTCACTAATCCACAGCTCTCCACCCTGACCTCGACCCCAATTCCTCCCTAATCCACAGCTGTCCACCCTGACCTCGACCCCCATTCCTCCCTAATCCACAGCTCTCCACCCTGACCTCGACCCCCATTCCTCCCTAATCCACAGCTCTCCACCCTGACCTCGACCCCCATTCCTCCCTAATCCACAGCTCTCCACCCTGACCTCGACCCCCATTCCTCACTGATCCACAGCTCATCACCCTGACCTCGACCCCCGTTCCTCCCTATTTCCACAGCTCTCCACCCTGACCTCGACCCCCATTCCTCACAGATCCACAGCTCTCCACCCTGACCTCGACCCCCATTCCTCACTAATCCACAGCTCTCCACCCTGACCTCGACCCTCGTTCCTCCCTAATCCACAGCTCTCCACCCTGACCTCGACCCCCGTTCCTCACTGATCCACAGCTCTCCACCCTGACCTCGACCCCCGTTCCTCACTGATCCACAGCTCTCCACCCTGATCTCGACCCCCGTTCCTCACTGATCCACAGCTCTCCACCCTGACCTCGACCCCCATTCCTCACTAATCCACAGCTCTCCACCCTGACCTCGACCCCCGTTCCTCACTGATCCACAGCTCTCCACCCTGACCTCGACCCCCGTTCCTCACTGATCCACAGCTCTCCACCCTGACCTCGACCCCCGTTCCTCCCTTATCCACAGCTCTCCACCCTGACCTCGACCCCCATTCCTCACTAATCCACAGCTCTCCACCCTGACCTCGACCCTCGTTCCTCCCTAATCCACAGCTCTCCACCCTGACTTCGACCCCCGTTCCTCACTGATCCACAGCTCTCCACCCTGACCTCGACACCCGTTCCTCACTGATCCACAGCTCTCCACCCTGACCTCGACCCTCGTTCCTCCCTAATCCACAGCTCTCCACCCTGACCTCGACCCCCGTTCTTCACTGATCCACAGCTCTCCACCCTGACCTCGACCCCCGTTCCTCCCTAATCCACAGCTCTCCAGCCTGACCTCGACCCCCGTTCCTCACTGATCCACAGCTCTCCACCCTGACCTCAACCCCCGTTCCTCACTGATCCACAGCTCTCCACCCTGACCTCGAACCCCGTTCCTCACTGATCCACAGCTCTCCACCCTGACCCCGACCTCCATTCCTCACTAATCCACAGCTCTCCACCCATAATGTGACCTCGACCCCCGTTCCTCACTGATCCACAGCTCTCCACCCTGACCTCGACCCCCGTTCCTCCCTAATCCACAGCTCTCCACCCCGACCTCGACCCCCGTTCCTCACTTATCCACAGCTCTCCACCCTGACCTCGACCCCCGTTCCTCACTGATCCACAGCTCTCCACCCTGACCTCGACCCCCGTTCCTCACTGATCCACAGCTCTCCACCCTGACCTCGACCCCCGTTCCTCACTGATCCACAGCTCTCCACCCTGACCTCGACCCCATTCCTCACTAATCCACAGCTCTCCACCCATAATGTGACCTCGACCCCCGTTCCTCCCTGATCCACAGCTCTCCACCCTGACCTCGACCCCCATTCCTCACTAATCCACAGCTCTCCACCCTGACCTCGACCCCCATTACTCCCTAATCCACAGCTCTCCACCCTGACCTCGATCCCCATTCCTCCCTAATCCACAGCTCTCCACCCTGACCTCGACCCCCATTCCTCCCTATTCCACAGCTCTCCACCCTGACCTTGACCCCCATTCCTCCCTAATCCACAGCTCTCCACCCTGACCTCGACCCCCATTCCTCACTGATCCACAGCTCATCACCCTGACCTCGACCCCCGTTCCTCCCTATTTCCACAGCTCTCCACCCTGACCTCAACCCCCATTCCTCACAGATCCACAGCTCTCCACCCTGACCTCGACCCCCGTTCCTCCCTGATCCACAGCTCTCCACCCTGACCTCGACCCCCGTTCCTCACTGATCCACAGCTCTCCACCCTGACCTCGACCCCCGTTCCTCACTGATCCACAGCTCTCCACCCTGACCTCGACCCCCATTCCTCACTAATCCACAGCTCTCCACCCTGACCTCGACCCCCGTTCCTCACTGATCCACAGCTCTCCACCCTGACCTCGACCCCCGTTCCTCCCTGATCCACAGCTCTCCACCCTGACCTCGACCCCCATTCCTCACAGATCCACAGCTCTCCACCCTGACCTCGACCCCCGTTCCTCCCTGATCCACAGCTCTCCACCCTGACCTCGACCCCCGTTCCTCCCTAATCCACAGCTCTCCACCCCGACTTCGACCCCCGTTCCTCACTGATCCACAGCTCTCCACCCTGACCACGAACCCTGTTCCTCACTGATCCATAGCTCTCCACCCTGACCTCAACCCCCGTTCCTCACTGATCCACAGCTCTCCACCCTGACCTCGACCCCCGTTCCTCACTGATCGACAGCTCTCCACCCTGACCTCGACCCCCGTTCCTCACTGATCCACAGCTCTCCACCCATAATGTGACCTCGACCCCCGTTCCTCCCTGATACACAGCTCTCCACCCTGACCTCGAACCCCATTCCTCACTAATCCACAGCTCTCCACCCTGACCTCGACCCCCGTTCCTCCCTGATCCACAGCTCTCCACCCTGACCTCGACCCCCGTTCCTCACTGATCCACAGCTCTCCACCCTGACCTCGACCCCCGTTCCTCACTGATCCACAGCTCTCCACCCTGACCTCGACCCCCATTCCTCACTAATCCACAGCTCTCCACCCTGACCTCGACCCCCGTTCCTCACTGATCCACAGCTCTCCACCCTGACCTCGACCCCCGTTCCTCCCTGATCCACAGCTCTCCACCCTGACCTCGACCCCCATTCCTCACAGATCCACAGCTCTCCACCCTGACCTCGACCCCCGTTCCTCCCTGATCCACAGCTCTCCACCCTGACCTCGACCCCCGTTCCTCCCTAATCCACAGCTCTCCACCCCGACTTCGACCCCCGTTCCTCACTGATCCACAGCTCTCCACCCTGACCACGAACCCTGTTCCTCACTGATCCATAGCTCTCCACCCTGACCTCAACCCCCGTTCCTCACTGATCCACAGCTCTCCACCCTGACCTCGACCCCCGTTCCTCACTGATCGACAGCTCTCCACCCTGACCTCGACCCCCGTTCCTCACTGATCCACAGCTCTCCACCCATAATGTGACCTCGACCCCCGTTCCTCCCTGATACACAGCTCTCCACCCTGACCTCGACCCCCATTCCTCACTAATCCACAGCTCTCCACCCTGACCTCGACCCCCATTCCTCCCTAATCCACAGCTGCCCACCCTGACCTCGACCCCCATTCCTCCCTAATCCACAGCTCTCCACCCTGACCTCGACCCCCGTTCCTCCCTAATCCACAGCTCTCCACCCTGACCTCGACCCCCATTCCTCCCTAATCCACAGCTCTCCACCCTGACCTCGACCCCCATTCCTCACTGATCCACAGCTCATCACCCTGACCTCGACCCCCGTTCCTCCCTATTTCCACAGCTCTCCACCCTGACCTCGACCCCCATTCCTCATAGATCCACAGCTCTCCACCCTGACCTCGACCCCCGTTCCTCCCTGATCCACAGCTCTCCACCCTGACCTCGACCCCCATTCCTCACTAATCCACAGCTCTCCACCCTGACCTCGACCCTCGTTCCTCCCTAATCCACAGCTCTCCACCCTGACCTCGACCCCCGTTCCTCACTGATCCACAGCTCTCCACCCTGACCTCGACCCCCGTTCCTCACTGATCCACAGCTCTCCACCCTGACCTCGACCCCCATTCCTCACTAATCCACAGCTCTCCACCCTGACCTCGACCCCCGTTCCTCACTGATCCACGGCTCTCCACCCTGACCTCGACCCCCGTTCCTCACTGATCCACAGCTCTCCACCCTGACCTCGACCCCCGTTCCTCCCTTATCCACAGCTCTCCACCCTGACCTCGACCCCCATTCCTCACTAATCCACAGCTCTCCACCCTGACCTCGACCCTCGTTCCTCCCTAATCCACAGCTCTCCACCCTGACCTCGACCCCCGTTCCTCACTGATCCACAGCTCTCCACCCTGACCTCGACCCCCGTTCCTCACTGATCCACAGCTCTCCACCCTGACCTCGACCCCCATTCCTCACTGATCCACAGCTCATCACCCTGACCTCGACCCCCGTTCCTCCCTATTTCCACAGCTCTCCACCCTGACCTCGACCCCCATTCCTCACAGATCCACAGCTCTCCACCCTGACCTCGACCCCCGTTCGTCCCTGATCCACAGCTCTCCACCCTGACCTCGACCCCCATTCCTCACTAATCCACAGCTCTCCTCCCTGACCTCGACCCTCGTTCCTCCCTAATCCACAGCTCTCCACCCTGACCTCGACCCCCGTTCCTCACTGATCCACAGCTCTCCACCCTGACCTCGACCCCCGTTCCTCACTGATCCACAGCTCTCCACCCTGACCTCGACCCCCGTTCCTCACTGATCCACAGCTCTCCACCCTGACCTCGACCCCCATTCCTCACTAATCCACAGCTCTCCACCAATAATGTGACCTCGACCCCCGTTCCTCACTGATCCACAGCTCTCCACCCTGACCTCGACCCCCGTTCCTCCCTAATCCACAGCTCTCCACCCCGACGTCGACCCCCGTTCCTCACTGATCCACAGCTATCCACCCTGACCTCGACCCCCGTTCCTCACTGATCCATAGCTCTCCACCCTAACCTCGACCCCCGTTCCTCACTGATCCACAGCTCTCCACCCTGACCTCGACCCCCGTTCCTCACTGATCGACAGCTCTCCACCCTGACCTCGACCCCCGTTCCTCACTGATCCACAGCTCTCCACCCATAATGTGACCTCGACCCCCGTTCCTCCCTGATCCACAGCTCTCCACCCTGACCTCGACCCCCATTCCTCACTAATCCACAGCTCTCCACCCTGACCTCGACCCCCATTCCTCCCTAATCCACAGCTCTCCACCCTGACCTCGACCCCCATTCCTCCCTAATCCACAGCTCTCCACCCTGACCTCTACCCCCATTCCTCCCTAATCCACAGCTCTCCACCCTGACCTCGACCCCCATTCCTCCCTAATCCACAGCTCTCCACCCTGACCTCGACCCCCATTCCTCACTGATCCAACGCTCATCACCCTGACCTCGACCCCCGTTCCTCCCTATTTCCACAGCTCTCCACCCTGACCTCGACCCCCATTCCTCACAGATCCACAGCTCTCCACCCTGACCTCGACCCCCGTTCCTCCCTGATCCACAGCTCTCCACCCTGACCTCGACCCCCATTCCTCACTAATCCACAGCTCTCCACCCTGACCTCGACCCTCGTTCCTCCCTAATCCACAGCTCTCCACCCTGACCTCGACCCCCGTTCCTCACTGATCCACAGCTCTCCACCCTGACCTCGACCCCCGTTCCTCCCTAATTCCACAGCTCTCCACCCTGACCTCGACCCCCGTTCCTCACTGATCCACAGCTCTCCACCCTGACCTCGACCCCCGTTCCTCCCTAATCCACAGCTCTCCACCCCGACCTCGACCCCCGTTCCTCACTGATCCACAGCTCTCCACCCTGACCTCGACCCCCGTTCCTCACTGATCCACAGCTCTCCACCTTGACCTCGACCCCCGTTCCTCACTGATCCACAGCTCTCCACCCTGACCTCGACTCCCGTTCCTCACTGATCCACAGCTCTCCACCCTGACCTCGACCCCCGTTCCTCACTGATCCACAGCTCTCCACCCTGACCTCGACCCCATTCCTCACTAATCCACAGCTCTCCACCCTGACCTCAACCCCCGTTCCTCCCTAATCCACAGCTCTCCACCCTGACCTCGACCCCCGTTCCTCACTGATCCACAGCTCTCCACCCTGACCTCGACCCCCATTCCTCACTAATCCACAGCTCTCCACCCTGACCTCGACCCCCGTTCCTCACTGATCCACAGCTCTCCACCCTGACCTCGACCCCCGTTCCTCACTGATCCACAGCTCTCCACCCTGACCTCGACCCCCGTTCCTCCCTTATCCACAGCTCTCCACCCTGACCTCGACCCCCATTCCTCACTAATCCACAGCTCTCCACCCTGACCTCGACCCTCGTTCCTCCCTAATCCACAGCTCTCCACCCTGACCTCGACCCCCGTTCCTCACTGATCCACAGCTCTCCACCCTGACCTCGACCCCCGTTCCTCACTGATCCACAGCTCTCCACCCTGACCTCGACCCCCATTCCTCACTGATCCACAGCTCATCACCCTGACCTCGACCCCCGTTCCTCCCTATTTCCACAGCTCTCCACCCTGACCTCGACCCCCATTCCTCACAGATCCACAGCTCTCCACCCTGACCTCGACCCCCGTTCGTCCCTGATCCACAGCTCTCCACCCTGACCTCGACCCCCATTCCTCACTAATCCACAGCTCTCCACCCTGACCTCGACCCTCGTTCCTCCCTAATCCACAGCTCTCCACCCTGACCTCGACCCCCGTTCCTCACTGATCCACAGCTCTCCACCCTGACCTCGACCCCCGTTCCTCACTGATCCACAGCTCTCCACCCTGACCTCGACCCCCGTTCCTCACTGATCCACAGCTCTCCACCCTGACCTCGACCCCCATTCCTCACTAATCCACAGCTCTCCACCAATAATGTGACCTCGACCCCCGTTCCTCACTGATCCACAGCTCTCCACCCTGACCTCGACCCCCGTTCCTCCCTAATCCACAGCTCTCCACCCCGACGTCGACCCCCGTTCCTCACTGATCCACAGCTCTCCACCCTGACCTCGACCCCCGTTCCTCACTGATCCATAGCTCTCCACCCTAACCTCGACCCCCGTTCCTCACTGATCCACAGCTCTCCACCCTGACCTCGACCCCCGTTCCTCACTGATCGACAGCTCTCCACCCTGACCTCGACCCCCGTTCCTCACTGATCCACAGCTCTCCACCCATAATGTGACCTCGACCCCCGTTCCTCCCTGATCCACAGCTCTCCACCCTGACCTCGACCCCCATTCCTCACTAATCCACAGCTCTCCACCCTGACCTCGACCCCCATTCCTCCCTAATCCACAGCTCTCCATCCTGACCTCGACCCCCATTCCTCCCTAATCCACAGCTCTCCACCCTGACCTCGACCCCCATTCCTCCCTAATCCACAGCTCTCCACCCTGACCTCGACCCCCATTCCTCCCTAATCCACAGCTCTCCACCCTGACCTCGACCCCCATTCCTCACTGATCCAACGCTCATCACCCTGACCTCGACCCCCGTTCCTCCCTATTTCCACAGCTCTCCACCCTGACCTCGACCCCCATTCCTCACAGATCCACAGCTCTCCACCCTGACCTCGACCCCCGTTCCTCCCTGATCCACAGCTCTCCACCCTGACCTCGACCCCCATTCCTCACTAATCCACAGCTCTCCACCCTGACCTCGACCCTCGTTCCTCCCTAATCCACAGCTCTCCACCCTGACCTCGACCCCCGTTCCTCACTGATCCACAGCTCTCCACCCTGACCTCGACCCCCGTTCCTCACTGATCCACAGCTCTCCACCCTGACCTCGACCCCCGTTCCTCACTGATCCACAGCTCTCCACCCTGACCTCGACCCCCATTCCTCACTAATCCACAGCTCTCCACCAATAATGTGACCTCGACCCCCGTTCCTCACTGATCCACAGCTCTCCACCCTGACCTCGACCCCCGTTCCTCCCTAATCCACAGCTCTCCACCCCGAACTTGACCCCCGTTCCTCACTGATCCACAGCTCTCCACCCTGACCTCGACCCCCGTTCCTCACTGATCCACAGCTCTCCACCCTGACCTCGACCCCCGTTCCTCACTGATCCACAGCTCTCCACCCTGACCTCGACCCCCGTTCCTCACTGATCCACAGCTCTCCACCCTGACCTTGACCCCCGTTCCTCACTGATCCACAGCTCTCCACCCTGACCTCGACCCCATTCCTCACTAATCCACAGCTCTCCACCCATAATGTGACCTCGACCCCCGTTCTTCCCTGATCCACAGCTCTCCACCCTGACCTCGACCCCCATTCCTCACTAATCCACAGCTCTCCACCCTGACCTCGACCCCCATTACTCCCTAATCCACAGCTCTCCACCCTGACCTCTACCCCCATTCCTCCCTAATCCACAGCTCTCCACCCTGACCTCGACTCCCATTCCTCCCTAATCCACAGCTCTGCACCCTGACCTCGACCCCCATTCCTCACTGATCCACAGCTCATCACCCTGACCTCGACCCCCGTTCCTCCCTAATCCACAGCTCTACACCCTGACCTCGACCCCCATTCCTCACTAATCCACAGCTCTCCACCCTGACCTCGACCCCCATTCCTCCCTAATCCACAGCTCTCCACCCTGACCTCGACCCCCATTCCTCCCTAATCCACAGAACTCCACCCTGACCTCGACCACCATTCCTCCCTATTCCACAGCTCTCCATTCTGACCTCGACCTCCATTCCTCCCTAATTCACAGCTCTCCACCCTGACCTCGACCCCCATTCCTCACTGATCCACAGCTCATCACCCTGACCTCGACCCCCGTTCCTCCCTAATTCCACAGCTCTCCACCCTGACCTCGACCCCCGTTCCTCACTGATCCACAGCTCTCCACCCTGACCTCGACCCCCGTTCCTCCCTAATCCACAGCTCTCCACCCCGACCTCGACCCCCGTTCCTCACTGATCCACAGCTCTCCACCCTGACCTCGACCCCCGTTCCTCACAGATCCACAGCTCTCCACCCTGACCTCGACCCCCGTTCCTCACTGATCCACAGCTCTCCACCCTGACCTCGACCCCCGTTCCTCACTGATCCACAGCTCTCCACCCTGACCTCGACCCCCGTTCCTCACTGATCCACAGCTCTCCACCCTGACCTCGACCCCATTCCTCACTAATCCACAGCTCTCCACCCTGACCTCAACCCCCGTTCCTCCCTAATCCACAGCTCTCCACCCTGACCTCGACCCCCGTTCCTCACTGATCCACAGCTCTCCACCCTGACCTCGACCCCCATTCCTCCCTAATCCACAGCTCTCCACCCTGACCTCGACCCCCGTTCCTCACTGATCCACAGCTCTCCACCCTGACCTCGACCCCAGTTCCTCACTGATCCACAGCTCTCCACCCTGACCTCGACCCCCGTTCCTCACTGATCCACAGCTCTCCACCCTGACCACGACCCCCATTCCTCACTAATCCACAGCTCTCCACCCATAATGTGTCCTCGACCCCCGTTCCTCCCTGATCCACAGCTCTCCACCCTAACTCGACCCCCATTCCTCACTAATCCACAGCTCTCCACCCTGACCTCGACCCCCATTCCTCCCTAATCCACAGCTCTCCACCCTGACCTCGACCCCCATTCCTCCCTAATCCACAGCTCTCCACCCTGACCTCGACCCCCATTCCTCCCTATTCCACAGCTCTCCACCCTGACCTCGACCCCCATTCCTCACTGATCCACAGCTCATCACCCTGACCTCGACCCCCGTTCCTCCCTAATTCCACAGCTCTCCACCCTGACCTCGACCCCCGTTCCTCACTGATCCACAGCTCTCCACCCTGACCTCGACCCCCGTTCCTCCCTAAACCACAGCTCTCGACCCTGACCTCGACCCTCATTCCTCACTGATCCACAGCTCTCCACCCTGACCTCGACCCCCGTTCCTCACTAATCCACAGCTCTCCACCCTGACCTCGACCCCCATTCCTCCCTAATCCACAGCTCTCCACCCTGACCTCGACCCTCATTCCTCACTAATCCACAGCTCTCCACCCTGACCTCGACCCCCGTTCCTCCCTAATCCACAGCTCTCCACCCTGACCTCGACCCCCGTTCCTCACTGATCCACAGCTCTCCACCCTGACCTCGACCCCCGTTCCTCTCTAATCCACAGCTCTCGACCCTGACCTCGACCCCCATTCCTCACTGATCCACAGCTCTCCACCCTGACCTCGACCCCCGTTCCTCACTAATCCACAGCTCTCCACCCTGACCTCGACCCCCGTTCCTCACTGATCCACAGCTCTCCACCCTGACCTCGACCCCCGTTCCTCACTGATCCACAGCTCTCCACCCTGACCTCGACCCCCGTTCCTCACTGATCCACAGCTCTCCACCCTGACCTCGACCCCCATTCCTCACTAATCCACAGTTCCCCACACATAATCTGACCTCAACCCCCATTCCTCACTGATCCACAGCTCTCCACCCTGACCTCGACCCCCATTCCTCCCTAATCCACAGCTCTCCACCCTGACCTCGACCCCCGTTCCTCACTGATCCACAGCTCTCCACCCTGACCTCGACCCCCGTTCCTCACTGATCCACAGCTCTCCACCCTGACCTCGACCCCCATTCCTCACTAATCCACAGCTCCCCACACATAATCTGACCTCAACCCCCATTCCTCACTGATCCACAGCTCTCCACCCTGACCTCGACCCAAGTTCCTCCCTAATCCACAGCTCTCCACCCTGACCTCGACCCCCGTTCCTCACTGATCCACAGCTCTCCACCCTGACCTCGACCCCCGTTCCTCACTGATCCACAGCTCTCCACCCTGACCTCGACCCCCGTTCCTCACTGATCCACAGCTCTCCACCCTGACCTCGACCCCCGTTCCTCACAGATCCACAGCTCTCCACCCTGACCTCGACCCCCGTTCCTCACTGATCCCTAGCTCTCCACCCTGACCTCGACCCCATTCCTCACTAATCCACAGCTCTCCACCCATAATTTGACCTCGACCCCCGTTCCTCCATGATCCACAGCTCTCCACCCTGACCTCGACCCCCGTTCCTCCCTGATCCACAGCTCTCCACCCTGACCTCGACCCCCATTCCTCACTAATCCACAGCTCTCCACCCTGACCTCGACCCCCGTTCCTCACTGATCCACAGCTCTCCACCCTGACCTCGACCCCCGTTCCTCACTGATCCACAGCTCTCCACCCTGACCTCGACCCCCGTTCCTCACTGATCCACAGCTCTCCACCCTGACCTCGACCCCCATTCCTCACTAATCCACAGCTCTCCAACCATAATGTGACCTCAACCCCCATTCCTCACTGATCCACAGCTCTCCACCCTGACCTCGACCCCCATTCCTCCCTAATCCACAGCTCTCCACCCTGACGTCGACCCCCATTCCTCACTAATCCACAGCTCTCCACCCTGACCTCGACCCCCATTTCTCCCTAATCCACAGCTTTCCACCCTGACCTCGACCCCCATTCCTCCCTAATCCACAGCTCTCCACCCATAATGTGACCTCGACCCCCGTTCCTCCCTGATCCACAGCTCTCCACCCTGACCTCGACCCCCGTTCCTCCCTAATTCCACAGCTCTCCACCCTGACCTCGACCCCCGTTCCTCACTGATCCACAGCTCTCCACCCTGACCTCGACCCCCGTTCCTCCCTAATCCACAGCTCTCCACCCCGACCTCGACCCCCGTTCCTCACTGATCCACAGCTCTCCACCCTGACCTCGACCCCCGTTCCTCACTGATCCACAGCTCTCCACCCTGACCTCGACCCCCATTCCTCACTAATCCACAGCTCTCCACCCTGACCTCGACCCCCATTCCTCCCTAATCCACAGCTCTCCACCCTGACCTCGACCCCCATTCCTCCCTAATCCACAGCTAAACACCCTGACCTCGACCCCCATTCCTCCCTAATCCACAGCTCTCCACCCTGACCTCGACCCCCATTCCTCACTGATCCACAGCTCATCACCCTGACCTCGACCCCCGTTCCTCCCTAATTCCACAGCTCTCCACCCTGACCTCGACCCCCGTTCCTCACTGATCCACAGCTCTCCACCCTGACCTCGACCCCCGTTCCTCCCTAATCCACAGCTCTCGACCCTGACTTCGACCCTCATTCCTCACTGATCCACAGCTCTCCACCCTGACCTCAACCCCCGTTCCTCACTAATCCACAGCTCTCCACCCTGACCTCGACCCCCATTCCTCCCTAATCCACAGCTCTCCACCCTGACCTCGACCCTCATTCCTCACTAATCCACAGCTCTCCACCCTGACCTCGACCCCCGTTCCTCCCTAATCCACAGCTCTCCACCCTGACCTCGACCCCCGTTCCTCACTGATCCACAGCTCTCCACCCTGACCTCGACCCCCGTTCCTCTCTAATCCACAGCTCTCGACCCTGACCTCGACCCCCATTCCTCACTGAGCCACAGCTCTCCACCCTGACCTCGACCCCCGTTCCTCACTAATCCACAGCTCTCCACCCTGACCTCGACCCCCGTTCCTCACTGATCCACAGCTCTCCACCCTGACCTCGACCCCCGTTCCTCACTGATCCACAGCTCTCCACCCTGACCTCGACCCCCGTTCCTCACTGATCCACAGCTCTCCACCCTGACCTCAACCCCCATTCCTCACTAATCCACAGCTCCCCACACATAATCTGACCTCAACCCCCATTCCTCACTGATCCACAGCTCTCCACCCTGACCTCGACCCCCATTCCTCCCTAATCCACAGCTCTCCACCCTGTCCTCGACCCCCATTCCTCCCTAATCCACAGCTCTCCACCCTGACCTCGACCCCCATTCCTCACTAACCACAGCTCTCCACCCTGACCTCGACCCCCGTTCCTCCCTAATCCACAGCTCTCCACCCTGAACTCGACCCCCGTTCCTCACTGAACCACAGCTCTCCACCCTGACCTCGACCCAAGTTCCTCCCTAATCCACAGCTCTCCACCCTGACCTCGACCCCCGTTCCTCACTGATCCACAGCTCTCCACCCTGACCTCGACCCCCGTTCCTCACTGATCCACAGCTCTCCACCCTGACCTCGACCCCCGTTCCTCACTGATCCACAGCTCTCCACCCTGACCTCGACCCCCGTTCCTCACTGATCCACAGCTCTCCACCCTGACCTCGACCCCCGTTCCTCACTGATCCCTAGCTCTCCACCCTGACCTCGACCCCATTCCTCACTAATCCACAGCTCTCCACCCATAATGTGACCTCGACCCCCGTTCCTCACTGATCCACAGCTCTCCACCCTGACCTCGACCCCCGTTCCTCACTGATCCACAGCTCTCCACCCTGACCTCGACCCCCGTTCCTCACTGATCCACAGCTCTCCACCCTGACCTCGACCCCCGTTCCTCACTGATCCCTAGCTCTCCACCCTGACCTCGACCCCATTCCTCACTAATCCACAGCTCTCCACCCATAATTTGACCTCGACCCCCGTTCCTCCATGATCCACAGCTCTCCACCCTGACCTCGACCCCCGTTCCTCCCTGATCCACAGCTCTCCACCCTGACCTCGACCCCCATTCCTCACTAATCCACAGCTCTCCACCCTGACCTCGACCCCCGTTCCTCACTGATCCACAGCTCTCCACCCTGACCTCGACCCCCGTTCCTCACTGATCCACAGCTCTCCACCCTGACCTCGACCCCCGTTCCTCACTGATCCACAGCTCTCCACCCTGACCTCGACCCCCATTCCTCACTAATCCACAGCTCTCCAACCATAATGTGACCTCAACCCCCATTCCTCACTGATCCACAGCTCTCCACCCTGACCTCGACCCCCATTCCTCCCTAATCCACAGCTCTCCACCCTGACGTCGACCCCCATTCCTCACTAATCCACAGCTCTCCACCCTGACCTCGACCCCCATTTCTCCCTAATCCACAGCTTTCCACCCTGACCTCGACCCCCATTCCTCCCTAATCCACAGCTCTCCACCCATAATGTGACCTCGACCCCCGTTCCTCCCTGATCCACAGCTCTCCACCCTGACCTCGACCCCCGTTCCTCCCTAATTCCACAGCTCTCCACCCTGACCTCGACCCCCGTTCCTCACTGATCCACAGCTCTCCACCCTGACCTCGACCCCCGTTCCTCCCTAATCCACAGCTCTCCACCCCGACCTCGACCCCCGTTCCTCACTGATCCACAGCTCTCCACCCTGACCTCGACCCCCGTTCCTCACTGATCCACAGCTCTCCACCCTGACCACGACCCCCATTCCTCACTAATCCACAGCTCTCCACCCTGACCTCGACCCCCATTCCTCCCTAATCCACAGCTCTCCACCCTGACCTCGACCCCCATTCCTCCCTAATCCACAGCTAAACACCCTGACCTCGACCCCCATTCCTCCCTAATCCACAGCTCTCCACCCTGACCTCGACCCCCATTCCTCACTGATCCACAGCTCATCACCCTGACCTCGACCCCCGTTCCTCCCTAATTCCACAGCTCTCCACCCTGACCTCGACCCCCGTTCCTCACTGATCCACAGCTCTCCACCCTGACCTCGACCCCCGTTCCTCCCTAATCCACAGCTCTCGACCCTGACTTCGACCCTCATTCCTCACTGATCCACAGCTCTCCACCCTGACCTCAACCCCCGTTCCTCACTAATCCACAGCTCTCCACCCTGACCTCGACCCCCATTCCTCCCTAATCCACAGCTCTCCACCCTGACCTCGACCCTCATTCCTCACTAATCCACAGCTCTCCACCCTGACCTCGACCCCCGTTCCTCCCTAATCCACAGCTCTCCACCCTGACCTCGACCCCCGTTCCTCACTGATCCACAGCTCTCCACCCTGACCTCGACCCCCGTTCCTCTCTAATCCACAGCTCTCGACCCTGACCTCGACCCCCATTCCTCACTGAGCCACAGCTCTCCACCCTGACCTCGACCCCCGTTCCTCACTAATCCACAGCTCTCCACCCTGACCTCGACCCCCGTTCCTCACTGATCCACAGCTCTCCACCCTGACCTCGACCCCCGTTCCTCACTGATCCACAGCTCTCCACCCTGACCTCGACCCCCGTTCCTCACTGATCCACAGCTCTCCACCCTGACCTCAACCCCCATTCCTCACTAATCCACAGCTCCCCACACATAATCTGACCTCAACCCCCATTCCTCACTGATCCACAGCTCTCCACCCTGACCTCGACCCCCATTCCTCCCTAATCCACAGCTCTCCACCCTGTCCTCGACCCCCATTCCTCCCTAATCCACAGCTCTCCACCCTGACCTCGACCCCCATTCCTCACTAACCACAGCTCTCCACCCTGACCTCGACCCCCGTTCCTCCCTAATCCACAGCTCTCCACCCTGAACTCGACCCCCGTTCCTCACTGAACCACAGCTCTCCACCCTGACCTCGACCCAAGTTCCTCCCTAATCCACAGCTCTCCACCCTGACCTCGACCCCCGTTCCTCACTGATCCACAGCTCTCCACCCTGACCTCGACCCCCGTTCCTCACTGATCCACAGCTCTCCACCCTGACCTCGACCCCCGTTCCTCACTGATCCACAGCTCTCCACCCTGACCTCGACCCCCGTTCCTCACTGATCCACAGCTCACCACCCTGACCTCGACCCCCGTTCCTCACTGATCCCTAGCTCTCCACCCTGACCTCGACCCCATTCCTCACTAATCCACAGCTCTCCACCCATAATGTGACCTCGACCCCCGTTCCTCCATGATCCACAGCTCTCCACCCTGACCTCGACCCCCGTTCCTCCCTGATCCACAGCTCTCCACCCTGACCTCGACCCCCATTCCTCACTAATCCACAGCTCTCCACCCTGACCTCGACCCCCGTTCCTCACTGATCCACAGCTCTCCACCCTGACCTCGACCCCCGTTCCTCACTGATCCACAGCTCTCCACCCTGACCTCGACCCCCATTCCTCACTAATCCACAGCTCTCCAACCATAATGTGACCTCAACCCCCATTCCTCACTGATCCACAGCTCTCCACCCTGACCTCGACCCCCATTCCTCCCTAATCCACAGCTCTCCACCCTGACCTCGACCCCCATTCCTCACTAATCCACAGCTCTCCACCCTGACCTCGACCCCCATTTCTCCCTAATCCACAGCTTTCCACCCTGACCTCGACCCCCATTCCTCCCTAATCCACAGCTCTCCACCCATAATGTGACCTCGACCCCCGTTCCTCCCTGATCCACAGCTCTCCACCCTGACCTCGACCCCCATTCCTCACTAATCCACAGCTCTCCACCCTGACCTCGACCCCCATTCCTCCCTAATCCACAGCTCTCCACCCTGACCTCGACCCCCATTCCTCCCTAATACACAGCTCTCCACCCTGACCTCGACCCCCATTCCTCACTGATCCACAGCTCATCACCCTGACCTCGACCCCCGTTCCTCCCTAATTCACAGCTCTCCACCCTGACCTCGACCCCCATTCCTCACAGATCCACAGCTCTCCACCCTGACCTCGACCCCTGTTCCTCCCTGATCCACAGCTCTCCACCCTGACCTCGACCCCCATTCCTCACTAATCCACAGCTCTCCACCCTGACCTCGACCCCTGTTCCTCACTGATCCACAGCTCTCCACCCTGACCTCGACCCCCGTTCCTCACTGATCCACAGCTCTCCACCCTGACCTCGACCCCCGTTCCTCACTGATCCACAGCTCTCCACCCTGACCTCGACCCCCATTCCTCACTAATCCACAGCTCTCCACCCATAATGTGACCTCAACCCCCATTCCTGACTGATCCACAGCTCTCCACCCTGACCTCGACATCCCATTCCTCCCTAATCCACAGCTCTCCACCCTGACCTCGACCCCCATTCCTCTCTAATCCACAGCTCTCCACCCTTACCTCGACCCCCATTCCTCCCTAATCCACAGCTCTCCACCCTGACCTCGACCCCCATTCCTCCCTAATCCACAGCTCTCCACCCATTGGTGACCTCGACCCCCATTCCTCCCTGATCCACAGCTCTCCACCCTGACCTCGACCCCCATTCCTCACTAATCCACAGGTCTCCACCCTTACCTCGACCCCCATTCCTCCCTAATCCACAGCTCTCCAACCTGACCTCGACCCCCATTCCTCCCTAATCCACAGCTCTCCACCCTGACCTCGACCCCCATTCCTTGCTAATCCACAGCTCTCCACTCTGACCTCGACCCCCATTCCTCCCTAATCCACAGCTCTCCACCCTGACCTCGACCCCCATTCCTCCCTAATCCACAGCTCTCCACCCTGACCTCGACCCCCATTCCTCCCTAATCCACAGCTCTCCACCCTGACCTCGACCCCCATTCCTCACTGATCCACAGCTAATCACCCTGACCTCGACCCCCATTCCTCCCTGATCCACAGCTCTCCACCCTGACCTCAACCCCCATTCCTCCCTAATCCACAGCTCTCCACCCTGACCTCAACCCCCATTCCTCCCTAATCCACAGCTCTCCACCCTGACCTCGACCCCCATTCCTCCCTAATACACAGCTCTCCACCCTGACCTCGACCCCCATTCCTCCCTAATCCACAGCTCTCCACCCTGACCTCGACCCCTATTCCTCACTGATCCACAGCTCATCACCCTGACCTCGACCCCCGTTCCTCCCTAATCCACAGCTCTCCAACCTGACCTCGACCCGCATTCCTCCCTAATCCACAGCTCTCCACCCTGACCTCGACCCCCATTCCTCCCTAATCCACAGCTCTCCACCCTGACCTCGACCCCCATTCCTCACTGATCCACAGCTCATCACCCTGACCTCGACCCCCGTTCCTCCCTAATCCACAGCTCTCCACCCTGACCTCGACCCCCATTCCTCACAGATCCACAGCTCTCCACCCTGACCTCGACCCCGTTCCTCACTGATCCACAGCTCTCCACCCTGACCTCGACCCCCGTTCCTCACTGATCCACAGCTCTCCACCCTGACCTCGACCCCCATTCCTCACTAATCCACAGCTCTCCACCCATAATGTGACCTCAACCCCCATTCCTCACTGATCCACAGATCTCCACCCTGACCTCGACAACCCATTCCTCCCTAATCCACAGCTCTCCAACCTGACCTCGACCCCCATTCCTCCCTAATCCACAGCTCTCCACCCTGACCTCGACCCCCATTCCTTGCTAATCCACAGCTCTCCACTCTGACCTCGACCCCCATTCCTCCCTAATCCACAGCTCTCCACCCTGACCTCGACCCCCATTCCTCCCTAATCCACAGCTCTCCACCCTGACCTCGACCCCCATTCCTCCCTAATCCACAGCTCTCCACCCTGACCTCGACCCCCATTCCTCACTGATCCACAGCTAATCACCCTGACCTCGACCCCCATTCCTCCCTGATCCACAGCTCTCCACCCTGACCTCAACCCCCATTCCTCCCTAATCCACAGCTCTCCACCCTGACCTCAACCCCCATTCCTCCCTAATCCACAGCTCTCCACCCTGACCTCGACCCCCATTCCTCCCTAATACACAGCTCTCCACCCTGACCTCGACCCCCATTCCTCCCTAATCCACAGCTCTCCACCCTGACCTCGACCCCTATTCCTCACTGATCCACAGCTCATCACCCTGACCTCGACCCCCGTTCCTCCCTAATCCACAGCTCTCCAACCTGACCTCGACCCGCATTCCTCCCTAATCCACAGCTCTCCACCCTGACCTCGACCCCCATTCCTCCCTAATCCACAGCTCTCCACCCTGACCTCGACCCCCATTCCTCACTGATCCACAGCTCATCACCCTGACCTCGACCCCCGTTCCTCCCTAATCCACAGCTCTCCACCCTGACCTCGACCCCCATTCCTCACAGATCCACAGCTCTCCACCCTGACCTCGACCCCGTTCCTCACTGATCCACAGCTCTCCACCCTGACCTCGACCCCCGTTCCTCACTGATCCACAGCTCTCCACCCTGACCTCGACCCCCATTCCTCACTAATCCACAGCTCTCCACCCATAATGTGACCTCAACCCCCATTCCTCACTGATCCACAGATCTCCACCCTGACCTCGACAACCCATTCCTCCCTAATCCACAGCTCTCCACCCTGACCTCGACCCCCATTCCTCCCTAATCCACAGCTCTCCACCCTGACCTCGACATCCCATTCCTCCCTAATCCACAGCTCTCCACCCTGACCTCGACCCCCATTCCTCCCTAATCCACAGCTCTCCACCCTGACCTCGACCCCATTCCTCCCTAATCCACAGCTCTCCACCCTGACCTCGAACCCCATTCCTCCCTAATCCACAGCTCTCCACCCATTGGTGACCTCGACCCCCATTCCTCCCTGATCCACAGCTCTCCACCCTGACCTCGACCCCCATTCCTCACTAATCCACAGCTCTCCACCCTGACCTCGACCCCCATTCCTCCCTAATCCACAGCTCTCCACCCTGACATCGACCCCCATTCCTCCCTAATCCACAGCTCTCCACCCTGACCTCGACCCCCATTCCTTGCTAATCCACAGCTCTCCACTCTGACCTCGACCCCCATTCCTCCCTAATCCACAGCTCTCCACCCTGCCCTCGACCCCCATTCCTCCCTAATCCACAGCTCTCCACCCTGACCTCGACCCCCATTCCTCCCTAATCCACAGCTCTCCACCCTGACCTCGACCCCCATTCCTCACTGATCCACAGCTAATCACCCTGACCTCGACCCCCATTCCTCCCTGATCCACAGCTCTCCACCCTGACCTCGACCCCCATTCCTCACTAATCCACAGCTCTCCACCCTGACCTCGACCCCCATTCCTCCCTAATCCACAGCTCTCCACCCTGACCTCGACCCCCATTCCTCACTGATCCACAGCTCATCACCCTGACCTCGACCCCCGTTCCTCCCTAATCCACAGCTCTCCACCCTGACCTCGACCCCCATTCCTCACAGATCCACAGCTCTCCACCCTGACCTCGACCCCGTTCCTCACTGATCCACAGCTCTCCACCCTGACCTCGACCCCCGTTCCTCACTGATCCACAGCTCTCCACCCTGACCTCGACCCCCATTCCTCACTAATCCACAGCTCTCCACCCATAATGTGACCTCAACCCCCATTCCTCACTGATCCACAGATCTCCACCCTGACCTCGACAACCCATTCCTCCCTAATCCACAGCTCTCCACCCTGACCTCGACCCCCATTCCTCCCTAATCCACAGCTCTCCACCCTGACCTCGACCCCCATTCCTCCCTAATCCACAGCTCTCCACCCTGACCTCGACCCCCATTCCTCCCTAATCCACAGCTCTCCACCCATAATGTGACCTCGACCCCCATTCCTCCCTAATCCACAGCTCTCCACCCATAATGTGACCTCGACCCCCATTCCTCCCTGATCCACAGCTCTCCACCCTGACCTCGACCCCCATTCCTCACTAATCCACAGCTCTCCACCCTGACCTCGACCCCCATTCCTCCCTAATCCACAGCTCTCCACCCTGACCTCGACCCCCATTCCTCCCTAATCCACAGCTCTCCACCCTGACCTCGACCCGCATTCCTCCCTAATCCACAGCTCTCCACTCTGACCTCGACCCCCATTCCTCCCTAATCCACAGCTCTCCACCCTGACCTCGACCCCCATTCCTCCCTAATCCACAGCTCTCCACCCTGACCTCGACCCCCATTCCTCCCTAATCCACAGCTCTCCACCCTGACCTCGACCCCCATTCCTCACTGATCCACAGCTAATCACCCTGACCTCGACCCCCATTCCTCCCTGATCCACAGCTCTCCACCCTGACCTCGACCCCCATTCCTCACTAATCCACAGCTCTCCACCCTGACCTCGACCCCCATTCCTCCCTAATCCACAGCTCTCCACCCTGACCTCGACCCCCATTCCTCCCTAATCCACAGCTCTCCACCCTGACCTCGACCCCCATTCCTCCCTAATCCACAGCTCTCCACCCTGACCTCGACCCCTATTCCTCACTGATCCACAGCTCATCACCCTGACCTCGACCCCCGTTCCTCCCTAATCCACAGCTCTCCAACCTGACCTCGACCCCCATTCCTCACAGATCCACAGCTCTCCACCCTGACCTCGACCCCCGTTCCTCCCTGATCCACAGCTCTCCACCCTGACCTCGACCCCCATTCCTCACTAATCCACAGCTCTCCACCCTGACCTCGACCCCCATTCCTCACTGATCCACAGCTAATCACCCTGACCTCGACCCCCATTCCTCCCTGATCCACAGCTCTCCACCCTGACCTCGACCCCCATTCCTCACTAATCCACAGCTCTCCACCCTGACCTCGACCCCCATTCCTCCCTAATCCACAGCTCTCCACCCTGACCTCGACCCCCATTCCTCCCTAATCCACAGCTCTCCACCCTGACCTCGACCCCCATTCCTCCCTAATCCACAGCTCTCCACCCTGACCTCGACCCCTATTCCTCACTGATCCACAGCTCATCACCCTGACCTCGACCCCCGTTCCTCCCTAATCCACAGCTCTCCAACCTGACCTCGACCCCCATTCCTCACAGATCCACAGCTCTCCACCCTGACCTCGACCCCCGTTCCTCCCTGATCCACAGCTCTCCACCCTGACCTCGACCCCCATTCCTCACTAATCCACAGCTCTCCACCCTGACCTCGACCCCCGTTCCTCACTGATCCACAGCTCTCCACCCTGACCTCGACCCCCATTCCTCACTGATCCACAGCTCTCCACCCTGACCTCGACCCCCGTTCCTCATTGATCCACAGCTTTCCACCCTGACCTCGACCCCCATTCCTCACTAATCCACATCTCTCCACCCATAATGTGACCTCAACCCCCATTCCTCACTGATCCACAGCTCTCCACCCTGACGTCGACCCCCATTCCTCCCTAATCCACAGCTCTCCACTCTGACCTCGACCCCCATTCCTCCCTAATCCACAGCTCTCCACCCTGACCTCAACCCCCATTCCTCCCTAATCCACAGCTCTCCACCCTGACCTCGACCCCCATTCCTCCCTAATCCACAGCTCTCCACCCTGACCTCGACCCCCATTCCTCCCTAATCCACAGCTCTCCACCCTGACCTCGACCCCCATTCCTCACTGATCCACAGCTTATCACCCTGACCTCGACTCCCGTTCCTCCCTAATCCACAGCTCTCCACCCTGACCTCGACCCCCATTCCTCACAGATCCACAGCTCTCCACCCTGACCTCGACCCCCGTTCCTCCCTGATCCACAGCTCTCCACCCTGACCTCGACCCCCATTCCTCACTAATCCACAGCTCTCCACCCTGACCTCGACCCCCATTCCTCACTAATCCACAGCTCTCCACCCTGACCTCGACCCCCATTCCTCACTAATCCACAGCTCTCCACCCTGACCTCGACCCCCATTCCTCACTAATCCACAGCTCTCCACCCTGACCTCGACCCCCATTCCTCCCTAATCCACAGTTTTCCACCCTGACCTCGACCCCCATTCCTCCCTAATCCACAGCTCTCCACCCTGACCTCGACCCCCATTCCTCCCTAATCCACAGCTCTCCACCCTGACCTCGACCCCCATTCCTCCCTGATCCACAGATCTCCACCCTTATCAGTGACTGCAACCATGTGATAGCCTCTCCTTTAATCAGTACACTCCAAGCCCCTGGCTCATATCCAACCTTAATTGACCACACCATACAGTGGGGGGAAAAAAGTATTTAGTCAGCCACCAATTGTGCATGTTCTCCCACTTAAAAAGATGAGAGAGGCCTGTAATTTCCATCATAGGTACATGTCAACTATGACAGACAAAATGAGGAAAAAAAATCCAGAAAATCACATTGTAGGATTTTTAATGAATTTATTTGCAAATTATGGTGGAAAATAAGTATTGCACAATTAGTGGCTGACTAAATACTTTTTTTCCCCACTGTACATTCCTCCTACAAATAACCATTAACTTCTGGAGTAGAAACCAGACTGTGGCCCTTGTCATTTCCATAGGATACCTGATGATTAACAATATTTCAAGTTTAGAAGTCAGAACCCATCAGGTGCCTTTTGGCAAACTCCAAGCGGGTTGTCATGTACCTTTTACTGAGGAGTGGCTTCCGTCTGGCCACTACTATAAAGGCCTGATTGGTGGAGTGCTGGAGAGATGGTTGTCCTTCTGGAAGGTTCTCCCATCTCCACAGAGGAACTCTGGAGCTCTGTCAGAGTGACCATCGGGTTCTTGGTCACCTCCCTCCCGCCATTCAACCCTAGTCTGAAGCTACTTCAAAAGCCTAGAAGGAAAACAATCTCTAGATATTGAACTTTATAAAGACTGAATGCTAAGTTAAAGGGCTACCAAGCTTGCTAGGAAAGAACAGACCCGGCTGCAACTTTAATTAGCACTGAAGTGAGAGGTGTGAAGTCCAACAATGGCAGCAGAGTTCAATACTACCCGCAAAACACCAGTCTCAACGTTAACAGTGAAGAGGTGACTCCGGGATGCTGACCTTCTAGGCAGAGTTGCAAAGAAAAAGTCCAGTGTGTGTGTTCTTTTGTCCATCTTAATATTTTATTTTTATTGGCCAGTCTGAGATATGGCTTTTTCTTTGCAACTCTGCTGACGTTGAGACTGGTGTTTTGCGGGTACTATTTAATGAAGCTGCCAGTTGAGGACCTGTGAGGCGTCTGTTTCTCAAACTAGACACACTAATGTATTTGTCCTCTTGCTCAGTTGTGCACCGGGGCCTCCCACTCCTCTTTCTATTCTGATTAGAGCCAGTTTGTGCTGTTCTGTGAAGGGAGTAGTACACAGCGACGTACTGGATCTTCAGTTTCTTGGCAATTTCTCGCATGGAATAGCCTTCATTTCTCAGAACAAGAATAGACTGACGAGTTTCAGAAGAAAGTTATTTGTTTCTGGCCATTTTGAGCCTGTAATCGAACCCACAAATACTGATGCTCCAGATACTCAACTAGTCTCAAGAAGGCCAGTTTTATTGCTTCTTTAATCAGCACAACAGTTTTCAGCTGTGCTAACATAATTGCAAAAGGGTTTTCTAATGATCAATTAGCCTTTTAAAATGATAAACTCGGATTAGCAAACACAACGTGCCATTGGAACACAGGACTGATGGTTGCTGATAATGGGCGTACGCCTATGTAGATATTCCATTTAAAAAAATCAGCCGTTACCAGCTACAATAGCCATTTACAACATTAACAATGTCTACACTGTATATCTGATCAATTTGATGTTATTTTAATTGACAAAAAAATTGCTTTTCTTTCGAAAACAAGAACATTTCTAAGTGACCCCAAACTTTTGAACGGTAGTGTATAATAATGTATCAATCCTACAGGCAATACAAGACTATCACCCTCAGGCACTTAAGGAAATCACGAATATCACGGATATATTGGAACTAGTGCATAAACAGTGGGGAGAACAAGTATTTGATACACTGCCGATTTTGCAGGTTTTCCTACTTACAAAGCATGTAGAGGTCTGTAGTTTTTATCATAGGTACACTTCAACTGTGAGAGACGGAATCTAAAACAAAAATCCAGAAAATCACATTGTATGATTTTAAAGTAATTAATTTGCATTTTATTGCATGACATAAGTATTTGATCACCTACCAACCAGTAAGAATTCCGTCTCTCACAGACCTGTTAGTTTTTCTTTAAGAAGCCCTCCTGTTCTCCACTCATTACTTTTTTTTTTTTTGCCTTTATTTAACCAGGTAAGCCAGTTGAGAACAAGTTCTCATTTACAACTGCGACCTGGCCAAGATAAAGCATAGTAGTGCGATAAAAACAACAACACAGAGTTACATATGGGGTAAAAAAACAAAGTAAAAAAAAATACAACAGAAAATGTATTAACTGCACCTGTTTGAACTCGTTACCTGTATAAAAGACACCTGTCCACACACTCAATCAAACAGACTCCAACCTCTCCACAATGGCCAAGACCAGAGAGCTGTGTAAGGACATCAGGGATAAAATTGTAGACCTGCACAAGGCTGGGATGGGCTACAGGACAATAGGCAAGCAGCTTGGTGAGAAGGCAACAACTGTTAGCGCAATTATTAGAAAATGGAAGAAGTTCAAGATGACGGTCAATCACCCTCGGTCTGGGGCTCCATGCAAGATCTCACCTCGTGGGGCATCAATGATCATGAGGAAGGTGAGGGATCAGCCCAGAACTACACGGCAGGACCTGGTCAATGACCTGAAGAGAGCTGGGACCACAGTCTCAAAGAAAACCATTAGTAACACTCTATGCCGTCCTGGATTAAAATCCTGCAGCGCACGCAAGGTCCCCGTGCTCAAACCAGCGCATGTCCAGGCCCATCTGAAGTTTGCCAATGACCATCTGGATGATCCAGAGGAGGAATGGGAGAAGGTCATGTGGTCTGATGAGACAAAAATATAACTTTTTGGTCTAAACTCCACTCGCCATGTTTGGAGGAAGAAGAAGGATAAGTACAAACCCAAGAACACCATCCCAACCGTGAAGCATGGAGGTGGAAACATCATTCTTTGGGGATGCTTTTCTGCAAAGGGGACAAGACGACTGCACCGTATTGAGGGGAGGATGGATGGGGCCATGTATTGCGAGATCTTGGCCAACAACCTCCTTCCCTCAGTAAGAGCATTGAAGATGGGTCGTGGCTGGGTCTTCCAGCATGACAACGACCCAAAACACACAGCCAGGGCAACTAAGGAGTGGCTCCGTAAGAAGCATCTCAAGGTCCTGGAGTGGCCTAGCCAGTCTCCAGACCTGAACCCAATAGAAAATCTTTGGAGGGAGCTGAAAGTCCGTATTGCCCAGCGACAGCCCCGAAACCTGAAGGATCTGGAGAAGGTCTGTATGGAGGAGTGGGCCAAAATCCCTGCTGCAGTGTGTGCAAACCTGGTCAAGACCTACAGGAAACGTATGATCTCTGTAATTGCAAACAAAGGTTTCTGTACCAAATATTAAGTTCTGCTTTTCTGATGTATCAAATTCTTGTTCTCCCCGCTGTATGGAGGCTTAAACATCCTGACCTATTGAGACATGGCGGAGGCTCAATCAAGCTGTCGTCGTTCTCTTTCTTATGCATCAAATCTTTTTTAAATCTTTTACATAGAAATGCTACCAAAAATAATTTACAGAAACGACGGTGTCACCCATGATTCACCAAACAATATTTTGAAAGAGGAAGCAAAGTACTTTAAGCATATGTTTTTGTTTCAGTCTCCTCCTTCTCCACTAACCAAAGTTAAAGTCTAAAGGATTTATTTTCTATTAATAATGTAAAATTAACAGCTAACGTGAAGGCCGAATTAGAGGAGGAACTTCTAGATGCAATTAAAGCCTTTAATCCGGGAAAACTCCAAGGCTGGATGGCGTACCAGTTGAGGTATACCAAACCTTTTTGATGTACTCAGAGGATCGTTATTAGCATGTTTTAACCACTCCTATAAAAATGGTAGATTATCAGATACTCAACAAGAAGGTCTGATCTCATTATTACTGAAACAGGATACAAGCGGTAAATATAAAGATCCAGTACATTTAAAAAAAATTGGAGGCCCCTTACACTTCAGTGTTGTGATGGAAAAATTCTAGAAAAATGCATAGCGCGTAGAATTAAAAAGGTATTGTCGAATATTATTCATCCTAATGAGATTATTTGGAGATAATATAAGACAAGTACTGGAAACACAACATAACACTATGAAAAATCTGGGAAACCAGGCCTGGTATTCATAGCTGACTTTGAAAAGGCCTTTGATCAAGTATGACTGGAATTTATATATAAATGCCTGGAATATTTCAATTTTGGAGAATCACTTATACAATGGGTTAAAGTTATGTATAGTAACCCTAGGTGTAAAATAGTAAATAATGGCTACTTCTCAGAAAGTATTAAACTGTCAAGAGGAGTGAAACAAGGTTGTCCACTATCGGCATATCTATTTATTATGGCCATGGAAATGTTACCTATTCAAATCAGATCCAACAATAATATCAAGGGGCTAGAAATACAGGGCTTAAAAACAAAGGCGTCATTGTACGCTTATAATTAATGTTCTTTTAAATCCCCAATTTGGATCCCTCCACAGCCTCATAAAGGATCTAGACAACGGGCCTATTTATATAACTACTATGAATTCGGAGGGAAGAAAATATTAAAGCCTTAGACCTCTCACTAAAGGCTCACTTAAATCCGAACTGGTTCTCTAGCAGATTAGTAAGAATGTCTCACCCCATGTTCAAGAATGGCCTTTTTCCCTTTATTCGGATTACAAACTCTCACTTTCGGTTATTTGAAAATGAAATCTCCAAAATATCGCTATATTTCAAAGAAGCCATAGAATGTTGGTTGCAATTTCAGTTTAATCCACCAGAAAAGACAGAACAAATATTACAACAAATATAAAATGGTTAAAGTCAAATATACTAATTGATTAAAAAAACAAAACAAAAGTTTAAAAACGGTATAATCTTTTAAAATTATATAATAAATAGGACTGGTGACGTTATGTCACATGCAGCTAACAAAAATATATGGAAGAGGCAAGTGGAAGGGGGAGAAAGTAAGGAACTTGTGATAAATAAAAAAGTATACCAGTTTCATTTAAGGACCAAAAAATTGACAGTTGTGCCATATAGACTGCAAAATAGTTGGGAAGAGGTACCGATTGCATGGTTGATGAACTGATACACAAAACGAATATGGATTCGAAACTTAGAATGTTTCAATTTAAATTATTATCTAAAATTCTTGCAACCAATAGAATGTTATTTGGGGGATACAACAATCCCAACTCTGCAGATTTTGCTGCGAAGAGACAATCATTATATAATTTGTTTTGGTACTGTCCATATGTAGCTTGTTTTTGGTCGGAATGGCTGAAGAAGTTGCACACTCTTGGCATTCTCTCAACCAGCTTCACCTGGAATTATTTTCCAACAGTCTTGAAGGAGTTCCCACATATGCTGAGCACTTGTTGGCTGCTTTTCCTTCACTCTGTGGTCCGACTCATCCCAAACCATCTCAATTTGGTTGAGGTCGGGGGATTGTGGAGGCCAGGTCATCTGATGCATCACTCTCCTTCTTTCCACTCCCCTTACAAAGCCTGGAGGTGTGTTGGGTCATTGTCCTGTTGAAAAACAAATGATAGTCCCACTAAGCCCAAACCAGATGGGCTGGCGTATCGCTGAAGAATGACACAGACAGTGTCACCAGCAAAGCATCCCCACACCATAACACCTCCTCCTCCATGCTTTACGGTGGGAACTACACATGCGGAGATCATCCGTTCACCCCTACTGCATATTGACTGACCTTCATGTCTTACAAGTAATGATGGACTGTCGTTTCTCTTTGTACCAAATAGGGCTATCTTCTGTATACCCCCCTTCTTCTGGGATCCCAGAGTAAAACCAAAAGGCATATTTGGAAGGCATCTGAATATAAGAAGTTTGGTCCGAAAGTGTGATGAGATTAGATCATTGCTTACTGGATCCTGGCTTCATAGTAACATTTAAACTAATATGATTGATGTTCCTGGATACAACTGTTTTAGAAGAGATAGAGCTACTGGGAGAGGGGACGTTTTGAAATACATGAAGGACTCCATAAAGTGCCATGAAGTACATCTGGGAAGTGAGCCATCTATGGAAGGTGTAAATGTGTCACTACAAAAAGTGTATATTCTAGTTATGTATAATCCCCCTGCATGTGAAGTAGAATATTATGTCAAATTAGAACAACTTCTTAAATCTTTTAAATCCAAGTCCGAATGGCTGTTTTTTGGGTGACTTCAATATCAACTGGATGGACAAACCTAGCAAAAAGAGGCTTAAAACCGTTATGACAAAACTAGATCTCTGTCAAATGGTTCACCAGAATAAGCAGAAACAGCATGGCTCAAATAGCTCTGATATTCACAAACAGAGAGGGTTGAATTACAAAAGCATACAATCTAGTGACCGGATTATCTGATCACAATATTACATGAATTGCAAGTAAATTATCGAAGAAACATCTTCCTGGTGGAAATCAAAAGCTAATTAAGTGTTACATCCCAAAGAAAAATTTGCCGCAGTTTTGAGAGAATTTAAGAATATTAATTCGTGTAATGTACTATCAAATGAAAAAAAAACAATGTTATACTGAAATGATGACCTCTATAGGGCAAATAAGTATCTGAAAAGTGGGAAAGGTACACATGGAAAAGCTGTCCTGGTTAAGTGACTCCATAATGCAATTAATGAAACAAAGAGATCATGCCTTGAAGATGTTTGTAAAAAGTCGGAATAGTGTTGATTTGCTATTGATAGATATAAAGCAGAGAAATAGTGTGGTTATGGAACTTAGGGCTGAGAAAACTATTACTTTATCTTAGATGCTAAAAGGTTCATAACCACACTATTTCTCAGTGCTTTATATCTATCTATAGCAAATAGTGCCATCATGATATGGAAGCAAATACACTACAAACTTGATGAAACCGAGTACAGTGAGTGAGTTGAAGGTGGGGGTGGGGGCAATCTACAGTATTACTGATAACAGCCTAATTGCACGAGTTCAACAATTTCTTTATTCAATCTGTTGAGGACCTTGCCAGGAATTGTAATCATTCAGAGATCAGTGGTTACTACTGTGTATTAGGAGTACAGTAGGGCATGCAGAAGTGTAATAATCCATTTGAAACCACCTATTCACAAGACAGATTTAATTTAGACACCGTATTTTTTAAGAAACACAGTGACATACTGGTCGAGCCTCTCACCCACCTGATAAACCTGTCAATAAGGGGACATACTGGTCAAGCCTCTCACCCACCTGATAAACCTGTCAATAAGGGGACATACTGGTCAAGCCTCTCACCCACCTGATAAATCTGTCAATAAGGGGTTGGAAAAGGGCACTGCCCATTTCAACAGGGTGAAGTTGACCAGGCATGTAACTGTAGGCTGATTAGCATTCTCCCAGTTCTATCAAAAGTACTGGAGAAAGTTGTTGCAGAGCAATTCATGGCCTACTTGGAGGACAATCAATTCCTGCATTCACAGCATATTGGTTTTAGACGTAAAACACTCAACAGAAACAGCTGTTCATTGGACCAAGGCAAAGTGGTTGGCGCTATCTTTCTCAATTTAAGCAAAGCTTTTGATACAGTTAATCACAGCATCCTGGTGTCGATTTTTTTTTAAGGTAAAACATTTCAAAACAAAGCACTAAGATGGTTTGAATCATGTTTCAAGGACAGGGAACAAAGTGTACTTAACAAAATGTACTTATCAACAGCTCAGAAAAGCAGAATGGGATCGGATCCCCACAAGGATCGGATCTTGGCACACTTCTTTTTAGTTTATACATAAATGATCTTCCCGAGGTATGTCCAGGAGATAGTATCCAGATGTATGCTGATGACACTGTAGTTTATGCAGCAGGAAAAACTTGTCTTGCGGTTACTGATGTATGTGTTGACACAACATAAGGTTTCTATTGTAGAATGGCTTGATAACTCATGCTTGAATATAAAGAAGACCTCTGATTTTATTTTTCCTCCAAAAAACAGCCAATGTTAGAATCACTCAACATAGTGATTAAAGGAGAGCAAATCAAGCAGGTTTCTGATGTTAAATATCTTGGAATCATCTTAGACTCAACTTAAGTTTGATAATCATGCAACAACAACAAAAAAACATTGCAGAACACTGAAAGCAAGTCTCAACTGTTTTAGTTTAATAAGAAACTGTTTATCCTTTGATACTGCACTTTTGTTTTTACACACAATGACCATTTCGCAAATATCCTACTGCATGACAACATGGACTCAGGCGAAACTCACAGTAAACAAATCTATAGAATCACTCTACAATAGAGCCTTGAAAAATCGAGACAAAAAGCCACTGACGTGTGCTAAGGAAACAATTAGTTTAGTTCACAGCTTTTGTACATTTATCAGTGATTTTGATTTTTCAAAGCCTGCGTGGACTCGCTTCACAATTACTCTGTAACTTGGTGACCATATTGCAATCCACAAGTATATAATGTAAATGTATGTATAGAAATGTATGTATGTATATAAATGTATGTATATACTGTAAATGTATGTATTTATTTAGTTGTTTCTTTATCTTTGTTTCTTGTATTGTTACTGTATCTATATAATGCTGTTGGGTCTGTAACCATGAGGAGGGGATACTATATAATGCTGTTGGGTCTGTAACCATGAGGAGGGGATACTATATAATGCTGTTGGGTCTGTAACCATGAGGAGGGGATACTATATAATGTTATTGGGTCTGTAACCATGAGGAGGGGATACTATATAATGCTGTTGGGTCTGTAACCATGAGGAGGGGATACTATATAATGCTGTTGGGTCTGTAACCATGAGGAGGGGATACTATATAATGCTGTTGGGTCTGTAACCATGAGGAGGGGATACTATATAATGCTGTTGGGTCTGTAACCATGAGGAGGGGATACTATATAATGCTGTTGGGTCTGTAACCATGAGGACGGGATACTATATAATGCTGTTGGGTCTGGAACCATGAGGAGGGGATACTATATAATGCTGTTGGGTCTGTAACCATGAGGAGGGGATACTATATAATGTTGTTGGGTCTGTAACCATGAGGAGGGATACTATATAATGTTGTTGGGTCTGTAACCATGAGGAAGGGATACTATATAATGCTGTTGGGTCTGTAACCATGAGGAGGGGATACTATATAATGTTGTTGGGTCTGTAACCACGAGGAGGGGATACTATATAATGCTGTTGGGTCTGTAACCATCAGGAGGGGATACTATATAATGTTGTTGGGTCTGTAACCATGAGGAGGGGATACTATATAATGCTGTTGGGTCTGGAACCATGAGGAGGGGATACTATATAATGCTGTTGGGTCTGTAACCATGAGGAGGGGATACTATATAATGCTGTTGGGTCTGTAACCATGAGGAGGGGATACTATATAATGCTGTTGGGTCTGTAACCATGAGGAGGGGATACTATATAATGCTGTTGGGTCTGTAACCATGAGGAGGGGATACTATATAATGCTGTTGGGTCTGTAACCATGAGGAGGGGATACTATATAATGTTGTTGGGTCTGTAACCATGAGGAGGGATACTATATAATGCTGTTGGGTCTGTAACCATGAGGAGGGATACTATATAATGTTGTTGGGTCTGTAACCATGAGGAGGGGATACTATATAATGTTGTTGGGTCTGTAACCATGAGGAGGGGATACTATATAATGTTGTTGGGTCTGTAACCATGAGGAGGGGATACTATATAATGTTGTTGGGTCTGTAACCATGAGGAGGGGATACTATATAATGTTGTTGGGTCTGTAACCATGAGGAGGGGATACTATATAATGCTGTTGGGTCTGTAACCATGAGGAGGGGATACTATATAATGCTGTTGGGTCTGTAACCATGAGGAGGGGATACTATATAATGCTGTTGGGTCTGTAACCATGAGGAGGGGATACTATATAATGTTGTTGGGTCTGTAACCATGAGGAGGGGATACTATATAATGCTGTTGGGTCTGTAACCATGAGGAGGGGATACTATATAATGCTGTTGGGTCTGTAACCATGAGGACAGGATACTATATAATGCTGTTGGGTCTGTAGCTATGAGGAGGGGATACTATATAATGTTGTTGGGTCTGTAACCATGAGGAGGGGATACTATATAATGCTGTTGGGTCTGTAACCATGAGGAGGGGATACTATATAATGCTGTTGGGTCTGTAACCATGAGGAGGGGATACTATATAATGCTGTTGGGTCTGTAGCTATGAGGAGGGGATACTATATAATGCTGTTGGGTCTGTAACCATCAGGAGGGGATACTATATAATGTTGTTGGGTCTGTAACCATGAGGAGGGGATACTATATAATGCTGTTGGGTCTGTAACCATGAGGAGGGATACTATATAATGTTGTTGGGTCTGTAACCATGAGGAGGGGATACTAGATAATGTTGTTGGGTCTGTAACCATGAGGAGGGGATACTATATAATGCTGTTGGGTCTGTAACCATGAGGAGGGGATACTATATAATGTTGTTGGGTCTGTAACCATGAGGAGGGGATACTATATAATGCTGTTGGGTCTGTAACCATGAGGAGGGGATACTATATAATGCTGTTGGGTCTGTAACCATGAGGAGGGGATACTATATAATGCTGTTGGGTCTGTAACCATGAGGAGGGATACTATATAATGTTGTTGGGTCTGTAACCATGAGGAGGGGATACTATATAATGTTGTTGGGTCTGTAACCATGAGGAGGGGATACTATATAATGTTGTTGGGTCTGTAACCATGAGGAGGGGATACTATATAATGCTGTTGGGTCTGTAACCATGAGGATGGGATACTATATAATGCTGTTGGGTCTGTAACCATGAGGAGGGGATACTATATAATGCTGTTGGGTCTGTAACCATGAGGAGGGGATACTATATAATGTTGTTGGGTCTGTAACCATGAGGAGGGATACTATATAATGTTGTTGGGTCTGTAACCATGAGGAGGGGATACTATATAATGTTGTTGGGTCTGTAACCATGAGGAGGGGATACTATATAATGCTGTTGGGTCTGTAACCATGAGGAGGGGATACTATATAATGCTGTTGGGTCTGTAACCATGAGGAGGGGATACTATATAATGCTGTTGGGTCTGTAACCATGAGGAGGGGATACTATATAATGTTGTTGGGTCTGTAACCATGAGGAGGGGATACTATATCATGCTGTGGGGTCTGTAACCATGAGGAGGGGATACTATATAATGTTGTTGGGTCTGTAACCATGAGGATGGGATACTATATAATGCTGTTGGGTCTGTAACCATGAGGAGGGGATACTATATAATGTTGTTGGGTCTGTAACCATGAGGAGGGGATACTATATAATGTTGTTGGGTCTGTAACCATGAGGAGGGGATACTATATAATGTTGTTGGGTCTGTAACCATGAGGAGGGGATACTATATAATGCTGTTGGGTCTGTAACCATGAGGACGGGATACTATATAATGCTGTTGGGTCTGTAGCTATGAGGAGGGGATACTATATAATGTTGTTGGGTCTGTAACCATGAGGAGGGGATCCTATATAATGCTGTTGGGTCTGTAACCATGAGGATGGGATACTATATAATGTTGTTGGGTCTGTAACCATGAGGAGGGATACTATATAATGTTGTTGGGTCTGTAACCATGAGGAGGGGATACTATATAATGTTGTTGGGTCTGTAACCATGAGGAGGGGATACTATATAATGCTGTTGGGTCTGTAACCATGAGGACGAGATACTATATAATGCTGTTGGGTCTGTAACCACGAGGAGGGGATACTATACAATGCTGTTGGGTCTGTAACCATGAGGAGGGGATACTATATAATGCTGTTGGGTCTGGAACCATGAGGAGGGGATACTATATAATGTTGTTGGGTCTGTAACCATGAGGAGGGGATACTATATAATGCTGTTGGGTCTGTAACCATGAGGACGGGATACTATATAATGCTGTTGGGTCTGTAACCATGAGGAGGGGATACTATATAATGTTGTTGGGTCTGTAACCATGAGGAGGGGATACTATATAATGCTGTTGGGTCTGTAACCATGAGGAGGGGATACTATATAATGCTGTTGGGTCTGTAACCATGAGGATGGGATACTATATAATGTTGTTGGGTCTGTAACCATGAGGACAGGATACTATATAATGCTGTTGGGTCTGTAACCATGAGGAGGGGATACTATATAATGCTGTTGGGTCTGTAACCATGAGGAGGGGATACTATATAATGTTGTTGGGTCTGTAACCATGAGGAGGGGATACTATATAATGCTGTTGGGTCTGTAACCATGAGGAGGGGATACTATATAATGCTGTTGGGTCTGTAACCATGAGGAGGGGATACTATATAATGCTGTTGGGTCTGTAACCATGAGGAGGGGATACTATATAATGCTGTTGGGTCTGTAACCATGAGGACAGGATACTATATAATGCTGTTGGGTCTGTAACCATGAGGAGGGGATACTATATAATGTTGTTGGGTCTGTAACCATGAGGAGGGGATACTATATAATGTTGTTGGGTCTGTAACCATGAGGAGGGGATACTATATAATGTTGTTGGGTCTGTAACCATGAGGAGGGGATACTATATAATGTTGTTGGGTCTGTAACCATGAGGAGGGGATACTATATAATGCTGTTGGGTCTGTAACCATGAGGAGGGGATACTATATAATGCTGTTGGGTCTGTAGCTATGAGGAGGGGATACTATATAATGTTGTTGGGTCTGTAACCTTGAGGAGGGGATACTATATAATGTTGTTGGGTCTGTAACCATCAGGAGGGGATACTATATAATGTTGTTGGGTCTGGAACCATGAGGAGGGGATACTATATAATGCTGTTGGGTCTGTAACCATGTTTTCCAGTGACAGTCTCTTCCCATTCAAATATATATATATAGACATGTAATTCCAGTTGATATTGTGAGGGTTGTTTTGTTTGCGCAATGCGCTGTCTGTGCGTCGGTATATTGTCTATAAAAGTGGATCCTAGTGATTGTATTTTCCTTCCTTTTTAGACCACATAAAAGGATCATATCACCTCCACTTTACCTGACACCCTAGATCCACAGACGATGCAATCGCCATCACACTGCCCACTGCCCTATCCCATCTGGACAAGAGGAATATCTATGGAAGAATGCTGTTCATTGACTATAGCTCAGCCTTCAACACCATAGTACCCTCCAAGCTCATCATTAAGCTCGGGGCCCTGGGTCTGAACCCCGCCCTGTGAAATACAGTTTCTATCTCAAGGCCATCAGACTGTTAAATAGCCATCACTAGCCGGCCTCCACCCAGTACCCTGTCCTGAACTTAGTCACTGTCACTAGCCGGCTACCACGCGGTTACTCAACCCTGCTGCCCTATGTACATAGACATGGACTCACTGGTCACTTTAATAAATGTTTACATACTGTTTTACTCATTTCATATGTATATACTGTATTCTAGTCAATGCCACTCCGACATTGCTCGTCCTAATATTTATATTTTACTATTAGATTTGTGTGTATTGTTGTGAATTGTTAGACACTACTGCACTGTTGGAGCTAGGAACACAAGCATTTCCCCTCTCTCTCCCTCTCTCTCTCCCCCTCCCTCCCTCTCTCTCTCCCCCTCCCTCCCTCTCTCCCTCCCTCTCTCTCTCTCTCTCTCCCCCTCTCTCTCCCCTCCCTCCCTCCCTCCCTCCCTCTCTCCCCTCCCTCCCTCCCTCCCTCCCTCTCTCTCTCCCCCTCCCTCCCTCCCTCCCTCCCTCTCCCCCTCCCTCCCTCCTCCCTCTCCCCCTCCCTCCCTCCTCCCTCTCCCCCTCCTTCCCTCCCTCCTTCCAAAACTCAGGTCAGCATTCCTTATTATTGAAGGAGAATGACATTCTTAGAGTTACACAAATCCACAAGGAGTCAGTAGAATCCATATTTGTTTAAGCAAGTCAGCCATATCAGCTATGATTTTTTAAAGGCAGTAAATCCCCCGAGTGGCGCAGTGGTCTAAGGCGCTGCATCGCAGTACTAGCTGTGCCACTAGAGATCCTGGTTCGAGTCCAGGCTCTGGTCGCAGCCGGCCGCAACCGGGAGACCCATGGGGCGGCGCACAATTGGTCCAGGTTAGGGGAAGGTTTGGCCGGCAGGGATGTTCTTGTCCCATCGCGCACTAGCGACCGGGCCGGGCGCAGTGCATGCTGACTCGGTCACCAGGTGTACAGTGTTTCCTCCGACACATTGGTGTGGCAGTGCGGCTCGGTTGTGTTTCGGAGGATGCACGACTCTCGACCTTCGCCTCTCCCGAGTCCGTACTGGGGTTGCAGCGATGGGACAAGACTGTAACTACCAATTGGATACCACGAAAAAAGGGGGTAAAATACAAAGGCAGTAAATGGCTGAATGAACGGTTTTGCTGCCAGACAAGGCTCCACTGATAGCCAGGTGTAGCGGTGGTAAGGTGTTGGGACAGCTGCCTCTGATAGCCAGGTGGAGCGGTGGTAAGGATTCACTCCATGGTGCTGAAAAGAAAGCTCTGCTGTTGGGACAGCTTTATGGAGGCCCTAACAGTTTGTGGGCACCGTTATAGTGCAATTAATGTATTGTTTAGTGCTGTGGCTTTGCTGGCATGCATCTAAAATACTTTTTTGGGTTGGTGAAACCCCCGAAGGATTTAGGAAGCCTGGGTTTTCCCATCACTAGCATCAGGAACATCCTTTTACATTATTTTATCAACCTCCTCACACTTTTTCTTCTATATTTTATTTGTATATTTCAGGATTAAACCACATAACTAAATACAGCAAAACATTGTTATATGACTTTAATCTCGTATAAATGTTTCTATCAACTGAAATGAGGATCTGTGAGTCAGAGTTGTCTCCTCCCAGTGCTCCGTCATGCCCTCAGCTCAGGTAAAGCAGAGAACTGGAACACTATCTGGGAGCCAAAACATTATATTCGTTAAAACCTTCCGAAGCTTTGTGATATCTAAAATAATTGGTTGAGCCCTTCCAAGATGTACATGCAAAGAAATCGCCACTGAGCCTACACTGAACTAAAATATAAACACAACATGCAACAATTTCAAAGATTTTACTGAGTTACAGTTCATAAGTAAATCAGTCAATTGAAATAAATTAATTAGGCCCTATTCTATGGATTTCACATGACTGGAAATACAGATATGCACCTGTTGGTCAAAGATATAGAAAATCAGTCAGTATCTGGTGTGACTACCATTTTTCTCATGCAGCGTGACACATCTCCTTCCCATAGAGTTGATCAGGCTGTTGATTTTGGCCTGTGGAATGTTGTCCCACTCCTCTTCAATGGCTGTGCGAAGTTGCTGGATATCAGCGGGAACTGGAACACGCTGTCGTCCACGTCGATCCAGAGCATCCCAAACATGCTCAATGGGTGACATGTCTGGTGAGTATGCAGGCCATGGAAGAACTGAGACATTTCAGCTTCCAGGAATTGTGTACAGATCCTTGCGACATGGGGCCGTGTATTATCATGCTGAAACATGTGGTGATGGCAGCGGATGAATGGCATGACAATGGGCCTCAGGATCTCATCACGGTATCTCTGTGCATTCATATTGCCATCGATAAAACGCATTTTTGTTAGTTGTCCGTAGCTTATGGCTGCCCATACCATAACCCCACTGCCACCATGGGGCACTCTGTTCACAACGTTGACATCAGCAAACTGCCCGGTACAGTTGAAACCGGGATTCATCCGTGATGAGCACATTTCTCCAGCGTGCCAGTGGCCATCGAAGGTGAGCATTTGCCCGCTGAATCTGGTCTAGCGCTCAAACTCTAGGCGGCATCATGTGTAATGTAATGGAGTGGAGTCGTGATCAAGGGCTAGCTCTGGTCCAACGTTAGTTAACTCTCTGAAGTACAAAGACATTCAAAGTTCCTCCATGGAAGCCGATCCTCCGTAGGTGTACTTCCGAGGGCCTAACTCAGATAACGCATGTCCATCGCTTCATGCCCAGCGTGTTCATCACCCTACGCTACACTTGTCTGTCCAACGCATGTACATAGCTTGCCCGCTCCATAGCAAGCTGCTCTATCCATCGGTGAAGTCATTTAATGTCAAGCTAAATGTAAAACAAAATAATTGATTTCCGAGGTTCAAAAAGGAACAATATAAACCGTTACTTTTTGGTTCGAACCGGTTCAGAACTTTATTCTGCTGGTAGGAACAGTGCAATGGAACGAAAAAAAAAGAATGGTTCTGTTCAGAACTAAATGATCGGAAAATAATGTCGGATCCAACCCCTGTTACATTGTATTTCTGACGTTTAAATAATGACTTTCGATAAGCATATCATGCAATGGTCTTTAGTAAATGTTCATATATTTTTTTTACTCGTTTCAAAGCATAGATAGATCGTTTCAAAGTAACATTACCACATGATCAATGACGTCCGAAGCTTCTTTTGATCACATGCTTTTTTTTTTTGAACCGTTTGTTGCAAAATGCGTGATCCTACTGATTTCGCCGCGGTGCCGGTGTTTTCGTTGATGCAAAGTAGCTTTCAAAACACCGACCTCTCCTGGACACCTAATTTATTAATTTAGTTTCATTTTTTTAGCCTATAGCACCTGAACTGTAGCTCATTCGGTCGGGTCAGGGATTTAGGACCAGATCGAATCCTGGCAATGGTTGAAAAATAATTTTCTGTGAAACAGCACCATTTTCCCATCGTTGTTCAAATAATTAACTTTATTTTGTTTATTTGTCTTCAGCATCCTAAATAAGACCACAGAATAGTGAGCCTGGAGCCAAGAAGGGTAACAGGATGCGAACCCCACATTCTAACTACATTTAGATGACCAACGCTCACACCTATCCATTCTGCCACAACGTTTTGATGGATGCAATGGGAATACAAGTCTATATAAACAAACGTGCTAATATTTCATCCTGACCAGCAGATGTCACTAATGTACACAGTGTTCAAAGCTCGCAGTAATGAACCCCCTTCTTCGGTTGGTGAATCCCCCGAAGGATTTAGGAAGCCTGAGTTTTCCATCAATAGCATCAGGAACATCCTTTTACATTATTTTATCAACCTCCTCACAGTTTTTCGTCTATATTTTATTTATATATTAATTTCGGATTAAACCACATAACTAAATACAGCAAAACATTGTTATATGATTATAATCTCGTATAAAATGTTTCTATCAACTGAAATGAGGATCTGTGAGTCAGAGTTGTCTCCTCCCAGTGCTCCGTCATGCCCTCAGCTCAGGTAAAGCAGAGAACTAGAAACACTATCTGGGAGCCAAAACATTATATTCATTAAAACCTTCCAAAGCTTTGTGATATGTCGATATTTATATATTTATTACGTCTCCAATACAACAATTTAAAACACTGTCTCTACTTGAAAGACCTAGAATTACAGACAATATTCACAGAAATGGGCATTGTGAATTATCATGTGCTTACATTCTGATAGACTGACAGACACCACAGGGAGGTATTCATTTTGTTGCTAAACGTTTCCTAACCAGAAGCAAACAGTACAAAACGGAGAGGGACCTAACTGAATTTGCCCAATAGAAACCCTTGTTTTGCACCGTTTGCTTCCGTTTGGTTCTTAAACGCTAAACGGTTTTCGTAATGAATACACCCCTGGTACACAGGGTCAGGGGTCGGAGGTCAGGAGACTCATTCACACTTTCAGTCTACCATCTGAGAGGGATAGCGGGATGGAGGGAGGGAGAGAGAGAGAGAGAGGGATATGGAGGGAGGGAGAGAGCGAGAGATAGGGATATGGAGGGAGAGGGATATGGAGGGAGGGAGGGAGAGAGAGAGGGATATGGAGGGAGAGGGATATGGAGGGAGGGAGAGAGAGAGAGAGGGATATGGAGGGAGAGGGATATGGAGGGAGGGAGAGAGAGAGAGAGGGATATGGAGGGAGAGGGATATGGAGGGAGGGAGAGAGAGAGAGAGGGATATGGAGGGAGAGAGAGAGAGAGAGAGGGATATGGAGGGAGGGAGAGAGAGAGAGAGGGATATGGAGGGAGGGAGAGAGAGAGAGAGGGATATGGAGGGAGAGGGATATGGAGGGAGAGAGAGAGAGAGAGAGGGATATGGAGGGAGGGAGAGAGAGAGAGAGGGATATGGAGGGAGGGAGAGAGAGAGAGAGGGATATGGAGGGAGGGAGAGGGATATGGAGGGAGGGAGAGGGATATGGAGGGAGGGAGAGGGATATGGAGGGAGGGAGAGGGATATGGAGGGAGGGAGAGGGATATGGAGGGAGGGAGAGGGATATGGAGGGAGAGAGAGGGATATGGAGGGAGGGAGAGGGATATGGAGGGAGGGAGAGGGATATGGAGGGAGGGAGAGGGATATGGAGGGAGGGAGAGAGATATGGAGGGAGAGGGATATGGAGGGAGGGAGAGGGATATGGAGGGAGGGAGAGAGATATGGAGGGAGGGAGAGAGATATGGAGGGAGAGAGAGGGATATGGAGGGAGGGAGAGGGATATGGAGGGAGGGAGAGGGATATGGAGGGAGGGAGAGAGATATGGAGGGAGAGAGAGGGATATGGAGGGAGGGAGAGGGATATGGAGGGAGGGAGAGGGATATGGAGGGAGGGAGAGGGATATGGAGGGAGAGGGATATGGAGGGAGGGAGAGGGATATGGAGGGAGGGAGAGAGATATGGAGGGAGAGGGATATGGAGGGAGGGAGAGGGATATGGAGGGAGGGAGAGAGATATGGAGGGAGAGGGATATGGAGGGAGGGAGAGGGATATGGAGGGAGAGAGAGGGATATGGAGGGAGGGAGAGGGATATGGAGGGAGGGAGAGGGATATGGAGGGAGGGAGAGGGATATGGAGGGAGAGAGAGGGATATGGAGGGAGGGAGAGGGATATGGAGGGAGGGAGAGAGATATGGAGGGAGAGAGAGGGATATGGAGGGAGGGAGAGGGATATGGAGGGAGGGAGAGGGATATGGAGGGAGGGAGAGAGATATGGAGGGAGAGAGAGAGAGAGAGAGAGAGGGATATGGAGGGAGGGAGAGAGAGAGAGAGAGAGGGATATGGAGGGAGGGAGAGGGATATGGAGGGAGGGAGAGGGATATGGAGGGAGGGAGAGAGATATGGAGGGAGGGAGAGGGATATGGAGGGAGGGAGAGGGATATGGAGGGAGAGAGAGGGATATGGAGGGAGAGAGAGGGATATGGAGGGAGGGAGAGGGATATGGAGGGAGGGAGAGGGATATGGAGGGAGGGAGAGGGATATGGAGGGAGAGAGAGGGATATGGAGGGAGAGAGAGAGATATGGAGGGAGAGAGAGAGAGAGAGAGAGGGATATGGAGGGAGGGAGAGGGATATGGAGGGAGGGAGAGAGATATGGAGGGAGGGAGAGGGATATGGAGGGAGGGAGAGGGATATGGAGGGAGAGAGAGGGATATGGAGGGAGAGAGAGAGATATGGAGGGAGAGAGAGAGAGAGAGAGAGGGATATGGAGGGAGGGAGAGAGAGAGAGAGGGATATGGAGAGAGAGAGGGATATGGAGGGAGAGAGGGAGAGAGAGAGAGAGGGATATGGAGGGAGGGAGAGAGAGAGAGAGAGAGGGATATGGAGAGAGAGAGGGATATGGAGGGAGGGAGAGAGAGAGAGAGGGATATGGAGAGAGAGAGGGATATGGAGGGAGAGAGGGAGAGAGAGAGAGAGGGATATGGAGGGAGGGTGAGGGATGTGGAGGGAGGGAGAGAGAGAGGGATGGTGTGAGTGTGGGGGGTGAATACTTTAAAAGGGGACTGTATATGGTAGAGAGGGGGAGGGAGAGAGAGTTTAAAGGTGTGTGTGTGTGTGTGTGTGTGTGTGTGTGTGTGTGTGTGTTACTGGATACAGTCCATGACATGTATCTGCAGTGTGTCCATGTCCGGGGCTTGGTACTGGCACTTTGGACAGCGGTAGTCAGGGAGCTCCTCAGCCCCGCCTCCAGCCACTCCCCCTGCAGACAATCCCACGCTGCGGAAGGAGGAAGGGGTCGTGTTAAAGGCCCCTGGGAATGAGAGAGAGAGAAAATCCTCCTTTACTGTGATAATATTCCTCACCAAGATATTCAGTGTTCGCAGAAGTTAATACATTTATTCCAAATTTTAACTTCAAACCCAGAAGAAAAACTAAAAATACTCATGGGCGAAGGAGCAATGGCTCCTCTTGCAGCCAAATATGTATTTACATTTGCCTGCCATAGCCTGAGGGACACTGAATAATAACATCTGCATAGTAAATAGTAACATATTTATTATTATTATTATTATTATTATTATTATTATTATTATTATTATTATTATTGTTCCAAATAGTAGTGGTACAGGTAGTAGGGGTGATGGTAATGATATCAGTTTAATGATGGTGGTAGTAGTAGTAGTAGTAATGATGATGGTAGTAGGGGTGATGGTAATGATATCAGTTTAATGGTGGTGGTAGTAGTAGTAGTAATGATGATGGTAGTAGGGGTGATGGTAACGGTACTAGTTTAATGACGGTAGTGATAGTGGTGGTAGTAGTAGTAGTAATGATGATGGTAGTAGGGGTGATGGTAATGATATCAGTTTAATGATGGTGGTAGTAGTAGTAGTAGTAATGATGATGGTAGTAGGGGTGATGGTAATGATATCAGTATAATGATGGTGGTGGTGGTAGTAGTAGTAGTAGTAATGATGATGGTAGTAGGGGTGATGGTAATGATATCAGTTTAATGATGGTGGTGGTAGTAGTAATGATGATGGTAGTAGGGGTGATGGTAATGATATCAGTTTAATGATGGTGGTGGTAGTAGTAGTAGTAATGATGATGGTAGTAGGGGTGATGGTAATGATATCAGTATAATGATGGTGGTGGTGGTAGTAGTAGTAGTAGTAATGATGATGGTAGTAGGGGTGATGGTAATGATATCAGTTTAATGATGGTGGTGGTAGTAGTAATGATGATGGTAGTAGGGGTGATGGTAATGATATCAGTTTAATGATGGTGGTGGTAGTAGTAGTAGTAGTAATGATGATGGTAGTAGGGGTGATGGTAATATTTCTACTATTAACTGTTACCATTTTATTTATTTTTCTTTAGTTGTATTATTTACTACCATTTTATATTATTATTTTTCATTATTTTATTACAATGTATACATTGTTGCTTTGGCAATATTGACACTGTTTTTCATGCCAATAAAGCAGCTTGAATTTGAGTGAGAGAGTCAGAGTGAGACAGAGAGAGACAGAGAGAGACAGAGAGAGACAGAGAGAGACAGAGAGAGACAGAGAGAGACAGAGAGAGACAGAGAGAGACAGAGAGAGACAGAGAGAGACAGAGAGAGACAGAGAGAGAGTGAGGCAGAGAGAGAGTGAGACAGAGAGACAGAGAGAGACAGAGAGACAACTATTTGGCCCTAAACATAAAGTACACAGTGGCAGAACACCTGACCACTGTGACTGACCCAAACTTATGGAAAGCTTTGACTATGTACAGACTCAGTGAGCATAGCCTTGCTATTGAGAAAGGCCGTAGGCAGACCTGGCTCTCAAGAGAAGACAGGCTATGTGCACACTGTCCACAAAATGAGGTGGAAACTGAGCTGCACTTCCTAACCTCCTGCCAAATGTATGACCATATTAGAAACACATATTTCCCTCAGATTACACATACCAAACCCAATTTTGATAAATTCCCTTATCTACTGGGTGAAATACCACAGTGTGCCATCACAGCAGCAATATATATGTGACCTGTTGCTACAAGAAAAGGGCAACCAGTGAAGAACAAACACCATTGTAAATACAACCCATATTTATGTTGATTTCTTTTCCCATTTGTACTTTAACTATTTGCACATTGTTACAACACTGTATATAGACATAATATGACATTTGAAATGTCTTTATTATTTTGGAACTTCTGAGTGTAATGTTTACTGTTAATATGTATTGTTTATTTCACTTGCTTTGCCAATAAAGCCCTTAAATAGAGCGAGACTCAAAACGCTGGAGCGTCGGCCTTCTGGTCCACCGTGCTTCAGCACCACTCACTAGCTACTGTCATGGAGTTCACTAAATATATTAACAGAGTAGCTGTTAACAAGGCCTTCTGGTCCACCGTGCTTCAGCACCCCTCACTAGCTACTGTCATGGAGTTCACTAAATATATTAACAGAGTAGCTGTTAACAAGGCCTTCTGGTCCACCGTGCTTCAGCACCCCTCACTAGCTACTGTCATGGAGTTCACTAAATATATTAACAGAGTAGCAGCAGCGTAAAAAAGGCCTTCTGGTCCACCGTGCTTCAGCACCACTCACTAGCTACTGTCATGGAGTTCACTAAATATATTAACAGAGTAGCAGCAGCGTAAAAAAGGCCTTCTGGTCCACCGTGCTTCAGCACCCCTCACTAGCTACTGTCATGGAGTTCACTAAATATATTAACAGAGTAGCAGCAGCGTAAAAAAGGCCTTCTGGTCCACCGTGCTTCAGCACCCCTCACTAGCTACTGTCATGGAGTTCACTAAATATATTAACAGAGTAGCAGCAGCGTAAAAAAGGCCTTCTGGTCCACCGTGCTTCAGCACCCCTCACTAGCTACTGTCATGGAGTTCACTAAATATATTAACAGAGTAGCTGTTAACAAGGCCTTCTGGTCCACCGTGCTTCAGCACCCCTCACTAGCTACTGTCATGGAGTTCACTAAATATATTAACAGAGTAGCAGCAGCGTAAAAAAGGCCTTCTGGTCCACCGTGCTTCAGCACCACTCACTTCACCAGCTCAGGGCCCGGCCCAGCATGCACTTCTAGTCTACTTGTGTGCTGCTACAGCCCCTTTGCTTTAGCTACTGTCATGGAGTTCACTAAATATATTCATGAAGAAACTGATAGAACACACAGGTGCTAAATCAAGATGACTTATAAAGATGAGGACCAAGAGCAGGAGAGGGAGTGTGGTGATGTAGTGTCCACAACTAAATAATCATGGTGGAATCTGAAAAGACACGTATCCTGAAAGCATGATGGAGTCCTTGCTACGTGCACATGCTAAAAGGAAGGAACGAGGTGGGTAGATAACTAAGCGTGTCATTGTAGCAAAAACAAAACATCTGATCTCAAACGTTTGGTTCAATTTTATAGACTATAATGATTTAATACAACTAAATATTGTTTAAATGTTGAGCGCTTTCTGTCCCTACCAGTCTAGTGTGTTGCACTAGCAAATGCTTCACAATGTATTTCTTTGTAGGTTATAGCCTTGAAATTATTTAAACAATATATCCTAAATAATTCATTTTTGTTCCTTCTTAGGCTCCCTGTCTGTCTCCTGACCTATTTAGAGTGTTTATATGCTGTTTAATAAGACATGTAGACTATTTAGAGTGTTTATATGTTGTTTAATATGACATGTAGACTATTTAGAGTGTTTATATCCTGTTTAATATGACATGTAGACTATTTAGAGTGTTTATATCCTGTTTAATAAGACATGTAGACTATTTAGAGTGTTTATATGCTGTTTAATATGACATGTAGACTATTTAGAGTGTTTATATCCTGTTTAATATGACATGTAGACTATTTAGAGTGTTTATATCCTGTTTAATAAGACATGTAGACTATTTAGAGTGTTTATATGCTGTTTAATATGACATGTAGACTATTTAGAGTGTTTATATCCTGTTTAATATGACATGTAGACTATTTAGAGAGTGTTTATATCCTGTTTAATAAGACATGTAGACTATTTAGAGTGTTTATATCCTGTTTAATATGTAGACTATTTAGAGTGTTTATATCCTGTTTAATATGACATGTATACTATTTAGAGTGTTTATATGCTGTTTAATAAGACATGTAGACTATTTAGAGTGTTTATATGTTGTTTAATTTGACATGTATACTATTTAGAGTGTTTATATGCTGTTTAATATGACGTAGACTATTTAGAGTGTTTATATCCTGTTTAATATGACATGTAGACTATTTAGAGTGTTTATATGCTGTATAATAAGACATGTAGACTATTTAGAGTGTTTATATGTTGTTTAATATGACATGTAGACTATTTAGAGTGTTTATATCCTGTTTAATATGACATGTATACTATTTAGAGTGTTTATATGCTGTTTAATATGACATGTAGACTATTTAGAGTGTTTATATCCTGTTTAATATGACATGTAGACTATTTAGAGTGTTTATATCCTGTTTAATATGACATGTAGACTATTTAGAGTGTTTATATCCTGTTTAATATGACATGTAGACTATTTAGAGTGTTTATATGCTGTTTAATATGACATGTAGACTATTTAGAGTGTTTATATCCTGTTTAATATGACGTAGACTATTTAGAGTGTTTATATCCTGTTTAATATGACATGTAGACTATTTAGAGTGTTTATATCCTGTTTAATATGACATGTAGACTATTTAGAGTGCTGTGCTCACACGCTCTGACCTGGTTGCGGGGGGGGGGGGGGGGGGGTGTCTGGTTGTGGGGGGGGGTGTGTGTCCCTGGTTGTGGGGGGTGTGTGTGTCCCTGGTTGTGGGGAGTGTGTGTGTGTCCCTGGTTGTGGGGTGTGTGTGTGTGTGTCCCTGGTTGTGGGGGGGGGATGTGTGTGTCCCTGGTTGTGGGGGGGGGTGTATACCTGGTTGTGGTGGTCTGAAGACCTCCAGGTGTCTCTGCTGCATTTCCTCCATCCGAGCCCTGAAACACACACACACACTTTAAAAACATTATTTGAATCCACAAATCCCATTCCAGTGTGTGTGTGTGTGTGTGTGTGTGTGTGTGTGTGTGTGTGTGTGTTACCGTGAGGTCCCCTCCTGTTTCAGACGCTCCATCTCAGCCAGTGCTCTGTTCAGCTGGTCCTGAAGCTCCTCCTTCTTCTGGTTCAACTTCTCTCTGGCCTCCCGCTCCGCTAGGAAGTCTGCCTTGTAGATCTCAGCCTAACACACATCCCATTAGAATCAAAAGGGATTCAAATTTTAAAAGGTCACAGATACATGGACGCTCAGTTGGTAGAGAATGGTGGTTATAATGCCAGGGTAGTGGGTTGTATTCACGCATGAATCTGGATAAAAGCGTCTGCTAAATGGCATATTATTATTATTATAGAAAAAAAGCACCTTCTCCATACAGCTAGACTGACCATAACAGCTGAAACAGAGCAGTACCTTCTCCATACAGCTAGACTGACCATAACAGCTGAAACAGAGCAGCACCTTCTCCTCCATACAGCTAGACTGACCATAACAGCTGAAACAGAGCAGTACCTTCTCCTCCATACAGCTAGACTGACCATAACAGCTGAAACAGAGCAGTACCTTCTCCTCCATACAGCTAGACTGACCATAACAGCTGAAACAGAGCAGTACATTCTCCTCCATACAGCTAGACTGACCATAACAGCTGAAACAGAGCAGTACCTTCTCCTCCATACAGCTAGACTGACCATAACAGCTGAAACAGAGCAGCACCTTCTCCTCCATACAGCTAGACTGACCATAACAGCTGAAACAGAGCAGTACCTTCTCCTCCATACAGCTAGACTGACCATAACAGCTGAAACAGAGCAGTACCTTCTCCATACAGCTAGACTGACCATAACAGCTGAAACAGAGCAGTACCTTCTCCATACAGCTAGACTGACCATAACAGCTGAAACAGAGCAGGACCTTCTCCTCCATACAGCTAGACTGACCATAACAGCTTAAACAGAGCAGTACCTTCTCCATACAGCTAGACTGACCATAACAGCTGAAACAGAGCAGTACCTTCTCCATACAGCTAGACTGACCATAACAGCTGAAACAGAGCAGTACCTTCTCCTCCATACAGCTAGACTGACCATAACAGCTGAAACAGAGCAGTACCTTCTCCTCCATACAGCTAGACTGACCATAACAGCTGAAACAGAGCAGTACCTTCTCCATACAGCTAGACTGACCATAACAGCTGAAACAGAGCAGTACCTTCTCCATACAGCTAGACTGACCATAACAGCTGAAACAGAGCAGGACCTTCTCCTCCATACAGCTAGACTGACCATAACAGCTTAAACAGAGCAGTACCTTCTCCATACAGCTAGACTGACCATAACAGCTGAAACAGAGCAGTACCTTCTCCATACAGCTAGACTGACCATAACAGCTGAAACAGAGCAGTACCTTCTCCTCCATACAGCTAGACTGACCATAACAGCTGAAACAGAGCAGTACCTTCTCCTCCATACAGCTAGACTGACCATAACATCTGAAACAGAGCAGTACCTTCTCCTCCATACAGCTAGACTGACCATAACAGCTGAAACAGAGCAGTACCTTCTCCTCCATACAGCTAGACTGACCATAACAACTGAAACAGAGCAGTACCTTCTCCTCCATACAGCTAGACTGACCATAACAGCTGAAACAGAGCAGTACCTTCTCCATACAGCTAGACTGACCATAACAGCTGAAACAGAGCAGTACCTTCTCCCCCATACAGCAAGACTAACCATAACAGCTGAAACAGAGCAGTACCTTCTCCATACAGCTAGACTGGCCATAACAGCTGAAACAGAGCAGTACCTTCTCCTCCATACAGCTAGACTGACCATAACAGCTGAAACAGAGCAGTACCTTCTCCTCCATACAGCTAGACTGACCATAACAGCTGAAACAGAGCAGTACCTTCTCCATACAGCTAGACTGGCCATAACAGCTGAAACAGAGCAGTACCTTCTCCTCCATACAGCTAGACTGACCATAACAGCTGAAACAGAGCAGTACCTTCTCCATACAGCTAGACTGCCCATAACAGCTGAAACAGAGCAGTACCTTCTCCATACAGCTAGACTGCCCATAACAGCTGAAACAGAGCAGTACCTTCTCCATACAGCTAGACTGACCATAACAGCTGAAACAGAGCAGTACCTTCTCCTCCATACAGCTAGACTGACCATAACAGCTGAAACAGAGCAGTACCTTCTCCTCCATACAGCTAGACTGACCATAACAGCTGAAACAGAGCAGTACCTTCTCCTCCATACAGCTAGACTGACCATAACAGCTGAAACAGAGCAGTACCTTCTCCTCCATACAGCTAGACTGACCATAACAGCTGAAACAGAGCAGTACCTTCTCCTCCATACAGCTAGACTGACCATAACAGCTGAAACAGAGCAGTACCTTCTCCTCCATACAGCTAGACTGACCATAACAGCTGAAACAGAGCAGTACCTTCTCCTCCATACAGCTAGACTGACCATAACAGCTGAAACGAAGCAGTACCTTCTCCATACAGCTAGACTGACAATAACAGCTGAAACGAAGCAGTACCTTTTCCATACAGCTAGACTGACCATAACAGCTGAAACAGAGCAGTACCTTCTCCATACAGCTAGACTGACCATAACAGCTGACACAGAGCAGTACCTTCTCCATACAGCTAGACTGACCATAACAGCTGAAACAGAGCAGTACCTTCTCCTCCATACAGCTAGACTGACCATAACATCTGAAACAGAGCAGTACCTTCTCCATACAGCTAGACTGACCATAACAGCTGAAACAGAGCAGTACCTTCTCCTCCATACAGCTAGACTGACCATAACAGCTGAAACAGAGCAGTACCTTCTCCTCCATACAGCTAGACTGACCATAACAGCTGAAACAGAGCAGTACCTTCTCCTCCATACAGCTAGACTGACCATAACAGCTGAAACAGAGCAGTACCTTCTCCTCCATACAGCTAGACTGACCATAACAGCTGAAACAGAGCAGTACCTTCTCCTCCATACAGCTAGACTGACCATAACAGCTGAAACAGAGCAGTACCTTCTCCTCCATACAGCTAGACTGACCATAACAGCTGAAACAGAGCAGTACCTTCTCCTCCATACAGCTAGACTGACCATAACAGCTGAAACAGAGCAGTACCTTCTCCACCATACAGCTAGACTGACCATAACAGCTGAAACAGAGCAGTACCTTCTCCACCATACAGCTAGACTGACCATAACAGCTGAAACAGAGCAGTACCTTCTCCTCCATACAGCTAGACTAACCATAACAGCTGAAACAGAGCAGTACCTTCTCCATACAGCTAGACTGACCATAACAGCTGAAACAGAGCAGTACCTTCTCCACCATAAAGCTAGACTGACCATAACAGCTAAAACAGAGCAGTACCTTCTCCTCCATACAGCTAGACTAACCATAACAGCTGAAACAGAGCAGTACCTTCTCCATACAGCTAGACTAACCATAACAGCTGAAACAGAGCAGTACCTTCTCCCCCATACAGCAAGACTAACCATAACAGCTGAAACAGAGCAGTACCTTCTCCATACAGCTAGACTGGCCATAACAGCTGAAACAGAGCAGTACCTTCTCCTCCATACAGCTAGACTGACCATAACAGCTGAAACAGAGCAGTACCTTCTCCTCCATACAGCTAGACTGACCATAACAGCTGAAACAGAGCAGTACCTTCTCCTCCATACAGCTAGACTGACCATAACAGCTGAAACAGAGCAGTACCTTCTCCTCTATACAGCTAGACTAACCATAACAGCTGAAACAGAGCAGTACCTTCTCCTCCATACAGCTAGACTGACCATAACAGCTGAAACAGAGCAGTACCTTCTCCATACAGCTAGACTGCCCATAACAGCTGAAACAGAGCAGTACATTCTCCTCCATACAGCTAGACTGACCATAACAGCTGAAACAGAGCAGTACATTCTCCTCCATACAGCTAGACTGACCATAACAGCTGAAATAGAGCAGTACCTTCTCCTCCATACAGCTAGACTGACCATAACAGCTGAAAGAGAGCAGTACCTTCTCCTCCATACAGCTAGACTGACCATAACAGCTGAAACAGAGCAGTACCTTCTCCATACAGCTAGACTGAACATAACAGCTGAAACAGAGCAGTACCTTCTCCTCCATACAGCTAGACTGACCATAACAGCTGAAACAGAGCAGCACCTTCTCCTCCATACAGCTAGACTGACCATAACAGCTGAAACAGAGCAGTACCTTCTCCTCCATACAGCTAGACTGACCATAACAGCTGAAACAGAGCAGTACCTTCTCCTCCATACAGCTAGACTGACCATAACAGCTGAAACAGAGCAGTACCTTCTCCTCCATACAGCTAGACTGACCATAACAGCTGAAACAGAGCAGTACCTTCTCCATACAGCTAGACTGGCCATAACAGCTGAAACAGAGCAGTACCTTCTCCTCCATACAGCTAGACTGACCATAACAGCTGAAACAGAGCAGTACCTTCTCCTCCATACAGCTAGACTAACCATAACAGCTGAAACAGAGCAGTACCTTCTCCTCCATACAGCTAGACTGACCATAACAGCTGAAACAGAGCAGTACCTTCTCCATACAGCTAGACTGACCATAACAGCTGAAACAGAGCAGTACCTTCTCCATACAGCTAGACTGCCCATAACATCTGAAACAGAGCAGTACCTTCTCCATACAGCTAGACTGCCCATAACAGCTGAAACAGAGCAGTACATTCTCCTCCATACAGCTAGACTGACCATAACAGCTGAAACAGAGCAGCACCTTCTCCTCCATACAGCTAGACTGACCATAACAGCTGAAACAGAGCAGTACCTTCTCCACCATACAGCTAGACTGCCCATAACAGCTGAAATAGAGCAGTACCTTCTCCTCCATACAGCTAGACTGACCATAACAGCTGAAAGAGAGCAGTACCTTCTCCTCCATACAGCTAGACTGACCATAACAGCTGAAACAGAGCAGCACCTTCTCCTCCATACAGCTAGACTGACCATAACAGCTGAAACAGAGCAGTACCTTCTCCATACAGCTAGACTGACCATAACAGCTGAAACAGAGCAGTACCTTCTCCTCCATACAGCTAGACTGACCATAACAGCTGAAACAGAGCAGTACCTTCTCCATACAGCTAGACTGACCATAACATCTGAAACAGAGCAGTACCTTCTCCATACAGCTAGACTGACCATAACAGCTGAAACAGAGCAGTACCTTCTCCATACAGCTAGACTGACCATAACAGCTGAAACAGAGCAGTACCTTCTCCTCCATACAGCTAGACTGATCATAACAGCTGAAACAGAGCAGCACCTTCTCCATACAGCTAGACTGACCATAACATCTGAAACAGAGCAGTACCTTCTCCATACAGCTAGACTGACCATAACAGCTGAAACAGAGCAGTACCTTCTCCTCCATACAGCTAGACTGACCATAACAGCTGAAACAGAGCAGTACCTTCTCCATACAGCTAGACTGACCATAACAGCTGAAATAGAGCAGTACCTTCTCCATACAGCTAGACTGACCATAACAGCTGAAACAGAGCAGTACCTTCTCCTCCATACAGCTAGACTGACCATAACAGCTGAAACAGAACAGTACCTTCTTCTCCATACAGCTAGACTGACCATAACAGCTGAAACAGAGCAGTACCTTCTCCATACAGCTAGACTGACCATAACAGCTGAAACAGAGCAGTACCTTCTCCTCCATACAGCTAGACTGACCATAACAGCTGAAACAGAGCAGTACCTTCTCCATACAGCTAGACTGACCATAACAGCTGAAACAGAGCAGTACCTTCTTCTCCATACAGCTAGACTGACCATAACAGCTGAAACAGAGCAGTACGTTCTCCATACAGCTAGACTGACCATAACAGCTGAAACAGAGCAGTACCTTCTCCTCCATACAGCTAGACTGACCATAACAGCTGAAACAGAGCAGTACCTTGTTCTCCAAACATTATCTAGCTGCTTTGCTTTAGTCTTAGCCTGTGTACATGGCTGACAATGACCAATGTTACAACCATTAGTTTACACTCATTGTGTGTATCTGGAGAGGGATAAAATGTGTGTGTGTGTGTGTGTGTGTGTGTGTGTGTGTGTGTGTGTGTGTGTGTGTGTGTGTGTGTGTGTGTACCTGGGCCGTGAGAACAGGAACGGTCTCTAGAGATCCTCTGTGTTTTTCCACTTCTTCCTTCAGCTTGTCAATCAAGTCCTGCTTCAGAGCCAACGCTCTCTCTGCCTCCTCCAGACGACCACACATGTCTCCTCCCTACAGACACACATTACATATGGTGTTATTAGTTACTGTTGTCTCTTCCTGTCATACAGACACACATTACAGCAGTTACATCATGTCTTGTATTGGTGTTTAGCTCAAAGGTATGAAGCATAGCTAGCCCCCCCCCCCTCCTCTGCCTGCCACCCCCCCCCCCTCCTCTGCCTGCCACCCCCCCCCCTCCTCTGCCTGCCACCCCCCCCCCCTCCCCTCTGCCACACACACCTCAGTCTTGAGTTTGGAGTCGTAGTCCTTAAACAGACAGGTGTAGGCATGCTGCAGCTGAGCTAGTTTCCTCCTGGAAGACAGGGAGGTAAGAAGGACAAGTGTTATTATAAGAACAATACATGTGGATTATTGGTCAGTCTTCAGGGCGGTTTCTAGGTTCTGTGTGTGTGTACCTCTCTTCAGTAATAACCAGTCGGTCAGTCTTCAGGGCGGTTTCTAGGTTCTGTGTGTGTGTACCTCTCTTCAGTAATAACCAGTCGGTCAGTCTTCAGGGAAGTCTCTAGGTTCTGTGTGTGTGTGTACCTCTCTTCAGTAATAACCAGTCGGTCAGTCTTCAGGGCGGTTTCTAGGTTCTGTGTGTGTGTACCTCTCTTCAGTAATAACCAGTCGGTCAGTCTTCAGGGAAGTCTCTAGGTTGTGTGTGTGTACCTCTCTTCAGTAATAACCAGTCGGTCAGTCTTCAGGGAAGTCTCTAGGTTGTGTGTGTGTACCTCTCTTCAGTAATAACCAGTCGGTCAGTCTTCAGGGAAGTCTCTAGGTTGTGTGTGTGTGTACCTCTCTTCAGTAATAACCAGTCGGTCAGTCTTCAGGGAAGTCTCTAGGTTGTGTGTGTGTACCTCTCTTCAGTAATAACCAGTCGGTCAGTCTTCAGGGAAGTCTCTAGGTTGTGTGTGTGTGTACCTCTCTTCAGTAATAACCAGTCGGTCAGTCTTCAGGGAAGTCTCTAGGTTCTGTGTGTGTGTGTACCTCTCTTCAGTAATAACCAGTCGGTCAGTCTTCAGGGAAGTCTCTAGGTTCTGTGTGTGTGTGTACCTCTCTTCAGTAATAACCAGTCGGTCAGTCTTCAGGGCGGTTTCTAGGTTCTGTGTGTGTGTACCTCTCTTCAGTAATAACCAGTCGGTCAGTCTTCAGGGCGGTTTCTAGGTTCTGTGTCTGCAGCAGTAGTTTGTCTACCGTCACAGAGTGCTGCTTCCTCTGTTGTTCCATCTCTCTCTCTGATGCTGCCAACGCCTCCAGAGCACTGCTCAGCCTGCACACACACACACACACACACACACACACACACACACACACACACACACACACACACACACACACACTAGGGGTGTGAACGTTTAAACAAAGTTGAGGAAATCCCTGACTGACCGAAAAGCCTGTGTGTTTTGCCTCGACATTGACCACCTGAAAGGGGACGCACATTGACCACCTGAAAAGGGACGCACATTGACCACCTGAAAAGGGACGCACATTGACCACCTGAAAAGGGGACGCACATTGAGTCCCAAACTGTTGCTAACAGCTGCACTGTGAATTCACGTGGAATTTTATGAATTTTCTTATGGGTTTTAAAAATGGACAAAATGGCAGTTTAAACGTTAAGAAAGTCTTTCCCTTCGTCACATCCCTACCACATGTACAGATTCTAAACAAACAGAACATGGGTTTGGGTTTGGGACCCGGGTTGTCTGCATGCCCGTGCTGTGTGAGCTCACTGAGATAGCTAAAGCTTAGGCTATTGGTTAACACATACTAGGGCTGGGTGATATGGCCAACATATCATAGCACAGTATTTGTTATTTTTTTACAGTATGAGACAGTATTTGATGTTTTTGAATAATAAAAGTTGTAAATGTGCTTTATGAGTAGTGTGTGGCCCTAGTGTGGCAACACATACATTCTAAATGATTTCAAAAATGGCTCTTCCCCCATACTGATTGTTTTATACTGTTCAATCAAACCTCAACCAAAAGTTGGAATATACTGGGCCCTTGGAATACAGTGTTGTTTGACATGACAACGAATGAAAAAGCCAAGGAGGGGTTATTGTGACAGGGTAGGAACCAAAGTGTTGGTCAGTGTTTCCCAGTGGACCCTAATTCATGTTACATTAAATGTTCTCTCTCACTATAGCTTTGGATGTAGCTAAAATATTCATGCTTCGCCGATTCCTCTGTGATATACACAAACAGGCTGACCTAGACCGTCACTGGCACCAGGCTGTATTAGCTAGCTAGCTACGTTTGCTCTGACTCAGTACATTTAGCAAGCTAGTTAGAGATTAGCATTAGCAGCTAAAACTATTTATTTTAGCCACAACTTGCTGAGAAAATACCAACTAGCTGTTTGCAGATGGTAAGATACACAAACTAATAGTGGAATTATAGAACACTTGTGGATTTCTATTAAGACGCATCGTAGCATAATAATAATAATAATAATAATAATAATAATAATAAGCCATTTAGCAGACGCTTTTATCCAAAAGTGTGTATGGGTGGTCCCGGGTATTGAACCCACTACCTTGGCGTTACAAGCGCCGTGCTCTACCAGCTGAGCTACAGAGGACCACAGCACTGTATCTGCAGCACTGACCATACAGACTGACCAGGCAGCACTGACCAGGCAGACTGACCAGGCAGCACTGACCAGGCAGACTGACCATGCAGCACTGACCATGCAGACTGACCATGCAGACTGTCACTGAGTGGTTGTTGTGACTCAAACACTGCCCTTCTTTAGTGCCAGGGGCTTGGTGGAAAGAGAGAGGGAGGGAGAGAGGGAGAGGGAGAGGGAGAGGGAGAGGGAGAAAGAGAGGGAGAGGGAGAAGGAGAGTGCCAGGGGCTTGGTGGAAAGAGAGAGGGAGGGAGAGAGAGACAGAGAGAGGGAGGGAGAGGGAGAGGGAGAGGGAGAGAGAGAGAGAGAGGGAGAGGGAGAAGGAGAGTGCCAGGGGCTTGGTGGAAAGAGAGAGGGAGGGAGAGAGAGACAGAGAGAGGGAGGGAGAGGGAGAGGGAGAGGGAGAGGGAGAGGGAGAGGGAGAAGGAGAGTGCCAGGGGCTTAGTGGAAAGAGAGAGGGAGGGAGAGAGAGGGAGGGCGAGGGAGAGGGAGAGTGCCAGGGGCTTAGTGGAAAGAGAGAGGGAGGGAGAGAGAGACAGAGAGAGGGAGAGGGAGAGGGAGAGACAGAGAGAGAGAGTGCCAGGGGCTTGGTGGAAAGAGAGACAGAGAGAGGGAGAAAGAGAGGGAGAGAGAGGGAGAAAGAGAGGGAGAGAGAGAGAGAGAGAGAGAGAGGGAGAGGGAGAGAGAGAGTGCCAGGGGCTTGGTGGAAAGAGAGACATAGACAGAGAGACATAGACAGAGAGACAGAGACAGAGACAGAGACAGAGACAGACAGACAGACAGACAGAGAGAGAGTGCCAGAGAGTGCCAGAGAGTGCCAGAGAGTGCCAGAGAGTGCCAGAGAGTGCCAGAGAGTGCCAGAGAGTGCCAGAGAGTGCCAGAGAGTGCCAGAGAGTGCCAGAGAGTGCCAGAGAGTGCCAGGGGCTTGGTGTTTGTGGAAAGAGAGAGGGAGGGAGAGGGAGAGAGAACTCAAGTAGCAAACGGAGCGAACTATAAAAACGGACATTATTACATGCAGCGGAGTGGCGTATCACATTTAACAAACCGAACTGAAATACCATTACACAAGGTAAAGTAAAAACCCAACCCGGTCCGTGCATCAGTACCGGTATATAGTAAAATACGGTAAGCCGCCCAGCCATAACACACACACACGTTGACGTACTTGTCATCCAGTATGTTGCGGTCCTGCTGGCTCCGGTCCAAACAGCTCTGTCTCTCTCTCAGCTCTCCCAGAAGAGACGTCACCTGGGCCTTCAGCGCCTCGCCATCCTTAGCCAGCTACACACACACAGATAGTACTGAAAGGGCCATGCAGTAGGACTCAGTGTTACTTGTGTAATGAGTGCAGTGTGTGTGTGTGTGTGTGTGTGTGTGTAGTGAGTGCAGTGTGTGTGTGTAGTGAGTGCAGTGTGTGTGTGTAGTGAGTGCAGTGTGTTTGTGTAGTGAGTGCAGTGTGTTTGTGTAGTGAGTGCAGAGTGTTTGTGTAGTGAGTGCAGAGTGTGTGTGTGTGTGTGTGTGTGTGTGTGTGTGTGTGTGTGTGTGTGTGTGTGTGTGTGTGTGTAGTGAGTGCAGTGTGTGTGTGTGTGTGTAGTGAGTGCAGTGTGTTTGTGTAGTGAGTGCAGAGTGTTTGTGTGTACCTGGGTACAGTCCTTGTCCTTCTGTTTAAGCAGCACTTCAGTTCTGTCTCTCTGAGCTGAACTCTTCTGGAGGGAATCTAACTTCTCCTGCAGCTCTCTGTACCTACACACACACACACACACACACACAGGAACAACACACACACAGGAACATATTTAGGATCACAGTTCATAACAGCTACAAGGCAAAATAGTGAGACACGTGTACACACACACACACACACACACACACACACACACACACACACACTGACCTGCCCTGCGTGGCTTGTAGTTGCTCTGTGAGTTTGGCCAGGTGGGAGCTGAGGAGACAGGAGGCAGAAACATCAGCACACTGCAGGAAGTGATGATGACTGTGAGGAAATGATGTCATACCTGTCAGAGGAGGGCGGGGCATCGGAACGCTGAACAGTTTCCTCGGTAACACCACATGTCTAAGGAACACAATTGTATCCTTCAATACAACTTCCATTTTTAAGCTATAATTTCTTCAATTTTTGCATAGAAAGACCCTAACACACACCACACACACACACACCAGTTTGGTTCTGAGTTGCTCAACCGAGCGACGAAGGTAGTCTCTCTCCCTCTCTCCCTCCTCCCTCTCTCCCTCCAGCTCTTCATTCCTCCTCCTCAGATCTCTCATCCCTTCTTCCAACTTCTCTTTGTGGGTCTTCAGCAGCTGGAGAAAGTCGTTCCCTCCTCCTGTGGGCTAGAGAAAGAGACCGGAGGTTGAAAGAGAAATAGTATATCCCCACGTTGCTATAGAAGCAACAGCTTCTCTGAATACAAGCTCGTATTAAACTGAAAGAAGGAACGAGGGAGCAAAAGAAGGAAAAACAAAGGATGGGTTGTAAAGCATATCGCTTCAGGTTAACCATTTGTTACACACAGAGAGAGATGGAGGGGACACAGAGAGAGATGGAGGGGAGAGATGGAGGGGACACAGAGAGAGATGGAGGGGAGAGATGGAGGGGACACAGAGAGAGATGGAGGGGAGAGATGGAGGGGACACAGAGAGAGATGGAGGGGAGAGATGGAGGGGACACAGAGAGAGATGGAGTGGAGAGATGGAGGGGACACAGAGAGAGATGGAGGGGAGAGATGGAGGGGACACAGAGAGAGATGGAGGGGAGAGATGGAGGGACACAGAGAGAGATGGAGGGGAGAGATGGAGGGGACACAGAGAGAGATGGAGGGGAGAGATGGAGGGGACACAGAGAGAGATGGAGGGGAGAGATGGAGGGGACACAGAGAGAGATGGAGGGGAGAGATGGAGGGGACACAGAGAGAGATGGAGGGGAGAGATGGAGGGGACTCTTCACCCTGCACGCACACACATTTGTTTTACTATCCTTGTGGATACCAAAAATGTATTCCAATAAAAAAATCATATTTTACCTAACCCCCTAAAATAGCCTTTTTCCTTAGCTGTGTTCGAATACCCATACTGACTGCACTAACCGTACTATCTGTGACATGAATTGAGTATATAGTATGCTTATTGGTCATAGTATGGATATAGTTAGTATGCCAAAATGTTCCTGGATGTCTTACTAAATTCGCCAAAATACGACGTATCCAAACAGTGGACACTATTTCCGTTCTTTTAGGGCCCGTAATGCAACGTTTTCAGATTTGAAGAAAATGGCGGAAAACATGCAGCCGAAGTCCGACGAGAGCGGATACAAATTCATTGCTTTAACTAATTATGACAAATGTTAACAAAATGTTGAGCAATGTAATATAGTAATGACTTTTCAAATAAGTTACGTTACGTTGGCTGACAATTTGTTAGCTACGCTATCCTTAAGGAAACCACATAGCATTACAGCAGTATGTACCGGTATGTTAGTAGTTACCTAACGTTAGTTGGTTACTAATACATCGAACTTGCCGGGCAGCATATTAACTATCTGCTATCTAACTATCCAACGTTTATTGACTTGATTATTCACATCATTCTTAGCTAAGTGGTACAGTCATTGTGCGTTTCAATGGACATAGTTAATTCTGGCTATCTACTCCGATTTCAGAGCACTCTCGTCTGAGTGTGCCAGAGAGCAGAATAACTGAGGAATTTACGAACGTCGGCAAGAAAAAGCGTCATTAAATGATTGCCAGCAGCACAGTTAGTCACCAACGCTCTGGATAGCATGAAAACAGCCTAACCAGCTCTGCTAGGGCGAGTAAAATGGTCAGAGTGAGGTTCTCTCATTTGTGTCTAGAAGTAGCAAGCCAACGTTAGCCAGTTAGCTTGGGTGCTTGACTGTCGTTGAACGCTCGGATCAACCCTGACGCTCCGGGAGCGAAACGCTCAGAATTTACGAACTGACAATCTGACAACGCTCTGGATTTACGAACGCCCAGAGCGCACACTGGCACTCCAGATTGAACAAACCCACCCGAAATCGTAAAAAGTCTAGCTAGTCATTTGTTATGCTAGCAAGAGGTTGCATAGCAACAGCATCAACTTCCGGTAGACAGGCGAAGCGCTAGTACGCTCAACTAACTGAAACTGATACTGTTCGTTTACAGTATACTTTACACACACACAGAACGACCAAACACACTCCCCTTTACACACACACAGAACGACCAAACACACTCCCCTTTACACACACACAGAACGTAAAAACAAGCGAGCATACTCACGGAATATCTCCCTCTCTTACAAAAGTATGTGGACACCCCTTGAAATTAGTGTATTCGGCTATTATTTCAGCCACACCCGTTGCTGACAGGTGTATGAAATCGAGCACACAGCCATACAATCTCCATAGACAAACATTGGCAGTAGATTGGCCTTACTGAAGAGCTCAGTGACTTTCAACGTGGCACCGTCATAGGATGCCAGCTTTACAACAAGTAAAGTGCTAGAGCTGTCCCGGTCGAATGTAAGTGCTGTTATTGTGGAGTGGAAACGTATACTAATTTGAAGGGGTGTCCACATACATACACTGCATTCGGAACGTATTCAGACCCCTTGACCTTTTCCACTTTGTTACGTTACAGCCTTATTCTAAAAAATATTAAATAACTTTTTTTCCTCATCAATCTACACACAATACCTCAATGACAAAGCGAAAAAAAGCTTTGTAGAAATTTTTGCAAATGTATTACAATTTAAAAACAAAAATACCTTATTTACATAAGTATTCAGATCCTTTATCATTTTGTGAACCGCTATGAAGGAATGGTATAGACATTTATTTTTGTATTTTTAAACTAGAAATTACAGCTTTCTAAAGTATCTTGTTACAAAATACATTGGAGGGTAGTTCAGCCCAGTGTAATACAAAATACTCAGAAGTAATTAAAATACGTATTTCAACATGTAACATACAGTTCATTAGGAAAGTATTCAGACCCCTTCCCTTTTTCCACATTTAGTTAAGTTACAGACTTATTCTAAAATTGATTAAATTCATATTTTTCCTCATCAGTCTACACACAATAGCCCATAATGACAAAGTCAAAACAGGTCAATACATTTCTAAAAATCTGTTTTTGCTTTGTCATTATGGGGTATTGTGTGTAGATTGATGAGGGGAAAAAACAAATTAATCTACAGTTGAAGTCGGAAGTTTACATACATTTAGGTTGGAGTCATTAAAACATGTTTTTCAACCACTCCACAAATTTCTTGTTAACAAACTATAGTTTTGGCAAGTCGGTTAGGACAACTACTTTGTGCATGACACAAGTAATTTTTCCAACAATTGTTTACAGACAGATTATTTCACTTATAATTCACTGTATCACAATTCCAGTGGGTCAGAAGTTTACATACACTAAGTTGATTGTGCCTTTAAACAGCTTGGAAAATTCCAGAAAATGATGTCATGGCTTTAGATAGGCTAATTGACATCATTTGAGTCAATTGGAGGTGTACCTGTGGATGTATTTCAAGGCCTACCTTCAAACTCAGTGCCTCTTTGCTTGACATCATGGGAAAAGCAAAATAAATCAGCCAAGACCTCAGAAAATAAATTGCAGACCTCCACAAGTCTGGTTCATCCTTGGGAGCAATTTCCAAACACCTGAATGTACCACGTTCATCTGTACAAACAATAGTACGCAAGTATAAACACCATGGGACCACGCAGCCTTCACACCGCTCAGGAAGGAGACGCGTTCTGTCTCCTAGAGATGAACGTACTTTGGTGCGTAAAGTGCAAATCAATCCCAGAACAACAGCAAAGGACCTTGTGAAGATGCTGGAGGAAACAGGTACAAAAGTATCTATATCCACAGTAAAACAAGTCCTATATCGACATAACCTGAAAGGCCGCTCAGCAAGGAAGAAGCCACTGCTCCAAAACCGCCATAAAAAAGCCAGACTACGGTTTGCTACTGCACATGGGGACAAAGATCGTACTTTTTGGAGAAATGTCCTCTGGTCTGATGAAACAAAAATAGAACTGTTTGGCCATAATGACCATCGTTATGTTTGGAGGAAAAAGGGGGTTGCTTGCAAGCCGAAGAACACCATCCCAACCGTGAAGCACGGGGGTGGCAGCATCATGCTGTGGGGGTGCTTTGCTGCAGGAGGGAATGGTGCACTTCACAAAATAGATGACATTATGAGGAAGGAAAATTAGGTGGATATATTGAAGCAACATCTCAAGACATCAGTCAGGAAGTTAAAGCTTGGTCGCAAATGGGTCTTCCAAATGGACAATGACCCCAAGCATACTTCCAAAGTTGTGGCAAAATGGCTTAAGGACAACAAAGTCAAGGTATTGGAGTGGCCATCACAAAGCCCTGACCTCAATCCTATAGAAAATGTGTGGGCAGAACTGAAAAGGCGTGTGCGAGCAAGGAGGCCTACAAACCTGACTCAGTTACACCAGCTCTGTCAGGAGGAATGGGCCAAAATTCACCCAACTTATTGTGGGAAGCTTGTGAAAGGCTACCCGAAACGTTTCACCCAAGTTAAACAATTTAAAGTCAATGCTACCAAATACTAATTTGTGTATGTAAACTTCTGACCCACTGGGAATGTGATGAAAGAAATAAAAGCTGAAATAAATCATTCTCTCTACTATTATTCTGACATTTCACATTCTTAAAATAAAGTGGTGATCCTAACTGACCTAAGACAGGGAATTTTTACTAGGATTAAATGTCAGGAATTGTGAAAAACTGAGTTTAAATGTATTTGGCTAAGGTGTATGTAAACTTCCGACTTCAACTGTATCTATATCCATCCCTCAATCTATCTGTACTGACCAGAGAGGATGCCATAGGTCCGTTGGTCTCCGAGCTCTTCTTCTCCTGGTCCCCTCCCCTCCTCTCCTCCGAGCTCTTCTTCTCCTGGTCCCCTCCCCTCCTCTCCCCAGCAAGAATTCCGTTAGAGCTGGAGCTGGAGGCCTGGCTGGGGCCGTTGACCAGCAGGCCTTGGTCAGCTCCAGGGTTGGAGGGGCTGGCCAGGCTGGTGAGGCTGTGGTTCTCCCTGGCCAGTCTCTCCACTAGAGCCCGGGCCTCCTGGAAACGACAGCTGAGGAACTCCCTCTCTTCTCTAGACCTCCGCTGCCATCCCTCCATCTCCTCACAGCGCTCACGCAGGGCCTGGTTGCTGCGCCGCAACGCCTCTACACACACACACACACAGAAATAGCATTAATAAAACAACCACACACACATACAATCTGTGCATCATTGTGGATACAAATAAAATATGTGTCTGTGTGTCCTACCTCGGAGCTGCTGGTTGTCTCCCAGTAGTCTAGTCACCACCTCATTGGCTGCCAGCTCAGCAGGAACCTGAAGAGCCACGCCCCCCTCGTCCCCCGCCATCTCCCACTGCAGGGCTACGTCTGCCTGGGGCTGCACCATGCTGCTGAACATTATGCATCCTTATTATCCCATTGACCCATGGTTTAGTCGACAAAAGCAATGATGCAACAAAAAAAATCATTGCAACATGTCTAATGGAAACGGCATTTGGAGAAATGTTCCAAAAGACAGACAACATTTCTATACGTTTGACGGGTGATATTTTTATTTTGTCTCAACTTTCTTTATTGCGACAATAACTGATGATTGCCGAATACTTTTGATGGTACGCGATGTCATCACGTAACTATAAGTTCCACTCCACATTTAATTCTAAATGCCTAATTCTTGCAAAATCATTATTTTTATAGTTAAAAAAATGATTGTCCTGACTTCCAAGAATGCCAGAATTGCTTCGCCTTGCTTTTCTGGTTGGCTGGCAAGTTTCACCATCCAATTATTTCAGATCTACATGATTGCAAGTTTCACCATGGCGATACATTGACACATGAGAATTATTTGATTTTGGCAAATATTAGGCTGGACAATAGAATGAAAATGTTATTTATTTATTTAAAAATGTCTTCTGGCTGTTTAAATCGGCCACATCTTGAAAAAGAGGACAGGGACATGCGTTTTGTTTAGGTTTTACACCTTTCAAAAAAAAAAAAAAAAAAGTTAATCATGCAAAGAAAAAGTTTAACTTTGATAGCTATGCGCCAGCCATCACTAGCACTATGGATCACCACAACAGGCAAACAGTGAGCTTGCTCACGAAGTAGCTGTAACCTTGTTAATAATAAGTTACATGAGGTAAACCTAGAGGGTTAACGTGGGCAGGTCTCATTGCCAGTAATAGCAACGCAGGCATTGTGCCAATGGGCTGGGAATAGAGCGTTTGGAAAGCGGTTCCACGGTGCTCAATAGAACTAATAGGAGCTGCCAGGGTGAAAAATGCCCTAAAATATGACCTGTTTTTTCGCGATTACTTCAAAACTACTGCAAGCAGCTGGGACATATAGTAATATTTTTTTAACTGGGCTCCATTTCGAATGGAATTAACTAGTTATCAGAAAAAAACCGTTAAAAATGTCATTTGTCCAGCCTACAAATATTAGTCAATTAATGCTATCCATGCTGGCTTTTTCTGGCTACATGAGACATGAGTTAGGAGGGCATACAGGCTTTCGCCAATGTATTTATGGTCAATTTGTCTAAATGTGTAATGGAAACACTTCAACCACTACATTTTTATTCAACACTGTACTGCAGGTGTCGTCATTACGTCCAGTTGGTTTTTATCAACACAACATTTGGTTAAATGGAAACGCGCCCTAGCAGCCAACTGTCGCATCTATTTTCTATAAGAACTTAATAAATGTCGACGACAACAAATAAAATAGTTAATGGAAAACATAGCTCGGAGTCCGCTCGGAGCTAGCTAGGTTCCTTTCACTTTCGCTTCTAGTTCCATCATGGTGGTTTCTGATTATTTGTATTTATTTAACCTTAACTAGGCAAGTCAGTTAAGAACAAATTATTATTTACAATGACGGCCTACCCCGGCCAAACCCGGACGCCGCCCTATGGGACTCCCAATCACGGCCGGATTGTGATCCAGCCTGGAACCGAACCCGGGTCTGTTTGACGCCTCTATCACTGAGATGTTGCGCCACTCGGGAGCCCTATATATCTAGTTAGCTAACCTATCTTTACTTAGCAAGTTACCCGCTAACTACAGACCGTGTAGCTAATGACATTCTCAACACGGTCAGCTCGCTTGCCAACCATCTCCAAGTCAACCAGTCATATAAAGCCTATAACTAGAAAGCCGTCAACAACACCGTTCATTTGGTTAGGTTAGCTAGACTGTGACTAGCTAGCTAGCTAACATGGCTAATTCGGGCTAGCCATGACCATCACGTCAGCTAGTTAGCACAACAAGTGGCCAGCCAATGACATGTTTAGCTAACTTGATGTCAAGAAAAGCTTACCTTTTCTCTATAGCTCTCGACGTAGTTAGCCAGTTAATTAACCTAGCTAGCTCTGGTTTGATTGTCGCAGACCAAGCGTATTTCCGTAACTGACACCAACTCTTACGTTGTGTTTCTATTCAAATCTTGTAAAATAATCTCCAGCGATAAGGTCCCTTGACATTATGCTAAAGTATCTTTCTGCTGTCAAAGCGACACTGACTGAGCTAGTTTGCGCCAGGAATTCCCCCTTCCTACTTCCGCACTGAGAGAGAGAGAGAGAGATGACATCTTCTTCGATGAGGTTTAATGGCGGTTGGCGTCCAATCAATGTTGCATTACCGCCTCCTACAAGACTGGAGTATAACTCCCTTATACTTTGCTTTAAAAAATAAAATAAAAAAGACCCTGCCGTCTAACACTACTCATTTTTTTTTTTTTACAAAATTAAAATACCATACTCCACTATTTAAATCTATTTAGTCCTACTTCAGGCCAACAGGATGGGACACCGCCACTTAACCTTCCCGTTGTCCTAGGGTCAAAATGACCCGCCACTGTGTTGAACCAACTTTATTTAATTTTTATATTTTTGGGATCATTTGTGAAAAGGAGGCAGTGAGACTTTAAAGAAAGTATCACTGCCTCCTTCTCACAAATGATCCAAAAAATATAAAAATTAAATAAAGTTGGTTCAACACAGTGGCGGGTCATTTTGACCCTAGGACAACGGGAGGGTTAACACACACTGTAACTCTTCTGACGTCAAGTCTTCCACACCCAAATACCTCTCTGCAGCTGCCACCACAACATATATTTTCTGCGACTTACATTCCATCCCTGCCGTACAGTTGATAACCATTGCTATAAATGCCAAAAATCCAATCTTACTGAAGCATATATCACTTGTTGTCCTATCCCTCTGTACTGGTACATATCTACTACTCCCACAACTCCTCTCCTTCTACTTTCTTCACTGACTCAGCAAATGACAACTTCTGCACTAATCTAACCCTGGAAACCTAAACCTTCATCTCTCGCACTGGACATTAAAAGTTACCCTCGTGGAAAATTACACATTACTGTTTAATACAATTACATACTGTGCAAAACAGGACAGATAAGCGCAGTCTCATCTGGGCTCAGTGAATGTATGTTTGAGAATTGACCATGAAAGCTGATTATGGTTCAGAAATGGAACTTTGCATATAATCAAGCATTTAAAAAATCTATTTTACATAGCAGCTCTAAAGTCTGCTGTAATGTTTTCACGGTTCGACAGAGGGGACTGGCGGTGCGTCTGGAAGAGAAGCTTTTAACACAACAACTCTACCGTCCACTGGCACCTCAATGTTTGCACGTTACATCTGTACCGTCTCCCAATTGACCAGTGAATAATAAGGTATAGGCATGAATTATCCCACAAAACATTCACATCATTTACATTTTCGTCATTTAGCAGACGCTCTTATCCAGAGCGACTTACAAATTGGTGCATTCAACTTCTGATAGCCAGTGGGATAACCACTTTATTTATTTTATGGGGGGGGGGGTAGAAGGATTACTTTATACTATTCCAGGTATTCCTTAACATAACATCAGGCAAGTTAATTACACTAACAGTTCAAATGAGAGTATATCAGATACATAGATGACCTGCTCCCTTCATGAACATGAAGCAGCTTTTTTCCCAGGTGTTGTCTGGTGTAGTACACTCCATGGATAAATTGTTTATTTTGTTCTTTTTCTTGAGGCTGAGTGGTGGCCAATAACAGATGTCATCTTTGATCCATACTTGTGGAACTACTGCATATGACTGGTTATTTTCATCCAGGAACTGAACTATGGCTTCATGACCTAAAGACAGCAGAGAGAGAGGGACAACTAAGCATAAAGACCACTTACAATTTAAAAAAAAAAGAATAATAATTACACTACAATCACACAGTACCCAGTGAAAGTCTAAGATATTTACCTTGTGAGAGGCAAACAGAAACAAACAGGGCTATACCATGTCTACAAGACTGAGAAACATCTAATGATTCATTGTGTGTGATTCATAATGACAGACTGAAGATAACTATAACTATATACTATATACTATATACCATAACTATATACTGTAACTATATTTATATACTATAACTATATATATACTATAACTATATACTATATAATATAACTACAGTGAGGGAAAAAAGTATTTGATCTCCTGCTGATTTTGTACGTTTGCCCACTGACAAAGAAATGATCAGTCTATAATTTTAATGGTAGGTTTATTTGAACAGTGAGAGACAGAATAACAACAAAAAATCCAGAAAAACGGATGTCAAAAATGTTATAAATTTTTTTTTCATTTTAATGATTTTCCCTCACTGTATATACTATGACAATATACAGTTGAAGTCGGAAGTTTACATACACGTTAGCCAAATACATTTAAACTCAGTTTTTCACAATTCCTGACATTTAATCCTAGTAAAAATTCCCTGTCTTAGGTCAGCTAGGATCACCACTTTATTTTAAGAATGTGAAATGTCAGAATAATTGTAGAGAGAATGATTTATTTCAGCTTTTATTTCTTTCATCACATTCCCAGTGGGTCAGAAGTTTACATACACAAATTAGTATTTGGTAGCATTGACTTTAAATTGTTTAACTTGGGTGAAACGTTTCGGGTAGCCTTTCACAAGCTTCCCACAATAAGTTGGGTGAATTTTGGCCCATTCCTCCTGACAGAGCTGGTGTAACTGAGTTAGGTTTGTAGGCCTCCTTGCTCGCACACGCTTTTTCAGTTCTGCCCACAAATTATAGGATTGAGGTCAGGGCTTTGTGATGGCCACTCCAATACCTTGACTTTGTTGTCCTTAAGCCGTTTTGCCACAACTTTGGAAGTATGCTTGGGGTCATTGTCCATTTGGAAGACCCATTTGCGACCAAGCTTTAACTTCCTGACTAATGTCTTGAGATGTTGCTTCAATATATCCACATAATTTTCCTTCCTCATGATACCATCTATTTTGTGAAGTGCACCAGTCCCTCCTGTAGCAAAGCACCCGCACAGCATGATGCTGCCACCCCTGTGCTTCACGGTTGGGATGGTGTTCTTCGGCTTGCAAGCTCCCCCCTTTTTCCTCTTAAAAGGAAACGATGGTCATTATGGCCAAACAGTTTTATTTTTGTTTCATCAGACCAGAGGACATTTCTCCAAAAAGTACGATCTTTGTCCCCACGTGCAGTTGCAAACCGTAGTCGGTGTTCTTGCCATGAGCCGAATATGCCCAGAACTCTCTCCGTCACTCCTCCACTAACCTAACGCCATTTGGTCCGCTCCAGGAGTCTGAGGTGCAGGAGGTCCCTCCGTCCCCTCTGGACATCGAGGGGGCTCCGGCGTACTCCGTCCGTTCCATCCTGGATCGAGACATCGGGTGGGGGGCCTTCAGTACCTCGTGGAGTGGGAGGGGTACGGTCCGGAGGAGCGGTGCTGGGTCCCGGTGAAGGATATCCTCGATCCCTCCCTGTTGCGGGATTTCCACCGTCAGCATCCGGCTCGCCCTGCTCCGCGTCCTCCTGGTCGTCTCCTGGTCGTCCCCGAGGCCGGTGTCTGTGCGCTGCTGGAGCTGTGGGTCAAGGGGGGGTACTGTCACGACTTCCTCCGAGGCTGCCTCCTCTCCTTGTTCGGGCAGCCTCATCAGGACCTGTATAAGTGTTCCCTCTGCCCCCTTGTCTTTGTGTGTGATTGTTTATTGTGGAGGAGAGAGAAGTTCGGAGGAGCTCCATGTATTTTGTATCGCCGGGAATATTTCCCAGTGTGCCTTGCAAAACAGGCGCACTGGAGTGTTTTTACACATTACTGCGTAACTCTGTGGTTCAGAATAAATTGTGTTATTCTGTGATTTACCCTCCTGCGCCTGACTCCTTCAAAATTATCTCATCACAGTAGCGGAGTGACTTTTGCTTCCCTTCAGGCCTGAGGGAACACACTTTCTAGTACGCTTAAGTTGAAGATATGGCAAATAGGAGTGGCAATATCGTCCACTATTACCCTCAGTCATTTTCTATCCAAGTTGTCAGACCCCGTTGGCTTGTCATTGTTGATAGACAACAATTTTTTCAGCTCTTCCACACTCACTTTACGGAATTCAGAATTACAATTCTTGTCTTCCATAATTTTGTCAGATATACTTGGATGTGTAGTGTCAGTGTTTGTTGCTGGCATGTCATGTCTAAGTTTGGTAATTTTGCCAATGAAAAAATATCATTAAAGTAGTTGGCAATATCATTCGGTTTTGTAATGAATGAGCCATCTGATTCAATAAATGATGGAGCTGAGTTTGGCTTTTTTCCCAAAACTTAACTGAAGGCGCTCCAAAGCTTTTTGACGATGGACAGCGCGCTGGAGTCTCACGTGAGCGTTGCTCCACACTTCTTCTGCGTACCGGAACCACTCATCGACCGCAGGAGCTTTGGTCCACGGAGCCAGGGCCGGCTGAAAACCCAGAACCCAGAACACACTGGAAGGGTGTCAACCCAGTGGAGGAGTGACTTAGCGAGTTCTGGGTATACTCTGCCCATGGAAGGAATCGTGCCCACTCACCCTGCCGGTCCTGACAGTGACCGTAGAGATGGGACAGAGCATCAGCCTTGGTGTTCTTAGAAACTGGGTGATAGGTCAGCGTGAAGTCAAACCTTGTGAAGAAAAGGGCCCACCTTGCATGGTGCGGATTCAGCCTCCTCGCTGTCCGTATGTACTCCAGGTTTCCGATGGTCGGTGAGAATGACGAACGGTTCCTTGGCGCCCTCCAGCCAGTGTCTCCACTCCTCTAATGACAACTTCACCGCCAGGAGCTCACGATCACCGACGTCGTAATTACTCTCTGCAGGGGACACTTTCTTAGAGTAAAATGCACATGGGTACTGTTAGATTAATTTGGATTTTAAGAATAATGACTAAAGGATTTCACCCCAAATACAGTATAAATGTTAGAATTATCATGTAGTGTCAACCCACTAACAGAAGGGGGCGGTACTAAACATTCAAGGGTGAAGGGGAAGGCGGAAACTGTTTAGAAAAGCCACCTAAAGGTGGGAGGAGTCAAGTTCAGGAGGTATAAAATCGTATGTTTGTGTTTTTCGCGTCAGAGCTCTCCATGAATAAATATACAGATAATACTTGTGGGTTGTGGACCTTGAATCATTAATGATTAAAACCAGAGCCTTACAACCTCTGGTAATGATTCAAGCTTAGGTTGAATTAGAGATAGAAATTCACATGACAGGTACAACTTCTGTGGGTTACCCTGTCGTTGAGACAGAACTGCCCCCACACCTACCTCTGACGCGTCCACCTCCACCACAAAGGATGTCGTGGGATCTGGGGCGGAGGTGAAACCTCCTTTGAGTAGACAGAAGGCCTCATCGGCTGCTGGGCTCCACACCATCCTACGGGGCCCTCCTTTAAGGAGAGAGGTGAGAGGAGAGGCGACAGAGCTGAATTTCCTGATGAAGCGGCTGTAGAAGTTGGCAAACCCTAAAAACCGTTGTAACCCCTTTATGGTGGTTGGAACTGGCCATGACCTGACTGCATCTACCTTCTTGTCGTCCATCCTCACCCCCTGCGGGCTGATTTGGTAGCCTAAGAAGGAGACAGTCCTCTGTTGGAATTGGCACTTCTCAGCCTTGACGAACAGGTGGTTGGTGAGGAGGCATTCCAGGACTGCTCGAACGTGAATGATGTGATCGTCCAAGGTAGCCGAGTAGATAAGGATGTCATCGATATACACGACCACCTGACGGCCGAGCATGTCCCTGAACACCTCGTTAACGAATGCCTGGAACACTGACAGAGCATTGGCTAAGCCATATGGCCATACCAAGTACTCATAGTGACCAGACACTGTGCTAAATGCCGTCTTCCACTCATCCCCCTCCCGGATGCGGATGAGATTGTATGCACTCCGCACGTCCAGTTTGGTATAGAACCGGGCCCCGTGGAGCTGCTCGATGGCTGACGGCACCAATGGGAGAGGGTACCAATACTTTGTGGTGATTTCGTTGAGTCCTCAATAATCAATGCAGGGACGTAACCCTCCATCCTTCTTGGCCACGAAGAAGAAACCAGCCGACGCTGGTGGACGTGCGGATGAAACCTTGTTGGAATCCTCCAGGGCCTGGGTCCCAGCCACCGACAGAGGGTAGATGCGTCCGCGCGGAGGCACAGAACCTGAAAGCAGGTCGATGGCACAGTCCCAGGGGCGATGAGGAGGAAGACAGGTGGCGCGGGTCTTGGAGAATACCTCCTGCAGGTCCTGGTATACCTCCGGGATGTTGGGCAACCACAGGACACGACAGGGGACAGGGAAGCAGGTCCTCCGGCATTCTGGTAATTCTCATTCTCGAGATGGTAGGGTTGTGGCGTTGAAGCCAAGGGAGGAAGAGGATGATCTTGTGGTAATGAAGAAGGGAATGTTCTCCTGATGAATGGACTCCACGGTGAGGGTGAGTGGTTGAGTGATGTGGGTGGGATCCTAAAGGCCGACTATCCAGGGCTTGAACTGGAAAAGGAGAGGAGAGACGGTATGAGTTGATGTTAATAAATGAGGCAAGAGTCTGGTCAATAAAGTACCCCCAGGGCACCAGAATCCACTAACGCTGTAGACACACTACATGAGGGACAGTCAGATAGTGTAATGGACACCAAAAAGAGCCTAGTAGACAGTGATGAAGATGGAATTCTCACTCCTGCCCTAGGGAGTGGAAGATCACGTGACCGTCCCTCTGCTCTTGTGGATCCTGGATTCGGACATGCCAGACACCTCTGGAGCTTGTGCCCTCCTTGTCCACAGTACAGACAGAGCCCCAGCTGTATCCGTCTGCTGCACTCTGCCGCAGGGAGACGAGTGACCCCTACCTCCATGGGTTCAGACTCTGATTCCAAGTGTTCACTGAGGGAGGGAGAGAAGCGATGAGAGTCCCGGCGCTCCCGAAGTAGGTTATCCAGATGGATGGCCATCGCAATGAGTGCGTCCACGGTGAGGTTGTCGTCTCGACAGGCCAGTTCCGTCTGGATCTCTTCACACAAACCTCTTCTAAATACCGTACGAAGCGCCGGCTCATTCCATTCACTGGATGCTTCTACTGTCCGAAAGGTGAGTGCGTACTCAGCAGCCGTCTGGTTCCCCAGCCATAATTGCAGTAGCCGCTCACCTCCCTCTCTGCCCTCCGGGGGATGATCAAAGGTACATTTAAACAGAGCCATGAACCCCTCATAAGAATCAAGCTCCTCCTCTCCACTCTCCCAGACGGCCGTAGCCCATTCCAACGCCCGCTCAGTCAGCAGAGAAATCACTGTGGCAACCTTGGACCTCTCGGTGGTGGGAGCTCCCCTCTGATGCGAAAAATAGAGGGAGCACTGAAGTAGGAAGCCACGGCATTTGGATGGTGTACCGTCATATTTACCCGGGAGGGATAAATGGGCATCGCTGACCTGAGCAGATTTTTGAATGGGCTGATGTGCTGGCTCATTGGCTCAACTGGTTGTAGAGTATGAAGACAATGCCTCCCGGGTGTGTTCGAGACGTTGCACACTGTGAAGAACCTCCTCCATAGCCGATCCCAGTTGTGCCAGCTGGTCATGGTGTTGACGTAGAAGATAACCCTGTTCAAATCAAATCAAATCAAATTTTATTGGCCACATGCGCCGAATACAACAGGTGCAGACATTACAGTGAAATGCTTACTTACAGCCCTTAACCAACAGTGCATTTATTTTTAATAAAAAAAGTAAAATAAAACACAACAAAAAAGTGTTGAGAAGAAAAGAGCAGAAGTAAAATAAAATAATAGTAGGGAGGCTATATATACAGGGTACCGGTGCAGAGTCAATGTGCGGGGGCACCGGCTAGTTGAGGTAGTTGAAGTAATATGTACATGTGGGTAGAGTTAAAGTGACTATGCATAAATAATTAACAGAGTAGCAGCAGCGTAAAAAGATGGGGTGGGGGGGCAGTGCAAATAGTCTGGGTAGCCATGATTAGCTGTTCAGGAGTCTTATGGCTTGGGGGTAGAAGCTGTTGAGAAGTCTTTTGGACCTAGACTTGGCACTCCGGTACCGCTTGCCGTGCTGGAGTCTTTGACAATTTTGAGGGCCTTCCTCTGATACCGCCTGGTATAGAGGTCCTGGATGGCAGGAAGCTTGGCCCCAGTGATGTACTGGGCCGTACGCACTACCCTCTGTAGTGCCTTGCGGTCGGAGGCCAAGCAGTTTCCATACCAGGCGGTGATGCAACCAGTCAGGATGCTCTCGATGGTGCAGCTGTATAATTTTTTTAGGATCTGAGGACCCATGCCAAATCTTTTCAGTCTCCTGAGGGGGAATAGGCTTTGTCGTGCCCTCTTCACGACTGTCTTGGTGTGTTTGGAACATGATAGTTCGTTGGTGATGTGGACACCAAGGAACTTGAAGCTCTCAACCTGTTCCACTACAGCCCCGTCGATGAGAATGGGGGCGTGCTCAGTCCTCTTTTTTTTCCTGTAGTCCACAATCATCTCCTTTGTCTTGGTCACGTTGAGGGAGAGGTTGTTATCCTGGCACCACACGGCCAGGTCTCTGACCTCCTCCCTATAGGCTGTCTCATCGTTGTCGGTGATCAGGCCTACCACTGTTGTGTCGTCGGCAAACTTAATGATGGTGTTGGAGTCGTGCCTGGCCATGCAGTCATGGGTGAACAGGGAGTACAGGAGGGGACTGAGCACGCACCCCTGAGGGGCCCCGTGTTGAGGATCAGTGTGGCAGATGTGTTGTTACCTACCCTTACCACCTGGGGGCGGCCCGTCAGTAAGTCCAGGATGCAGTTGCAGAGGGAGGTGTTTAGTCCCAGGATCCTTAGCTTAGTGATGAGCTTTGAGGGCACTATGGTGTTGAATGCTGAGCTGTAGTCAATGAATAGCATTCTCACGTAGGTGTTCCTCTTGTCCAGGTGGGAAAGGGCAGTGTGGAGTGCAATAGAGATTGCATCATCTGTGGATCTGTTGGGGCTGTATGCAAATTGGAGTGGGTCTAGGGTTTCTGGGATAATGGTGTTGACGTGAGCCATGACCAGCCTTTCAAAGCACTTCATGGCTACAGACATCAGTGCTACGGGTCGGTAGTCATTTAGCCAGATTATCTTAGAGTCTTTGGGCACGGGGACTATGGTGGTCTGCTTGAAACATGTTGGTATTACAGACTCAGTCAGGGACATGTTGAAAATGTCAGTGAAGACACTTGCCAGTTGGTCAGCACATGCTCGGAGTACACATCCTGGTAATTCGTCTGGCCCTGCGGCCTTGTGAATGTTGACCTGCTTAAAAGTCTTACTCACATCGGCTACGGAGAGCGTGATCACATAGTCATCCGGAACAGCTTGTGCTCTCATGCATGCTTCAGTGTTGCTTGCCTCGAAGCGAGCATAGAAGTGGTTTAGCTCGTCTGGACGTCTTGTGTCACTGGGCAGCTCGCGGCTGTGCTTCCCTTTGTAGTCTGTAATAGTTTTCAAGCCCTGCCACATCCGACGAGCATCAGAGCCGGTGTAGTACGATTCAATCTTAGTCCTGTATTGACTCTTTGCCTGTTTGATGGTTCGTCGGAGGGCGTAGCGGGATTTCATATAAGCGTCCGGGTTAGAGTCCCGCTCCTTGAAAGCGGCAGCTCTACCCTTTAGCTCAGTGCGGATGTTTCCTGTAATCCATGGCTTCTGGTTGGGGTATGTACGTTCGGTCACTGTGGGGACGACATCATCGATGCACTTATTGATGAAGCCAGTGACTGATGTGGTGTACTCCTCAATGCTATCTGAAGAATCCCGGAACATGTTCCAGTCTGTGCTAGAAAAACAGTCCTGTAGCTTAGCATCTGCGTCATCTGACCACTTTTTTATTAACCGAGTCACTGGTGCTTCCTGCTTTAGTTTTTGCTTATAAGCAGGACTCAGGAGGATAGAGTTATGGTCAGATTTGCCAAATGGAGGGCGAGGGAGAGCTTTGTATGCGTCTCTGTGTGTGGAGTAAAGGTGGTCTAGAGTTTTTTTTCCTCTGGTTGCACATTTAACATGCTGGTAGAAATTAGGTAGAACAGATTTAAGTTTCCCTGCATTAAAGTCCCCGGCCACTAGGAGCGCTGCCTCTGGATGAGCGTTTTCCTGTTGATTTATGGCCTTATACAACTCATTCAGTGCAATCTTAATGCCAGCATTGGTTTGTGGTGGTAAATAGACAGCTATGAAAAATATAGATGAAAACTCTCTTGGTGAATAGTGTGGTCTACAGCTTATCATAAGATACTCTACCTCAGGCGAGCAAAACCTCGAGACTTCCTTAGTATTTGATTTTGTGCACCAGCTGTTGTTTACAAATATACACAGACCGCCACCACTTGTCTTATCAGAGTCAGCCGTTCTATCCTGCCGATGTAGCGTATAGCCCGCTAGCTGTATGTTATCCATGTAATCCATGTCGTCGTTGTCATGTGAATTTCTATCTCTAATTCAACCTAAGCTTGAATCATTACCAGAGGTTGTAAGGCTCTGGTTTTAATCATCAATGATTCAAGGTCCACAACCCACAAGTATTATCTGTATCTTTATTCATGGAGAGCTCTGACGCCAAAAACACAAACATACGATTTTATACCTCCTGAACTTGACTCCTCCCACCATTAGGTGGCTTTTCTAAACAGTTTCCGCCTTCCCCTTCACCCTTGAATGTTTAGTACCGCCCCCTCTGTTAGTGGGTTGACACTACATGATAATTCTAACATTTATACTGTATTTGGGGTGAAATCCTTTAGTCATTATTCTTAAAATACAAATTAATCTAACAATCCACCCCTTTGACTAAATATTCCCACATTCAGGATAAATGTATTTTACAAGCATGATTAATCTCAGAGATCACATCAGAACTAATAAACATTTCATCCAATTGCGGTCTTTCAGGGTCCAAATCCTCGTCATCCACCAAGCCTGGAGGATCGTTTTTCACATTCCCCTGGTCAGAGTCCGGAGTCAGTCCATCTCTCATCATTGTTTAGATACTGCATTTCACCAACGCCTGACTCACCAATCCTCGGACACAGGGAACAAGACAACAACCACATAATACAAGAATACCCATACAAACACTGACCGCTCCTAAGATGGTGGCTGCTAGGGTTTTCCATTTACCAAATATTTCATCAAACCACCCTATCCACAATGTACTAACTTCTGAGTTCAGTTCATCCTTCACTTAGTGCAGTTAATTCTGTAAGAGCTCTGGTGACTGTCCCATCCAGTGTGGTGTTGTTAGGGATAAATGTGCAACAATGGCTTATCTTTCTATAGACACCGGCCCTTTCTGCCTGATCTAGAACCAACCTCTACAAAGTTATGAGCGGGATGGCGGATAATCGCTCAGAGATCCCCTTTACTGCATCTCTAGTCTGGTCAATAAATCGTTGTTGGTTGTAATAGATATAATTTATCCAATCCATATTTTTGTTTATTGTCACCCACCAGAAAAATGTTGTAGTAAAACTCTCCCATATTTGATTCATAGCTTTGTATTCGTCTGGAACACCCCTGGGGATGCCTATACCATCTATCCAAATTGGGCTATTTCCTTCCTGACTTATATTTATTTTTCTCCTAATTATACTTCCTGTCACTGGTCTTTGATGACCAATTCTTACAGGTTGGACCAACAATACTGGTGCACAAGTACCCACCCATCCCTCTGGTAATGTCTGCCGAATGCTCCCTTTGTTAGTGCATGCCCACCACACATCAGTCAGAGGGATGGTTAGGCTCCTAATTTTTTCCCTCCCTTCCTTATCTAAATCAGTCACATTAATTATCTCCTTTCATAGTGGACGGGTTAGTCGAATTGACTCCGTCATCCCTTGACTGATTTACTCGGTCTATTGCTGTTAGTGGATTAATGACAGTACCTGTGCTTTCCATATCTTTTGACTCCATCAAATGTAATCTTAGACAAGTATCCCATCCGTATTTGTCCACGCAAGCCCAGTAAATTCTTTTCATGTCCTCTTTAGTGACCTTTACTATCGTTACTACCATCTCCGTGGGGATGTCGTTATACCTTCTTATCCTCCATCTGGACGTCCAGCCCCCCCCGTCTCATATCTCCGTCCCCCAGTATGTCTAAATACCTGAGCCCAGGAACAATCCGCCGAGGGAGCTGAACATAAATACAATGGGATTTTATAATCCCACGTTGCTTGCTTATCTGCCCTGATAAGATCCCTGATCCTAATTTTGAATCTTACTCCCCACCCTTCTCTGACCCCTATTTTGTAGATCACTCGTCCTTGACGGTCAGTATGTCGGGTTGCTTCCCTTTTATTTCTTAATAATGGTAAGGCCATAGCGTAATTGGTGCGAGGTGGTGGTGGATCTTGACATACCAAGACTATTGCCGAGACTATGATGAAGCTCAGGGTCACCCATATTCCCAAAAACCGCCAACCCTCTCCTGTCTTGAGTCCTTCTGCTCGGTACCACCCCATACTCACACCCTAGGAACACACTACAGTGATGATAGGTCTGGGTAGGAGATCTTCGTTGACAGAGGTGACCCCCGGACCCTGTGGCCCAGTTCTGCTCGCCAACTCTGCGTGTGCTAAGTGGTGCTTGTATGTGGTCTTACCTTCTTGCAGTGGGTAACATGGACCCAGGTTCCTCTCTCTGCTATTCTAATGGCCAAAGCGGTGACCAACATAACCTGATAGGGCCCTTCCCAACAGGCCTGCTTCCAGTTTTCCTTCTAGTGACTGGATGCTCACCAGTCACCTGGTTAGATAGTGGGTCACCTTCTCCTTTAGTTCACCTGTGGGGCACAAAACCTCTGACATACGGGTGTGGTTAATAAAACTATCTTCACACATGTTCAGATTAATCTAACAATTTCTGACATTCTCTTTTTAGACTGTATCTAAAAAATTATTATTTTTTTAAAAGTATTTTGTCCTCTCCTTCGTATATTATTTAATCCTACAATTAGCCTCTTCCCCCCTCTTGACACATAGTTCTGCTCATGTGTCAATATTTACCACCTACCTAACATTCCCTTAGGTAATATATCAACCAATTGCCATGCCTTTCATTTTTTAGATTGTCTTTTGCTTCTTTATTGCTCCTCCCACTTCCTTTGTCTTTTATGGCAGCTAAATTCGACTTTCATTCAGTTCAGAATCAATTAGTAATCCAATCAATCAATCTCTTATCTTGTAAAAACACTTATGTTTAGTTCAACCTCTGTTCTACCCCGGCTCTCCCGGGCTTGACCTGAAGACTGATTGTTGGACATGACAAGTCCATATTTAGGTCACCTAAGTCTTCTGCCTAGCAACAAAGAATAAAAACCTCTATGTTCGTGATTAACCCAGTTATCTCTAATAGCCCACCAAAAAAAACCATCATCTTTAAATCACGACCAATGTCATATCCCTCTTTACTCTCTACCATTTGGGTAACATCCCTCATATATGTATGCCTCCCTAGAGTTCCAAATGATTCTACCATGGGCCGCCATTGCCTTCCCATAGATAAGATCACTTAATTTACCCGTATGCAGTACATAATGGAGTACCCAAGCTTTACAGCAGTCTATCCTTACCAAAAAGCTCATCATTCTTCATCAAATTTTATTTTATTTTTTTATTTATTTTTCTCCTCTCTAGTCCCTATCTACCTGATCCTATTGCTAAATCAATGATCAAGGCAATAGTTGTCTCGCCTTAGATTGTACATTCCTCTGATTACTGCAGCTTATTCCATTAATTTAGGTTCAAATATCCCCCAACAAACCGTTCCATCCCACAGCATAGTAAACACCACCCATGAACTGCTGAAAATCCCCTAAATTCAACATAACAACCCTTTATAAACATCATGCTGGGTGTGTTGTTTTTTTATTTGAAAAACCCAATTGAAAAACACCAATCAAAGATAGCCAGGCTCAACTTAATTTGGTAGCTCCCTTTTATGACCTAACTTCACTACTGCTTCCCCTTAGCAACATTCCAATGAGATAAGCTAATCTCTTTCTCCTGGTTATACATTTTGTTAACCTTCAATTACCATCAGTAATCCAAAGATGGTAGTACACACAAAACATGATACAGATATCCCCAGTCCTAAACCATGAATAATGTTTGTATCAATCTAATTCCTCATAACTAATCCATAAAATCACTCAAAATTCCTCGAGTATACAATGATTATTTAATTGATTACTCTAAATCTGCTACATGTGATCTCATTTCAAATGATCCATTATCAATTATTTGATCCACCCCCTAAGAAAATCTCTCTCCCCTTCTATTCTGGAGTTCTACCTCTACCAGCTATTTCCCCTAGTGGCCATTAAATACTCAGCTCCTGTATGTTCTTTTTCTTACTCTATCCTGTCTACTATTCCGCTCATGATGGATTGCATATCTCTTGACCTCGGCTAACGAAGTAGTTCCCCATCCCACTAAAGTCCTCTTAATATTCCTGCTTATTTCTGGTCTCATTCCACTAAGGAATGCTATTTTTTTTAGCTGTACGGAGTATCATTTCCCTGTCCCTGGGGAGGCTCAGGTATGCCACTTGGCTGATGGTCTCACTGTCTTCCTGTTTACATTCATGTACTTTGGAGAAGTCAGCATGTCGATGGTAATGTTCCCTTAAATTATTACACAACTCAGTTATTTTCCCAACATATTGCCCATTATTTGCCCATGGTAGGACTGCTCCATTGGCATCCCCTGAAACCCACTGCCCCCGAACAGCTGCCCATGGTAGGACTGCTCCATTGGCATCCCCTGAAACCCACTGCCCCCGAACAGCTGCCCATGGTAGGACTGCTCCATTGGCATCCCCTGAAACCCACTGCCCCCGAACAGCTGCCCAATCTTTCCCAACTAGGGTTCTGACTGCCCTCTCAATTTCCCCTGTGTTCAGCTTAAAGCTTGCCGCTAGACTCTCCAAATCCCTCCTGAACCCCTCTATTCCTGTTTTAGGGTGCATTACACCCTCTATAGCTCTCACTACATCTCGCTGTGTCCACGCCCTATATACATCCAGTGTCTCTGGTGCATGCTCCTCCCCAGCCCTTGGGTTAGCCAAGGCTATCAAAGGGTACTGGTCATCCCCTTAAACTGTGTATTTCCTCTCTACTCTCCCCGAGTTCTGTAATTTCCTTCTGTAAAACTGCTCGTTGTCTCATCTTCTCCTGCTTGTTTTTCAACCCTAAACAGTTGCCTTCTCTCCATTTATTTTCATCCACCACTGGTGTTACTCAACCTATACAATAAAGTAATAACCATTTGAATTCATCAAAGCACTTCCTCTCAGTAAAGTCTCCCGACCTCCACTTTTTCCCGCCAACCAGAGCCACAAATCATTCTCCTTGTCCTCAACTCAACCCTCACAGCTCTATCGCTACTTCAGTTCGCCATCCAATTTCTTCAACTGTTCTCTCTGATTCGGCCCTGATCAATAAAACAAACACTTGATATCGTTGATAAGCATACATTTAAGGATGATATTCCATAATGTCATTCGTACTTGTAACATATTTTCATAGACCTATCTAGAATACTACTAAAGCTATCTTATGCAACTTTTAATACACGTAAAAACTCTCTCTCTCTCCACCCATTCCCTATTGAATAAGTGCGTCTTCCTAGTTACCCCATAACCACGCCTCAAATCTTTTATTCAGCATTTAACCAACCAAATACTAAGTAGTATCCGGTTATCATTCATACCCGCCGTTGAATTCCCTCATACACACATATTTCACCTTATGCCATTCAAATGCCCAACACAACATAATAGTTCAATGCAACCCTCTATTGGTTCTGCAAGTCGCTCCGGACCAGAGCGTCTGCCAAATGACCAAAAATGCAAATGTAAATATTCTCTACTTTCTCACTCATGACGTACGTCTACGTTTGAGTGAGAAAGTTCATACATATGCATCATTGGAATTGTATAGGTACCTCTCAAATAATCGCTTCGTGGTGTTTTTAGCCAATTCTAAATTGACACTAATCATTTTTTCAAACATTTTACCCGTTGAACCAAAAAATTGACTGTCCTATTCCTTTTCTTTACCCCTGCAGTCACGATGGTTAAATATTCCTTTGTTACCGTTAAAGCACTTTCGCGCTTAAAAAAAACACTCACTGTCTGTAGCCCCTCCTTTCGCTGTTTTTTCAAATCTGTTTTACATGCATCTGCCTAATCATATAACTTCTAACTTTTTTACTTCGAGATGCCCAATAAATTCATACCTCTTCTCCCAAATGGATCCATAAAACATATTTCTTCGATCTCTTCCTAACATATATCTTTCATCCCCCGTTAATTCTCGGACCTCTTTAGAAGATTTATTTCCCATGGTGTAAAAATAAGAAATCCCCCCCCTTTTTTTAAATAATTCAATCCCGAATTATTTTCGTAGGAGCTAATATTTTAGTGCGTCTCTTGAGCCAATGTATGATCTACTTTTGTAATTAACCATTTAAAATTATTTAACCCCTAACCCAGAGTTTTTATTTAAAACTCCGGTTTCATGAAAAGAGTCAGTTAACCATTTTTTCTCACGCGACTTATTTTTAGCTCCTTCCTTGAAACAATTATCACGTATTCACACATATACGACCTTATACAATCATTTGCTAAACTTATTTGCAAAGTTCTAGCAAATCCCCAGTCGTATACGCTACTCCCGACCAGAGCATATGAGCGGAGTGGAGCGGGAGCGAGCGTGGAGCGTGAGCGGACGGATTTTGAACAGAGCGCAGAGCGGCATTTTTAAAAGGACGGAGCGTCGCCCTATGTCCCGCTCCAATTTCGCTCGCTCACACCACGAGTCTGAAGCATGCTCAAGCCTGACCCAGAATCCATCTGTTTAATTTAATTTGTGTCATCCATGAATTTGTATTTTATAGAGCGAGAGGAGCAGCAGCAGCAACAAGAGAAAAGGGTTGAGGAATTCAAAAGTGTATTCACTGCACGCAAAGGCCCAACCATAACAAGGGAGAGAAAAAGAGAGCTGGATGTAGCATTTTTTGAAATGATTTTCATGGACTATGAACCGCTGAGTAAAGGAGAACGCGAAGGGATGCAACACTTCGCCAGCGCAGCTCAACCGGGCTACACTCCCCCAAGAAACTATGATAAATCAGTACTTTACTTTGTCAAATTTACATCTGAGATGCCCCATTCACATGCTTCAGCTGGCGATCAAAAACGCCGTTAACAAGCACGACAACATTAATAGGCTGTTAGTGAAAGTCGGGCACCTGGTGAAAAGTGTACGCAAGAGCACAGAGGAAACCGACCAATTAGGTGTCCGCCCCACAAATGCCTGCGCCATTCGATGGAGCAGCCAGCTGCGGATGATTCAGTCGTTCATCCGGTTGTTCCAAAAAGACCCGTTATGGTAAAACAAACTCAAGTCTAATGTTGCTAACATCACCCTGAATCAAGTACGGCAGCTGACGCACCTTGTCAGTGTGCTGACACCACTAGCAGACCTCACAGACAAAATGCAGAAGGAGCTGGGGAACCTGGGGATGATCCTCCCTGCTGTCACAGAAATCAAATCCCTGCTCACCGATTACACTCACGCTGCACTTCCAATGGGCATCGCTGCTTTTGCAGAAACATTGGCAAACAACGTGTCAATTCGCTATGGATAATACTATACTGATTAACATCTCATTTTAGCGTCAGTGTTAGATCCCCGTTTCAAGACAGAATGGATAATCCGAGATGAGTCTGTATGCAACAAATTCGGGGAGATAAAGTAAGGCTGTGGTTTAAGCTAAAAGTGAAATACATGCAGATTTTGTACCTTTTTTGGAGTGAGCGGGGGGCGATTTGAGTGGAGCGCGATGCAAACTGCGTTGAGCGCTGAGCGATAATGAGCGGACTGGCCTGATGTGGCTTTGAGCGGGGGGAGCGGAGGGGTGAACAGCTCCGTGAGCGAGGAGCTGAGATTCTCACCGCTCCACTCCGCTCATATGCTCTGCTCCCGACTCATCCATCTCACACGATGATAATTATCTCCCTGTTTATACTGTTACACTGCACCCAGTACAGTCTCAATAAAAACTAGTTTACATTGGTGATGGCCTTTCACCCCTTGTCATTTCGGACTAGATTATTCTGGTAATAGCTATTTACCTAGGGTCAATTGCGGACCCTCCCCGTTTCGTAATAATTATTACTTCCTTTGAGATTTTGGTAACTATTCTCTGCCCTCCACAAGAATTACTATTCTCATACAAGTTCAAATCATTTCACCAAAATCCATGACTAAAAATTACTGACCTTTTCCTTGCAGTTTGGATTTAAATGCTTTTTCAAACTTGTTAACGTCTTTATCGTTCATAAAGAGTAATCACCGGCCTGTTTATAACCTTAACGTCGAAGGCCAGGACTATTCTCCACGGATGCAATCACCCGGCCGTGCACGGATTCGGTGTCCTTAGAACGATAAAGACGTATTTAAGATCCGGCTCGAAGGACCAATCTCTAATTCAACCTAAGCTTGAATCATTACCAGAGGTTGTAAGGCTCTGGTTTTAATCATCAATGATTCAAGGTCCACAACCCACAAGTATTATCTGTATATTTATTCATGGAGAGCTCTGACGCCAAAAACACATACACTCTGTTTTATACCTCCTGAACTTGACTCCTCCCACCTTTAGGTGGCTTTTCTAAACAGTTTCTGCCTTCCCCTTCACCCTTGAATGTTTAGTACCGCCCCCTCTGTTAGTGGGTTGACACTACATGATCATTCTAACATTTATACTGTATTTGGGGTGAAATCCTTTAGTCATTATTCTTAAAATACAAATTAATCTAACAGTCGTTCAGCCACGACTCGGTGAAACATAAGATATTACAGTTTCTAATGTCCCGTTGGTAGGATAACCGTAATCTTAGGTGATCCAATTTATTCTCCAATGATTGAAGATTGGCTAATAGGATTGATGGAAGAGGCAGTTTACTCGCTCGCCGTCGGATCCTTACAAGGCACCCCAACCTACGTCCACGATATCTCCGTCTCTTCCTCATGCGAATGATGGGGATTTGGGCCTTGTCGGGTGTCTGTAGGATATCCTTCGCGGCCACCTCGTTGAAGAAAAAATCTTTGTCCAATACGAGGTGAGTAATCGCTGTCCTGATATCCAGAAGCTCTTTTTGGTTATAAGAGACGATGGCAGAAACATTATATAGAGAATAAATTACAAATAACGCGGAAAAACACACATAATAGTACAATTGGTTAGAGGGCTGTAAAACGGCAGCCATCTTCTCCGGCGCCAGAGGTGGTCCGTCATGGACCGTCTGAGAGATATTCACATTTCCTGCTGCTTCCATGGTTTGAGTCGGTATTCTGTAACAATGACGCTGTGAGTCGAGAAGCAGGTGCAACGTTTATTAAAACAACAAACATGAAAGGAGTAGCATGAACACAGGAACAACTGAGGACCAAGGAGGGACATTCACTCATTAAAATTCAAATCAATGTATAACATTTTTGACATGCGTTTTTCTGGATTTTTTTGTTGTTATTCTGTCTCTCACTGTTCAAATAAACCTACCATTAAAATTATAGACTGATCATTACTTTGTCAGTGGGCAAACGTACAAAAATCAGCAGGGGATCAAATACTCTTTTCCCTCACTGTATAAAGGGGAGGTAATGAGGAAGGTAATGGAGTCCAGGTGTGAATCATAATGATCTGCAGGGTGAGTCATGAGGAAGGTAATGGAGTCCAGGTGTGAATCATAATGATCTGCAGGTGAGTCATGAGGAAGGTAATGGAGTCCAGGTGTGAATCATAATGATCTGCAGGTGCGCGTAATGATGAATCCCAGGACCGGTGGTTAGTATTCCATCGCACGCCGGAGGGGAGGAGCAGGAGTAGACGTGACGATTGCCAATTGACCAATCAGCCAGACCTATTTGCCATCTCTTTTGCCTCATCCCTCTCAACCATACCATTTTTCAATTCCTCATCAATCCACGGGGATTTAACAGTTTTTACAGTCATTTTCTTAATGGGTGCATGCTTATTAGTAACTGGGATAAGCAATTTCATAAATGTGTCAAGTGCAACGTCTGTTTGCTCCTCATTACACACCACGGACCAACAAATATTCTTTACATCAACAACATAGGAATCACTACAGAACGTATTGTATGACCTCTTATACACTATATTAGGCCCAGCCGTTGGAACTTTGGTTTTCCTAGATATGGCTACTATATTGTGATCACTACATCCAATGGATTTGGATACTGCTTTCAAGCACGTTTCTGCAGCATTAGTAAAGATGTGATCAATACATGTTGATGATTTTATTCCTGTGCTGTTTGTAACTACCCTGGTAGGTTGACTGATAACCTGAACCAGGTTGCAGGCACTGGTTACAGTTTGAAGCTTTTTCTTGAGTGGGCAGCTTGATGAAAGCCAGTCAATATTTCAATCACCCAGAAAATATACCTCTCTGTTGATATCACATACATTATCAAGCATTTCACACATGTTATCCAGATACTGACTGTTAGTACTTGGTGGTCTATAGCAGCTTCCCACCAGAATGGGCTTTAGGTGAGGCAGATGAACCTGTAGCCATATTACTTCAACAGTATTTAACATGAGATCCTCTCTAAGCTTTACAGGAATGTGGTTCTGAATATAAACAGCAACACCTCCACCACTGTCATGTCTGTCTTTTCTGTAAATGTTATAACCTTGTATGGCTACCACTGTATCATCAAAGGTATTATCTAAGTGAGTTTCAGAGAGAGTCAGAATATCAATGTCATCTGTTACTAGCAAGTTATTAATTTCATGAACCTTGTTTCTTAAGCTACATACAGTGGGGGAAAAAAGTATTTAGTCAGCCACCAATTGTGCAAGTTCTCCCACTTAAAAAGATGAGAGAGGCCTGTAATTTTCATCATAGGTACACGTCAACTATGACAGACAAATTGAGAATTTTTTTCTCCAGAAAATCACATTGTAGGATTTTTAATGAACTTATTTGCAAATTACGGTGGAAAATAAATATTTGGTCACCTACAAACAAGCAAGATTTCTGGCTCTCACAGACCTGTAACTTCTTCTTTAAGAGGCTCCTCTGTCCTCCACTCGTTACCTGTATTAATGGCACCTGTTTGAACTTGTTATCAGTATAAAAGACACCTGTCCACAACCTCAAACAGTCACACTCCAAACTCCACTATGGCCAAGACCAAAGAGCTGTCAAAGGACACCAGAAACAAAATTGTAGACCTGCACCAGGCTGGGAAGACTGAATCTGCAATAGGTAAGCAGCTTGGTTTGAAGAAATCAACTGTGGGAGCAATTATTAGGAAATGGAAGACATACAAGACCACTGATAATCTCCCTCGATCTGGAGCTCCACGCAAGATCTCACCCCGTGGGGTCAAAATGATCACAAGAACGGTGAGCAAAAATCCCAGAACCACACGGGGGGACCTAGTGAATGACCTGCAGAGAGTTGGGACCAAAGTAACAAAGCCTACCATCAGTAACACACTACGCCGCCAGGGACTCAAATCCTGCAGTGCCAGACGTGTCCCCCTGCTTAAGCCAGTACATGTCCAGGCCCGTCTGAAGTTTGCTAGAGTGCATTTGGATGATCCAGAAAAGGATTGGGAGAATGTCATATGGTCAGATGAAACCAAAATAGAACTTTTTGGTAAAAACTCAACTCGTCGTGTTTGGAGGACAAAGAATGCTGAGTTGCATCCAAAGAACACCATACCTACTGTGAAGCATGGGGGTGGAAACATCATGCTTTGTGGCTGTTTTTCTGCAAAGGGACCAGGACGACTGATCCGTGTAAAGGAAAGAATGAATGGGGCCATGTATCGTGAGATTTTGAGTGAAAACCTCCCTCCATCAGCAAGGGCATTGAAGATGAAATGTGGCTGGGTCTTTCAGCATGACAATGATCCCAAACACACCGCCCGGGCAACAAAGGAGTGGCTTCGTAAGAAGCATTTCAAGGTCCTGGAGTGGCCTAGCCAGTCTCCAGATCTCAACCCCATAGAACATCTTTGGAGGGAGTTGAAAGTCTGTGTTGCCCAGCGACAGCCCCAAAACATCACTGCTCTAGAGGAGATCTGCATGGAGGAATGGGCAAAGATACCAGCAACAGTGTGTGAAAACCTTGTGAAGACTTACAGAAAATGTTTGACCTGTGTCGTTGGCAACAAAGGGTATATAACAAATTATTGAGAAACTTTTGTTATTGACCAAATACTAATTTTCCACCATAATTTGCAAATCAATTCATTAAAAATCCTACAATGTGATTTTCTGGATTTTCTTTTCTCGTTTTGTCTGTCATAGTTGACGTGTACCTATGATGAAAATTACAGGCCTCTCTCATCTTTATAAGTTGGAGAACTTGCACAATTGGTGGCTGACTAAATACTTTTCCCCCCCACTGTATTATCTATGTATAGTCACTTTACCCCTACCTACATGTACAAATTACCTTGACTAACCTGTACCCCAGCCCATTGACTCGGTACCGGTACCCCCTGTATATAGCCTCATTATAACCTGGACTAACCTGTACCCCAGCCCATTGACTCGGTACCGGTACCCCCTGTATATAGCCTCATTATTACCTGGACTAACCTGTACCCCAGCCCATTGACTCGGTACCGGTACCCCCTGTACATAGCCTCGTTATTGTTATTTTATTGTGTTACTTTTTATTATTTTTTACTTTAGTTTATTTAGTAAATATTTTCTTAACTCTTTCTTGAACTGCATTGTTGGTTAAGGGCTTGTAAGTAAGCATTTTACGGTAAGGTCTACACCTGTTGTATTCGGCGCATGTGACAAATAAAGTTTGATTCGATTTGTTTGGATCCCAGGAAGAGTAGCTGCTGCCTTGGCAGGAACTAATGGGGATCCATAATAAACCCCAGGAAGAGTATCTGCTGCCTTGGCAGGAACTAATGGGGATCCATAATAAACCCCAGGAAGAGTAGCTGCTGCCTTGGCAGGAACTAATGGGGATCCATAATAAAACCCAGGAAGAGTAGCTGCTGCCTTGGCAGGAACTAATGGGGATCCATAATAAACCCCAGGAAGAGTAGCTGCTGCCTTGGCAGGAACTAATGGGGATCCATAATAAACCCCCTGTACATATCGGAGCATGAGGTCCAGCAACAGTCTCCAACCCCAGGAAGAGTAGCTGCTGCCTTGGCAGGAACTAGTGGGGATCCATAATAAACCCCAGGAAGAGTAGCTGCTGCCTTGGCAGGAACTAATGGGGATCCATAATAAACCCCAGGAAGAGTAGCTGCTGCCTTGGCAGGAACTAATGGGGATCTGACTGTAGCCGTCTCTGACAGTAGCTTAGACCTACAGCACATGTTCTACTGTATATTAGCAGATTAGGGTCGGGTGCGGGCCTCAGATACTTCCTAAGGCGGCTGAAGAAATGTGGCATGCCACCCCGTGTCCTCTCCAAATACTACCGCTGCACCATCGAGAGCGTCCTGACTGGTTGCATCACGGCCTGGTACGGGAATTGCTCCATCCACAACCGCAAGGCCCTTCAGTAGGTGGTGAAGACGGCCCAGTACATCACTGGGACCGTGCTCCCACCCGTCCAGGACATCACTGGGACCGTGCTCCCACCCATCCAGGACATCACCGGGACCGTGCTCCCACCCATCCAGGACATCACTGGGACCGTGCTCCCACCCATCCAGGACATCACTGGGACCGTGCTCTCACCCATCCAGGACATCACTGGGACCGTGCTCTCACCCATCCAGGACATCACTGGGACCGTGCTCCCACCCATCCAGGACATCACTGGGACCGTGCTCTCACCCATCCAGGACATCACTGGGACCGTGCTCTCACCCATCCAGGACATCACTGGGACCGTGCTCTCACCCATCCAGGACATCACTGGGACCGTGCTCCCACCCATCCAGGACATCACTGGGACCGTGCTCCCACCCATCCAGGACATCACTGGGACCGTGCTCTCACCCATCCAGGACATCACTGGGACCGTGCTCTCACCCATCCAGGACATCACTGGGACCGTGCTCCCACCCATCCAGGACATCACTGGGACCGTGCTCCCACCCATCCAGGACATCACTGGGACCGTGCTCCCACCCATCCAGGACATCACTGGGACCGTGCTCCCACCCATCCAGGACATCACCGGGACCGTGCTCCCACCCATCCAGGACATCACTGGGACCGTGCTCCCACCCATCCAGGAGATCACTGGGACCGTGCTCCCACCCATCCAGGACATCACTGGGACCGTGCTCCCACCCATCCAGGAGACACTCTAGCCACGAGCTGTTCATTCCCTTAGCGCCAGGCAGACGGTATCGGAGCATGAGGTCTGATAACAACAGTCTCCAGCAAACTGCTGAAGACGTGAACTGGATTGACCACCAGCTCTGATTCTGTTCAACCCCTTTGTTATGGCAAGCCTAAATGCTGTTAGTTCAGGAGTTAAAATGTGCTTAACAAGTCACATAATAAGTTGCATGGACTCAGTCTGTGTGCAATAATAGTGTTTAACATGATTTTTGAATGACTACCCCATCTCTCTACCCCACACATACAATTATCTGTAAGGTCCCTCAGTCGAGCAGTGAATTTCAAACACAGATTCAACCACAAAGACCAGGGAGGTTTTCCAATGCCTCGCAAAGAAGGGCACCTATTGGTAGATGGGTAAAAATAAAAAAGCAGACATTGAATATCCCTTTGAGCATGGTGAAGTTATTAATTACACTTTGGATGGTGTATCAATACACCCAGTCACTACACAGTGGGGAGAACAAGTATTTGATACACTGCCGATTTTGCAGGTTTTCCTACTTACAAAGTATGTAGAGGTTTGTAATTTTTATCAAAAATTTTTAATTCAAAAATCCAGAAAATCACATTGTATGATTTTTAAGTAATTAATTTGCATTTTATTGCATGACATAAGTATTTAATACATCAGAAAAGCAGAACTTAATATTTGGTACAGAAACCTTTGTTTGCAATTACAGAGATCATACGTTTCCTGTAGGTCTTGACCAGGTTTGCACACACTGCAGCAGGGATTTTGGCCCACTCCTCCATACAGACCTTCTCCAGATCCTACAGGTTTCGGGGCTGTCGCTGGGCAATACGGACATTCAGCTCCCTTCAAAGATTTTCTTTTGGGTTCAGGTCTGGAGACTGGCTAGGCCACTCCAGGACCTTGAGATGCTTCTTACGGAGCCACTCCTTAGTTGCCCTGGCTGTGTGTTTCGGGTTGTTGTCATGCTGGAAGACCCAGCCACGACCCATCTTCAATGCTCTTACTGAGGGAAGGAGGTTGTTGGCCAAGATCTCGCGATACATGGCCCCATCCATCCTCCCCTCAATACGGTGCAGTCGTCCTGTCCCCTTTGCAGAAAAGCATCCCCAAAGAATGATGTTTCCACCTCCATTCTTCACGGTTGGGATGGTGTTCTTGGGGTTGTACTCATCCTTCTTCTTCCTCCAAACACGGCGAGTGGAGTTTAGACCAAAAAGCTATATTTTTGTCTCATCAGACCACATGACCTTCTCCCATTCCTCCTCTGGATCATCCAGATGGTCATTGGCAAACTTCAGACGGGCCTGGACATGCGCTGGCTTGAGCAGGGGGACCTTGCGTGCGCTGCAGGATTTTAATCCATGACGGCGTAGTGTGTTACTAATGGTTTTCTTTGAGACTGTGGTCCCAGATCTCTTCAGGTCATTGACCAGGTCCTGCCGTGTAGTTCTGGGCTGATCCCACACCTTCCTCATGATCATTGATGCCCCACGAGGTGAGATCTTGCATGGAGCCCCAGACAGAGGGTGATTGACCATCATCTTGAACTTCTTCCATTTTCTAATAATTGCGCCAACCGTTGTTGCCTTCTCACCAAGCTGCTTGCCTATTGTCCTGTAGCCCACCCCAGCCTTGTGCAGGTCTACCATTTTATCCCTGATGTCCTTACACAGCTCTCTGGTCTTGGCCATTGTGGAGAGGTTGGAGTCTGTTTGATTGAGTGTGTGGACAGGTGTCTTTTATACAGGTAACGAGTTCAAACAGGTGCAGTTAATACAGGTAATGAGTGGAGAACAGGAGGGCTTCTTAAAGAAAAACTAACAGGTCTGTGAGAGCCGGAATTCTTACTGGTTGGTAGGTGATCAAATACTTATGTCATGCAATAAAATGCAAATTAATTACTTAAAAATCATACAATGTGATTTTCTGGATTTTTGTTTTAGATTCCGTCTCTCACAGTTGAAGTGTACCTATGATAAAATTACAGACCTCTACATGCTTTGTAAGTAGGAAAACCTGCAAAATCGGCAGTGTATCAAATACTTGTTCTCCCCACTGTACATATACTGGCACCCTTCCTAACTCAGTTTCCAGAGAGGAAGGCTCAGGGATTTCACCAACACTACAGAGTTTAATGGCTGTGATAGGAGAAAACTGAGGATGGATCAACAACATTGACAATTAAATCCATTTTAATCCCACTTTGTAACTGCAAAATGTGGAAAAGGTCAAGGGGTGTGAATACTTTCAGAAGGCACTGTATGTCACGTTCGTTGAGTACAGGATTGGACCAAAGTGCAGCGTGGTATGCGTACATGTTTGTTTATTATATAAACACCGACAAAGTAACGTGAAGTTCTAAAGCAGGGGTGTCAAACGTACGGCCCGCGGGCCGGATCAGGCCCGCGGGCCGGATCAGGCCCGCAAACGGGTTTAATCCGGCCCGCGAGATGATAAAAAAAATAATAAAGAAAAATAAATAATATATATATTTTATTTTTTTATTTTTTTGTAAAGTATAAAAATGCGCTGCAATTTTTCAATAAAATAAACTGCTGTTCCAATTGCGTCCACTGGATGGCGCAATAGCAATTGTGTTAAGCAAGCAAACTGTTTATACCGGGGCAGAGCAAGTAGGTCAAGCACGTGCAGCTAATGAGCTACTTTGTTTTGCCCGCGATATTTATTACGGCTTCTACTTTTAACATTATGTGCTTTGGCACCCTCATTGCCCCAATATGTCTCTGTCAAAAAAGAGAAAAGTGGACGCAGAGTGCAGAGTGTTCCAAGAAAAATGGTCATCCTATTTATTCACGGAATTGAATGGGAAAGCTGTATGTTTGGTGTGTTCAGAGCATGTTGCAGTGCTGAAAGAATATAACCTTCGTCGCCACTATGTGAGTCTTCATGCCGACAAATATGACAACTTTCAAGGACAGCGGAGATGAGAGAAGGTGAATGAACTGTTGGCGGGTCTGAAGAAACAGCAGTCTGTGTTTACTCACAGCCGAGACATCAGTGACGCTGCAGTGAAAGCTAGCTACCTCATTGCTAATGAAATCGCAGTGGCTTCAAAACCATTTAGTGAGGGTGAATTTGTAAAAACATGCATGATGAAGGCAGCGGAGATTGTGTGCCCTGAAAAGCGGAAGGCTTTTGCAAATATCAGCCTGACAAGAAACACAGTTGCAGACAGGATTTCCGATCTTTCAGTGGATTTGGACAGCCAGTTGAAGCAAAAAGTTAAGTCATTTATTGCGTTTTCGGTTACAATTGATGAAAGCACGGACATTACAGATGTTGCACAACTGCCCATTTTCATCCGCGGAGTTGATGACACATTGACCGTCACCGAGGAGTTTGTGGAGTTGGTGCCGATGACAGATACAACGACAGCAGCTGATATTTTTACCGCACTCGTCGGCGCGCTGGACAGGGTCGGAGTGGACTGGTCCCGCGCTGTCAGCCTGGCTACAGATGGTGCGCCCTCAATGATCGGGAAAAAAGCAGGCGTTGTGACAAAGTTCAAAGAGAAAGTGCAATCTGCAAATGGAGGACGTGATTTTTTGACTTTTCACTGTATTTTGCACCAGGAGGCTTTGTGTTGCAAGTCATTAAAGATGGATAACGTCATGAAGGTGGTCATCCAAACTGTTAATTTCATCCGATCCAGAAGCCTGAATCACCGTCAGTTTGACAGCCTTCTCAAAGAGAAAGACCACATCTATGGCCTGCCATACCACACTGAGGTAAGATGGTTAAGCCGAGGTGCTGTGCTGAGGCGTTTCTTTGATTTACGAGAAGAAATTGAACAGTTCATGGAAGAAAAGGGCAAACCAGTGTTAGAATTTCATTCCGCAGAATGGATTCAGGACCTTGCATTTATGGTGGATGTTACAGAGCACCTGAATAACTTGAACAAACAGCTGCAAGGGCGCAACAAAGTTGTCACGCAGTATTATGACAGCATACGTTCTTTCAAGTTGAAGCTGTCATTGTGGGAGACGCAACTTGCCGGTGGTGATGCAGCTCACTTCCCCTGTCTGAAAAATGTGTGCGCGACCCAACATGTGGCAGGCATGAAGCGGTTCAAAGATAAAATAACGGGACTGTTACGGGAGTTTGAGCAACGCTTTCAGATTTATGTTTATATGTTTTTATGTTGATGTGCTATTGTTTTTAATTGTTTTTATTTGTATATTTAACCTATTCTTGACTCTGTGGTTCTTGCACTTGTTTGGGGAACAGGATTTCATTATTTTTATCTACATTTCTGCCTGAGAAATTACACCCTGATATAGTTCTGTGATCTGTGAAACAGTTCTGTTAATCACTGAGGCATTGTGTGTTTGTGTGTTCTTTGTCCTCAGAACTTTCAAATAACTTGAGGTGTTTTATGATTAATAGTGATGTTGTGCTTTTGGACACTGTCCTCAGGCTCCAGCTTTATGTTTATATGTTTTTATGTTGATGTGCTATTGTTTTTAATTGATTTTATTTGTATATTTAACCTATTCTTGACTCTGTGGTTCTTGCACTTGTTTGGGGAACAGGATTTCATTATTTTTATCTACATTTCTGCCTGAGAAATGACACCCTGATATAGTTCTGTGATCTGTGAAACAGTTCTGTGAATCACTGAGGCATTGTGTGTTTGTGTGTTCTTTGTCCTCAGAACTTTCAAATAACTTGAGGTGTTTTATGATTAATAGTGATGTTGTGCTTTTGGACACTGTCCTCAGGCTCCAGCTTTATGTTTATATGTTTTTATGTTGATGTGCTATTGTTTTTAATTGATTTTATTTGTATATTTAACCTATTCTTGACTCTGTGGTTCTTGCACTTGTTTGGGGAACAGGATTTCATTATTTTTATCTACATTTCTGCCTGAGAAATTACACCCTGATATAGTTCTGTGATCTGTGAAACAGTTCTGTTAATCACTGAGGCATTGTGTGTTTGTGTGTTCTTTGTCCTCAGAACTTTCAAATAACTTGAGGTGTTTTATGATTAATAGTGATGTTGTGCTTTTGGACACTGTCCTCAGGCTCCAGCTTTATGTTTATATGTTTTTATGTTGATGTGCTATTGTTTTTAATTGATTTTATTTGTATATTTAACCTATTCTTGACTCTGTGGTTCTTGCACTTGTTTGGGGAACAGGATTTCATTATTTTTATCTACATTTCTGCCTGAGAAATGACACCCTGATATAGTTCTGTGATCTGTGAAACAGTTCTGTTAATCACTGAGGCATTGTGTGTTTGTGTGTTCTTTTTCTTTAGAATTTTCAAATAAACTTGACGTGTTTTATGATTAATAGTGATGTTGTGCTTGTACTATTTTGGACACACTGTCCTCAGGCTCCAGCTTTATGTTGTATGTTGATCGTATTAAAACAAAGAAAACAATCTGAAGTTGTTGTTTTTAAGTTATATATACCATGATTTTTCCGGTCCGGCCCACTTGGGAATAGATTTTCCTCCATGTGGCCCCTGAGCTAAAATGAGTTTGACACCCCTGTTCTAAAGGCTAAACATCAAACAAGCCAAACACACAGAAACAAGATCCCACAACATAGGTAGGCAAAATGGCTGCCTAAGTATGATCCCCAATCAGAGACAACGATCGATAGCTGCCTCTGATTGGGAACCACACCCGGCCAACATAGATCTACAATATCTAGATCTACACATAGAAATTCACACCCTGACCAAACCAACTAAAGAAAACCGGGCTCTCAAGGCCAGGGCTTGACAGTGTAGGTATTCAGGCGACGGGTTATCGGTCGAGTTTAAATAAATGGATAAAAATTAATAAATAAATACATGTTTCTGCAGTATATTTTATAGGCTTATAGGCAATAATACATGTCTCTGGGCTAGGCTATATATTTTAGGCTTATAGGCCTGTTTGTGATCATGCATGTCGCTAGGCTAGGCTATATGTTTTAGGCCTGTTTGTAATCATGCATGTCGCTAGGCTAGGCTATACGTTTTAGGCCTGTTTGTGATCATGCATGTCGCTAGGCTAGGCTATATGTTTTAGGCCTGTTTGTAATCATGCATGTCGCTAGGCTAGGCTATATCTCCCCCACAATAGTATATGCATTAATTGAAGCCCAATGTTAAATCTCCCTATGATCATATCTAAGCCAATATGACACCAATGTCGATGGAAATGTGCACATCAACTTGATTGGAGGTACACAACACACTCCCACCTCTCGTCATGATCCGTCTGGCCGTTACCGAGAACCACTATACCGGATTTTGACAGGGTTGTTAGCATTAGGGTCGCAGGACAATTCCCCCCCCCCCAAACTTAGCTCAAATTCTAGACGTTTGATTAAAACGAGGCTACAGCGTTCAAAAAGTAACCATTAGACTTGCCACCTTTCAGACTGAATACGTTTGTAGGGGCAACAGTCTTTATACAATGGATAATCTATCGCTCTCAAGTGCTAATTTCTGTCCATTTTAAGAACCAACGATGTGCTACCTTTTTTGTAGGAGTTGTGATAATGGTTAACAACTTTTCAGCCGAATCTCAGAGTTCTAAAACCGGACCAAAGCACTTGGGTTGCACAGCAACAGCACTAGTAGCTAGCTAACACCAGTCAGATGAGAGGTAAGCTACAAGCAAAGGAAGCTAGCTATAGTTTGCTATGGTACGTTTTTCACATGGCTGAAGTCATCTTTGTAAACTGTTGGCCTTGACATGTGACACTTGTGTGTAATCAGAACAAATAAGATAGCGTAATTCATTGGCTGCTATTGCCAGTTAGCTAATGTTAGCCAGAAACATTAGCTAGCTACAAGCAAACAAGGCTGTAACGTTAATGTTAGCTGTATGGACGGACCATTAACCAGCACAATTCAATGTTGACAATATAGCTATCTCACATTCTTCCACAAACAAAGCACTGCCTGTCTCTTTACTGTCTGTCTCTCTACTGCCTTTCTGTCTACAGCCTGTCTCCTTACTGCCTGTCTCCTTACTGCCTGTCTCTTTACTGCCTGTTTCTTTACTGTCTGTCTCCTTACTGCCTTTCTGTCTACTGCCTGTTTCTTTACTGCCTGTCTCTTTATTGCTTTTCTGTCTACTGCCTTTCTCTTTACTGCCTGTCTCTCTACTGCCTTTCTGTCTACAGCCTGTCTCCTTACTGCCTGTCTCCTTACTGCCTGTCTCTTTACTGCCTGTTTCTTTACTGCCTGTCTCCTTACTGCCTTTCTGTCTACTGCCTGTCTCTTTACTGCCTGTCTCCTTACTGCCTTTCTGTCTACTGCCTGTCTCCTTACTGCCTGTCTCTTTACTGCCTGTCTCCTTAATGCCTGTCTCCTTACTGCCTTTCTGTCTACAGCCTGTCTCTTTACTGACTGTCTCCTTACTGCCTTTCGGTCTACTGCCTGTCTCCTTACTGCCTTTCTGTCTGCCTGTCTGTTTACTGCCTGTCTCTTTACTGCCTTTCTGTCTACTGCCTGTTTCTTTACTGCCTGTCTCTTTACTGCCTCTCTCCTTACTGCCTTTCTGTCTACTGCCTGTTTATTTACTGCCTGTCACCTTACTGCCTGTCTCTTTACTGTCAGTCTGTCTGTCTGGCTCCTTACTGCCTTTCTGTCTACTGCCTGTTTCTTTACTGCCTGTCTCTTTACTGCTTTTCTGTCTACTGCCTTTCTCTTTACTGCATGTCTCTTTACTGCCTGTCTCTTTACTGCCTGTCTCCTTACTGCCTTTCGGTCTACTGCCTGTCTCCTTACTGCCTGTCACCTTACTGCCTTTCTGTCTACTGCCTGTCTCTTTACTGCCTGTCTGTCTACTGCCTGTCTCTTTACTGCCTGTCTCCTTACTGCCTGTCTCCTTACTGCCTGTCTCCTTACTGCCTGTCTCTTTACTGCCTGTCTCTCTGTCTACTGCATGTCTCTTTACTGCCTGTCTCTTTACTGCCTGTCTCTTTACTGCCTGCCTTTCTGTCTACTGCCTGTCTCTTTACTGCCTGTCTCTTACTGCCTGTCTCCTTACTGCATTTCTGTCTACTGCTTGTCTCTTTACTGCCTGTCACCTTACTGCCTTTCTGTCTACTGCCTGTCTCCTTACTGCCTGTCTCTTTACTGCCTGTCTCTTTACTGCCTGCCTTTCTGTCTACTGCCTGTCTCTTTACTGCCTGTCTCTTTACTGCCTGTCTCCTTACTGCCTTTCTGTCTAATGCCTGTCTCGTTACTGCCTGTCTCTTTACTGCCTGTCTCTTTACTGCCTGCCTTTCTGTCTACTGCCTGTCTCTTTACTGCCTGTCTCTTTACTGCCTTTCTGTCTACTGCCTTTCTGTCTACTGCCTGTCTCTTTACTGCCTGTCTCTTTACTGCCTGCCTTTCTGTCTACTGCCTGTCTCTTTACTGCCTGTCTCTTACTGCCTGTCTCCTTACTGCCTTTCTGTCTACTGCCTGTCTCTTTACTGCCTGTCTCTTTACTGCCTTTCTGTCTACTGCCTTTCTGTCTACTGCCTGTCTCTTTACTGCCTGTCTCTTTACTGCCTGCCTTTCTGTCTACTGCCTGTCTCTTTACTGCCTGTCTCTTTACTGCCTGTCTCTTACTGCCTGTCTCCTTAATGCCTTTCTGTCTACTGCCTGTGTCTTTACTGCCTGTCTCTTTACTGCCTGTCTCCTTACAGCCTGTCTCCTTACTGCCTGTCTCTTTACTGCCTGTCTCCTTACTGCCTGCCTTTCTGTCTACTGCCTGTCTCTTTACTGCCTGTCTCTTTACTGCCTGCCTTTCTGTCTACTGCCTTTCTGTCTACTGCCTGTCTCTTTACTGCCTGTCACCTTACTGCCTTTCTGTCTACTGCCTGTCTCCTTACTGCCTGTCTCTTTACTGTTCCAATGCATCCCAGGTGTGTTCGAGACGTTGCACACTGTGAAGAACCTCCTCCATAGCCGATCCCAGTTGTGCCAGCTGGTCATGGTGTTGACGTAGAAGATAACCCTGTTCAAATCAAATCAAATCAAATTGTATTGGCCACATGCGCCGAATACAACAGGTGCAGACATTACAGTGAAATGCTTACTTACAGCCCTTAACCAACAGTGCATTTATTTTTAATAAAAAAGTAAAATAAAACACAACAAAAAAGTGTTGAGAAGAAAAGAGCAGAAGTAAAATAAAATAATAGTAGGGAGGCTATATATACAGGGGGGTACCGGTGCAGAGTCAATGTGCGGGTGCACCGGCTATTTGAGGTAGTTGAAGTAATATGTACATGTGCGCAGAGTTAAAGTGACTATGCATAACTAATTAACAGAGTAGCAGCAGCGTAAAAAGATGGGGTGGGGGGGCAGTGCAAATAGTCTGGGTAGCCATGATTAGCTGTTCAGGAGTCTTATGGCTTGGGGGTAGAAGCTGTTGAGAAGTCTTTTGGACCTAGACTTGGCACTCCGGTACCGCTTGCCGTGCTGGAGTCTTTTACAATTTTGAGGGCCTTCCTCTGATACCGCCTGGTATAGAGGTCCTGGATGGCAGGAAGCTTGGCCCCAGTGATGTACTGGGCCGTACGCACTACCCTCTGTAGTGCCTTGCGGTCGGAGGCCAAGCAGTTTCCATACCAGGCGGTGATGCAACCAGTCAGGATGCTCTTGATGGTGCAGCTGTAGAATTTTTTGAGGATCTGAGGACCCATGCCAAATCTTTTCAGTCTCCTGAGGGGGAATAGGCTTTTTCGTGCCCTCTTCACGACTGTCTTGGTGTGTTTGGACCATGATAGTTCGTTGGTGATGTGGACACCAAGGAACTTGAAGCTCTCAACCTGTTCCACTACAGCCCCGTCGATGAGAATGGGGGCGTGCTCAGTCCTCTTTTTTTTTCCTGTAGTCCACAATCATCTCCTTTGTCTTGGTCACGTTGAGGGAGAGGTTGTTATCCTGGCACCACACGGCCAGGTCTCTGACCTCCTCCCTATAGGCTGTCTCATCGTTGTCGGTGATCAGGCCTACCAGTGTTGTGTCGTCGGCAAACTTAATGATGGTGTTGGAGTCGTGCCTGGCCATGCAGTCATGGGTGAACAGGGAGTACAGGAGGGGACTGAGCACGCACCCCTGAGGGGCCCCCGTGTTGAGGATCAGTGTGGCAGATGTGTTGTTACCTACCCTTACCACCTGGGGGCGGCCCGTCAGGAAGTCCAGGATCCAGTTGCAGAGGGAGGTGTTTAGTCCCAGGATCCTTAGCTTAGTGATGAGCTTTGAGGGCACTATGGTGTTGAATGCTGAGCTGTAGCAGGTTATCTTAGAGTCCTTGGGCACGGGGACTATGGTGGTCTACTTGAAACATGTTGGTATTACAGACTCAGTCAGGGACATGTTGAAAATGTCAGTGAAGACACTTGCCAGTTGGTCAGCACATGCTCGGAGTACACGTCCTGGTAATCCGTCTGGCCCTGCGGCCTTGTGAATGTTGACCTGCTTAAAAGTCTTACTCACATCGGCTACGGAGAGCGTGATCACATAGTCATCCGGAACAGCTGGTGCTCTCATGCATGCTTCAGTGTTGCTTGCCTCGAAGCGAGCATAGAAGTGGTTTAGCTCATCAGGGACGTCTTGTGTCACTGGGCAGCTCGCGGCTGTGCTTCCCTTTGTAGTCTGTAATAGTTTTCAAGCCCTGCCACATCCGACGAGCATCAGAGCCGGTGTAGTACGATTCAATCTTAGTCCTGTATTGACTCTTTGCCTGTTTGATGGTTCGTCGGAGGGCATAGCGGGATTTCATATAATCATCCGGGTTAGAGTCCTGCTCCTTGAAAGCGGCAGCTCTACCCTTTAGCTCAGTGCAGATGTTTCCTGTAATCCATGGCTTCTGGTTGGGGTATGTACGTACGGTCACTGTGGGGACGACATCATCGATGCACTTATTGATGAAGCCAGTGACTGATGTGGTGTACTCCTCAATGCTATCTGAAGAATCCCGGAACATGTTCCAGTCTGTGCTAGCAAAACAGTCCTGTAGCTTAGCATCTGCGTCATCTGACCACTTTTTTATTAACCGAGTCACTGGTGCTTCCTGCTTTAGTTTTTGCTTATAAGCAGGAATCAGGAGGATAGAGTTATGGTCAGATTTGCCAAATGGAGGGCGAGGGAGAGCTTTGTATGCGTCTCTGTGTGTGGAGTAAAGGTGGTCTGGAGTTTTTTTCCCTCTGGTTGCACATTTAACATGCTGGTAGAAATTAGGTAGAACGGATTTAAGTTTCCCTGCATGAAAGTCCCCGGCCACTAGGAGCGCTGCCTCTGGATGAGCGTTTTCCTGTTGACTTATGGCCTTATACAGCTCATTCAGTGCAATCTTAATGCCAGCATTGGTTTGTGGTGGTAAATAGACAGCTATGAAAAATATAGATGAAAACTCTCTTGGTGAATAGTGTGGTCTACAGCTTATCATAAGATACTCTACCTCAGGCGAGCAAAACCTAGAGACTTCCTTATTATTTGATTTTGTGCACCAGCTGTTGTTTACAAATATACACAGACCGCCACCCCTTGTCTTACCGGAGTCAGCCGTTCTATCCTGCCGATGTAGCGTATAGCCCGCTAGCTGTATGTTGTCCATGTCGTCGTTCAGCCACGACTTGGTGAAACATAAGATATTACAGTTTTTAATGTCCCGTTGGTAGGATAACCGTAATCTTAGGTGATCCAATTTTTCAAGATTGGCTAATTGGATTGATGGAAGAGGCAGTTTACTCGCTCGCCGTCGGATCCTTACAAGGCACCCCGACCTACGTCCACGATATCTCCGTCTCTTCCTCATGCGAATGACGGGGATTTGGGCCTTGTCGGGTGTCTGTAGGATATCCTTCGCGGCCGCCTCGTTGAAGAAAAAATCTTTGTCCAATACGAGGTGAGTAATCGCTGTCCTGATATCCAGAAGCTCTTTTTGGTTATAAGAGACGATGGCAGAAACATTATGTACAGAATAAATTACAAATAACGCGGAAAAACACACATAATAGTACAATTGGTTAGAGGTCTGTAAAACGGCAGCCATCTTCTCCGGCGCCAGAGGTGGTCCGTCATGGACCGTCTGAGAGATATTCACATTTCCTGCTGCTTCCATGGTTTTGAGTCGGTATTCTGTAACAGTGAAGCTGTGAGTCGAGAAGCAGGTGCAACGTTTATTAAAACAACAAACATGATATAGCATAAACACAGGAACAATACCGACTAAACGTTAGGGAGGGACATATAAAGGGGAGGTAATGAGGAAGGTAATGGAGTCCAGGTGTGAATCATAATGATCTGCAGGTGCGCGTAATGATGAATCCCAGGACCGGTGGTTAGTATTCCATCGCACGCCGGAGGGGAGGAGCAGGAGTAGACGTGACGATTGCCAATTGACCAATCAGCCAGACCTATTTGCCATCTCTTTTGCCTCATCCCTCTCAACCATACCATTTTTCAATTCCTCATCAATCCACTGGGATTTAACCGTTTTTACAGTCATTTTCTTAATGGGTGCATGCTTATTAGTAACTGGGATAAGCACTTTCATAAATGTGTCAAGTGCAGCGTCTGGTTGGTCCTCATTGCACACCACGGACCAACAAATATTATTTACATCAACAACATAGGAATCACTACAAAACGTATTGTATGACCTCTTATACACTATATTAGGCCCAGCCTTTGGAACTTTGGTTTTCCTAGATATGGCTACTATATTGTGATCACTACATCCAATGGATTTGGATACTGCTTTCAAGCACATTTCTGCAGCATTAGTAAAGATGTGATCAATACATGTTGATGATTTTATTTCTGTGCTGTTTGTAACTACCCTAGTAGGTTGACTGATAACCTGAAACAGGTTGCAGGCACTGGTTACAGTTTGAAGCTTTTTCTTTAGTGGGCAGCTTGATGAAAGCCAGTCAATATTTCAATCACCCAGAAAATATACCTCTCTGTTGATATCACATATAATATCAAGCATTTCACCCATGTTATCCAGATACTGACTGTTAGCACTTGGTGGTCTATAGCAGCTTCCCACCAGAATGGGCTTTAGGTGAGGCAGATGAACCTGTAGCCATATTACTTCAACAGTATTTAACATGAGATCCTCTCTAAGCTTTACAGGAATGTGGTTCTGAATATAAACAGCAACACCGCCCCCATTGGCATTTCTGTATTTTCTGTAAATGTTATAACCTTGTATGGCTACCACTGTATCATCAAAGGTATTATCTAAGTGAGTTTCAGAGAGAGTCAGAATATCAATGTCATCTGTTACTAGCAAGTTATTAATTTAATGAACCTTGTTTCTTAAGCTACATACAGTGGGGGAAAAAAGTATTTAGTCAGCCACCAATTGTGCAAGTTCTCCCACTTAAAAAGATGAGAGAGGCCTGTCATTTTCATCATAGGTACACGTCAACTATGACAGACAAATTGAGAATTTTTTTCTCCAGAAAATTACATTGTAGGATTTTTAATGAATTTATTTGCAAATTATGGTGGAAAATAAATATTTGGTCACCTACAAACAAGCAAGATTTCTGGCTCTCACAGACCTGTAACTTCTTCTTTAAGAGGCTCCTCTGTCCTCCACTCGTTACCTGTATTAATGGCACCTGTTTGAACTTGTTATCAGTATAAAAGACACCTGTCCACAACCTCAAACAGTCACACTCCAAACTCCACTATGGCCAAGACCAAAGAGCTGTCAAAGGACACCAGAAACAAAATTGTAGACCTGCACCAGGCTGGGAAGACTGAATCTGCAATAGGTAAGCAGCTTGGTTTGAAGAAATCAACTGTGGGAGCAATTATTAGGAAATGGAAGACATACAAGACCACTGATAATCTCCCTCGATCTGGGGCTCCACGCAAGATCTCACCCCGTGGGGTCAAAATGATCACAAGAACGGTGAGCAAAAATCCCAGAACCACACGGGGGTACCTAGTGAATGACCTGCAGAGAGTTGGGACCAAAGCAACAAAGCCTACCATCAGTAACACACTACGCCGCCAGGGACTCAAATCCTGCAGTGCCAGACGTGTCCCCCTGCTTAAGCCAGTACATGTCCAGGCCCGTCTGAAGTTTGCTAGAGTGCATTTGGATGATCCAGAAAAGGATTGGGAGAATGTCATTTGGTCAGATGAAACCAAAATAGAACTTTTTGGTAAAAACTCAACTCGTCGTGTTTGGAGGACAAAGAATGCTGAGTTGCATCCAAAGAACACCATACCTACTGTGGAGCATGGGGGTGGAAACATCATGCTTTGTGGCTGTTTTTCTGCAAAGGGACCAGGACGACTGATCCGTGTAAAGGAAAGAATGAATGGGGCCATGTATCGTGAGATTTTGAGTGAAAACCTCCTTCCATCAGCAAGGGCATTGAAGATTAAATGTGTCTGGGTCTTTCAGCATGACAATGATCCCAAACACACCGCCCGGGCAACAAAGGAGTGGCTTCGTAAGAAGCATTTCAAGGTCCTGGAGTGGCCTAGCCAGTCTCCAGATCTCAACCCCATAGAAAATCTTTGGAGGGAGTTGAAAGTCCGTGTTGCCCAGCGACAGCCCCAAAACATCACTGCTCTAGAGGAGATCTGCATGGAGGAATGGGCCAAGATACCAGCAACAGTGTGTGAAAACCTTGTGAAGACTTACAGAAAATGTTTGACCTGTGTCGTTGCCAACAAAGGGTATATAACAAAGTATTGAGAAACTTTTGTTATTGACCAAATACTAATGTTCCACCATAATTTGCAAATAAATTCATTAAAAATCCTACAATGTGATTTTCTGGATTTTTATTTCTCGTTTTGTCTGTCATAGTTGACGTGTACCTATTATGAAAATTACAGGCCTCTCTCATCTTTTTAAGTCGGAGAACTTGCACAATTGGTGGCTGACTAAATACTTTTTTCCCCCACTGTATTATCTATGTATAGTCACTTTACCCCTACCTACATGTACAAATTACCTTGACTAACCTGTACCCCAGCCCATTGACTCGGTACCGGTACCCCCTGTATATAGCCTCGTTATTGTTATTGTATTGTGTTACCTTTTATTATTTTTTACTTTAGTTTATTTAGTAAATATTTTCTTAACTCTTTCTTGAACTGCATTGTTGGTTAAGGGCTTGTAAGTAAGCATTTTACGGTAAGGTCTACACCTGTTGTATTCGGCGCATGTGACAAATAAAGTTTGATTCGATTTGTTTGGATCCCAGGAAGAGTAGCTGCTGCCTTGGCAGGAACTAATGGGGATCCATAATAAACCCCAGGAAGAGTAGCTGCTGCCTTGGAAGGAACTAATGGGGATCCATAATAAACCCCAGGAGGAGTAGCTGCTGCCTTGGAAGGAACTAATGGGGATCCATAATAAACCCCAGGAAGAGTAGCTGCTGCCTTGGCAGGAACTAATGGGGATCCATAATAAACCCCAGGAAGAGTAGCTGCTGCCTTGGCAGGAACTAATGGGGATCCATAATAAACCCCAGGAAGAGTAGCTGCTGCCTTGGCAGGAACTAATGGGGATCCATAATAAACCCCAGGAAGAGTAGCTGCTGCCTTGGCAGGAACTAATGGGGATCCATAATAAACCCCAGGAAGAGTAGCTGCTGCCTTGGAAGGAACTAATGGGGATCCATAATAAACCCCAGGAAGAGTAGCTGCTGCCTTGGCAGGAACTAATGGGGATCCATAATAAACCCCAGGAAGAGTAGCTGCTGCCTTGGCAGGAACTAATGGGGATCCATAATAAACCCCAGGAAGAGTAGCTGCTGCCTTGGCAGGAACTAATGGGGATCCATAATAAACCCCAGGAAGAGTAGCTGCTGCCTTGGCAGGAACTAATGGGGATCCATAATAAAACCCAGGAAGAGTAGCTGCTGCCTTGGAAGGAACTAATGGGGATCCATAATAAACCCCAGGAAGAGTAGCTGCTGCCTTGGCAGGAACTAATGGGGATCCATAATAAACCCCAGGAAGAGTAGCTGCTGCCTTGGCAGGAACTAATGGGGATCCATAATAAAACCCAGGAAGAGTAGCTGCTGCCTTGGAAGGAACTAATGGGGATCCATAATAAACCCCAGGAAGAGTAGCTGCTGCCTTGGAAGGAACTAATGGGGATCCATAATAAACCCCAGGAAGAGTAGCTGCTGCCTTGGCAGGAACTAATGGGGATCCATAATAAACCCCAGGAAGAGTAGCTGCTGCCTTGGCAGGAACTAATGGGGATCCATAATAAACCCCAGGAAGAGTAGCTGCTGCCTTGGCAGGAACTAATGGGGATCCATAATAAACCCCAGGAAGAGTAGCTGCTGCCTTGGCAGGAACTAATGGGGATCCATAATAAACCCCAGGAAGAGTAGCTGCTGCCTTGGCAGGAACTAATGGGGATCTGACTGTAGCCGTCTCTGACAGTAGCTTAGACCTACAGCACATGTTCTACTGTATATTAGCAGATTAGGGTCGGGTGCGGGCCTCAGATACTTCCTAAGGCGGCTGAAGAAATGTGGCATGCCACCCCGTGTCCTCTCCAAATACTACCGCTGCACCATCGAGAGCGTCCTGACTGGTGGCATCACGGCCTGGTACGGGAATTGCTCCATCCACAACCGCAAGGCCCTTCAGTAGGTGGTGAAAACGGCAGTTTACATCACTGGGACCGTGCTCCCACCCATCCAGGACATCACTGGGACCGTGCTCCCACCCATCCAGGACATCACTGGGACCGTGCTCCCACCCATCCAGGACATCACTGGGGCCGTGCTCCCACCCATCCAGGACATCACTGGGACCGTGCTCCCACCCATCCAGGACATCACTGGGACCGTGCTCCCACCCATCCAGGACATCACTGGGACCGTGCTCCCACCCATCCAGGACATCACTGGGACCGTGCTCTCACCCATCCAGGACATCACTGGGACCGTGCTCCCACCCATCCAGGACATTACTGGGACCGTGCTCCCACCCATCCAGGACATCACTGGGACCGTGCTCCCACCCATCCAGGACATCACTGGGACCGTATTCTCAACCATCCAGGACATCACTGGGACCGTGCTCCCACCCATCTAGGACATCTCTGGGACCGTGCTCCCACCCATCTAGGACATCTCTGGGACCGTGCTCTCACCCATCTAGGACATCTCTGGGACCGTGCTCCCACCCATCCAGGACATCACTGGGACCGTGCTCCCACCCATCCAGGACATCACTGGGACCGTGCTCCCACCCATCCAGGACATCACTGGGACCGTGCTCCCACCCATCCAGGACATCACTGGGACCGTGCTCCCACCCATCCAGGACATCACTGGGACCGTGCTCCCACCCATCCAGGACATCACTGGGACCGTGCTCCCACCCATCCAGGACATCACTGGGACCGTGCTCCCACCCATCCAGGAGATGTACTCTAAACGGTGCCTGAGGAAGGCCCGCTGCATAATCAAGGACCACACACACTCTAGCCACGAGCTGTTCATTCCCTTAGCGCCAGGCAGACGGTATCGGAGCATGAGGTCTGATAACAACAGGCTCCAGCAAACTGCTGAAGACGTGAACTAGATTGACCACCAGCTCTGATTCTCTGCACCTTAGCACACATCAGTGTAATATGTAATATGTAATATGTAATGTAATGTAATATGCCATTTAGCAGACGCTTTTATCCAAAGCGACTTACAGTCATGCGTGCATACATTTTTGTGTATGGGTGGTCCCGGGGATCGAACCCACTACCTTGGCGTTACAAGCGCCGTGCTCTACCAGCTGAGCTACAGAGGACCACAGTGGAGGATGCTGATGAGAGGACGGCTCCTAATAATGTCTGGCACGGAGCAAATGGAATGGCATCAAACACCTGGAAACCATGTGTTTGATGTATTTGATACCATTCCACTGATTCCGCTCCAGTCATTACCACGAGCCCTTCCTCCCCAATTAGGGAGCCACCAGCCTCCTGTGCCACACATGCACTCACCCATACAGGCTTCTATCTCTAAACTGGCCCCCTACCCACTCACCCATACAGGCTTCTATCTCTAAACTGGCCCCCTACCCACTCACCCATACAGGCTTCTATCTCTAAACTGGTCCCCTACCCACTCACCCATACAGGCTTCTATCTCTAAACTGGCCCCCTACCCACTCACCCATACAGGCTTCTATCTCTAAACTGGCCCCCTACCCACTCACCCATACAGGCTTCTATCTCTAAACTGGCCCCCTACCCACTCACCCATACAGGCTTCTATCTCTAAACTGGCCCCCTACCCACTCACCCATACAGGCTTCTATCTCTAAACTGGCCCCCTACCCACTCACCCATACAGGCTTCTATCTCTAAACTGGCCCCCTACCCACTCACCCATACAGGCTTATATCTCTAAACTGGCCCCCTACCCACTCACCCATACAGGCTTCTATCTCTAAACTGGCCCCCTACCCACTCACCCATACAGGCTTCTATCTCTAAACTGGCCCCCTACCCACTCACCCATACAGGCTTCTATCTCTAAACTGGCCCCCTACCCACTCACCCATACAGGCTTCTATCTCTAAACTGGCCCCCTACCCACTCACCCATACAGGCTTCTATCTCTAAACTGGCCCCCTACCCACTCACCCATACAGGCTTCTATCTCTAAACTGGCCCCCTACCCACTCACCCATACAGGCTTCTATCTCTAAACTGGTCTGCCTGCACTCACCCATACAGGCTTCTATCTCTAAACTGGTCTGCCTGAAAAGAAATGACTTGGGAGACACACACTGTTCTTGCTATCAGGTATCCTTGGGATGTCTCTACCCCATTGAAGTTGAAATGTAATAATAATAATAATAATAATAATAATAATATGGGACTGGGTAAATGCACTATGTAGAAATGCTCCGCCATTTCCTAGTTGCTAAAATTCTAATAGTCCTCCTAATTTCAGTTTAAGTGACAAAACAAACAATGATAGTGTAGAAAATCATTGTACCTCAACCGCTTGTCTTTTCAGCTCTTTGAAGCTGGTGTACAAAACCAAAAGTGAAAGACAGGTAACAGAAATAGAGCACATAGAACAGATCTACCGCTTCTTAGACTTGCGTTCAACGAGAATGATTGATCTATAACTCACATTTCTATGTGAATTTGGTCGAGTGGCCCAAACAAGTTACATATTTCAAATAGTAAGGGTAGGGTTTAGGGTATGGACGTCCCAAGGATACCAGATAGCACTAACCGCCCACACACAAACACCAGGAAGTACCGGGAGATATGAACCGAAGGCGAAGGGACCGACTGACTAACAGCAGCACGCGCTCTCATACCGCCTTCTAACGAGAGAGCAGATTGACGCAGGTGATAAAACGCAAATTAAAAACGAAACGAACGTTAAAAAAACTCCAAATAATCCATTCCCAACTGTGTGTATTAACAGGTGAGTGTGGGTGTGGTCGTCTGAAGTGACAGCAGAGCTCCGTTCAGTAAAGACGTCAAGTCACACTGACAACAGGTGAGTTGCAATCCGATCAATAGAGTTTATTCATCTGTCAAGTAGTTCGTCCTGTCTCACGCTTAGCTTACCCATAATACTCACACATTACACACTAGTCTAGGCTTCGGTTTATGTGCAGGCTAGCTAGACTATTAAAACACCAGAAGGACCAGGCTGGGGAGAATACTGCCAAACCACTAACCTATAGGCCTACTGTTTATTCACAGAAGGACCAGGCTGGGGAGAATACTGCCAAACCACTAACCTATAGGCCTACTGTTTATTCACAGAAGGACCAGGCTGGGGAGAATACTGCCAAACCACTAACCTATAGGCCTACTGTTTATTCACAGAAGGACCAGGCTGGGGAGAATACTGCCAAACCACTAACCTATAGGCCTACTGTTTATTCACAGGTCTGAACGCAGTAAAGGCTGAGCGTATCTAGCCTAGTCAGTAGATGTTTTACATGTGTGTCCCAGATACACATTCCATGCTCAGATATGGGGCTGGGGGTTGTTATATTTACATTTACGTCATTTAGCAGACGCTCTTATCCAGAGCGACTTACAAATTGGTGCATTCACCTTATGATAGCCAGTGGGACAACCACTTTACTATATATATATATATATATATATATTTATTTATGTATTTTTTATTATTATTTTTTTTGGGGGGGGTGGGGTAGGGGGAGGGTAGAAGGATTACTTTTATCCTATCCCAGGTATTCCTTATATCATGTTAAGGTGCTTCCAGAGATGTTGGATATTTCTCCATGTATTTGTAAAGATCTGAGCGTGTGTCTGGACTGTTGGAATCAGGTGTGTCACTCACTGGCCCCAGACCTGTTTCCAGGTTGCCTTCAGAAGGTATTCTCACCCATTTACTTTTTCCACATTTTGTTGTGTTACAACCTTAATTTTTTACAATGGATTAAATTTAGATTTTGTGTCACTGATTTACACACCCCATGTCAAAAGTGGAATTATGTTTTATAAATGTTTACAAATTTAATTCAAAATGAAAAGCTGAAATGTCTTGTGTCAATAAGTGTTCAACCCCTTTGTTATGGCAAGCCTAAATGCTGTTAGTTCAGGAGTAAAAATGTGCTTAACAAGTCACATAATAAGTTGCATGGACTCTGTGTGCAATAATAGTGTTTAACATGATTTTTGAATGACTACCCCATCTCTGTACCCCACACATACAATTATCTGTAAGGTCCCTCAGTCGAGCAGTGAATTTCAAACACAGATTCAACCACAAAGACCAGGGAGGTTTTCCAATGCCTCGCAAAGAAGGGCACCTATTGGTAGATGGGTAAAAATAAAAAAGCAGACATTGAATATCCCTTTGAGCATGGTGAAGTTATTAATTACACTTTGGATGGTGTATCAATACACCCAGTCACTATACAGTGGGGAGAACAAGTATTTGATCCACTGCCGATTTTGCAGGTTTTCCTACTTACAAAGCATGTAGAGGTCTGTAATTTTTATCATAGGTACACTTCAACTGTGATAGACGGAATCTAAAACAAAAATCCAGAAAATCACATTGTATGATTTTTAAGTAATTAATTTGCATTTTATTGCATGACATAAGTATTTGATACATCAGAAAAGCAGAACTTAATATTTGGTACAGAAACCTTTGTTTGCAATTACAGAGATCATACGTTTCCTGTAGGTCTTGACCAGGTTTGCACACACTGCAGCAGGGATTTTGGCCCACTCCTCCATACAGACCTTCTCCAGATCCTTCAGGTTTCAGGGCTGTCGCTGGGCAATACAGACTTTCAGCTCCCTCCAAATATTTTCTATTGGGCTCAGGTCTGGAGACTGGCTAGGCCACTCCAGGACCTTGAGATGCATCTTACGGAGGCACTCCTTAGTTGCCCTGGCTGTGTGTTTCGGGTTGTTGTCATGCTGGAAGACCCAGCCACAACCCATCTTCAATGCTCTTACTGAGGGAGGAGGTTGTTGGCCAAGATCTCGCGATACATGGCCCCATCCATCCTCCCCTCAATACGGTGCAGTCGTCCTGTCCCCTTTGCATAAAAGCATCCCCAAAGAATGATGTTTCCACCTCCATGCTTCACGGTTGGGATGGTGTTCTTGGGGTTGTACTCATCCTTCTTCTTCCTCCAAACACGGCGAGTGGAGTTTAGACCAAAAAGCTATATTTTTGTCTCATCAGACCACATGACCTTCTCCCATTCCTCCTCTGGATCATCCAGATGGTCATTGGCAAACTTCAGACGGGCCTGGACATGCGCTGGCTTGAGCAGGGGGACATTGCGTGCGCTGCAGGATTTTAATCCATGACGGCGTAGTGTGTTACTAATGGTTTTCTTTGAGACTGTGGTCCCAGATCTCTTCAGGTCATTGACCAGGTCCTGCTGTGTAGTTATGGGCTGATCCCACACCTTCCTCATGATCATTGATGCCCCACGAGGTGAGATCTTGCATGGAGCCCCAGACCGAGGGTGATTGACCATCATCTTGAACTTCTTCCATTTTCTAATAATTGCGCCAACCGTTGTTGCCTTCTCACCAAGCTGCTTGCCTATTGTCCTGTAGCCCATCCCAGCCTTGTGCAGGTCTACCATTTTATCCCTGATGTCCTTACACAGCTCTCTGGTCTTGGCCATTGTGGAGAGGTTGGAGTCTGTTTGATTGAGTGTGTGGACAGGTGTCTTTTTATACAGGTAACGAGTTCAAACAGGTGCAGTTAATACAGGTAATGAGTGGAGAACAGGAGGGCTTCTTAAAGAAAAACTAACAGGTCTGTGAGAGCCGGAATTCTTACTAGTTGGTAGGTGATCAAATACTTATGTCATGCAATAAAATGCAAATTAATTACTTAAAAATCATACAATGTGATTTTCTGGATTTTTGTTTTAGATTCCGTCTCTCACAGTTGAAGTGTACCTATGATAAAAACTACAGACCTCTACATGCTTTGTAAGTAGGAAAACCTGCAAAATCGGCAGTGTATCAAATACTTGTTCTCCCCACTGTACATATACTGGCATCCTTCCTAACTCAGTGTCCAGAGAGGAAGGCTCAGGGATTTCACCAACACTACAGAGTTTAATGGCTGTGATAGGAGAAAACTGAGGATGGATCAACAACATTGACAATTAAATCCATTTTAATCCCACTTTGTAACTACAAAATGTGGAAAAGGTCAAGGGGTGTGAATACTTTCAGAAGGCACTGTATGTCACGTTCGTTGAGTACAGGATTGGACCAAAGTGCAGCGTGGTATGCGTACATGTTTGTTTATTATATAAACACCGACAAAGTAACGTGAAGTTCTAAAGGCTAAACATCAAACAAGCCAAACACACAGAAACAAGATCCCACAACATAGGTAGGCAAAATGGCTGCCTAAGGATGATCCCCAATCAGAGACAACGATCGACCGCTGCCTCTGATTGGGAACCACACCAGGCCAACATAGATCTACTCATTCTAGATCTACACATAGAATCTATCCATAGATATTCACACCCTCACCAAACCAACTAGAGAAAACCGGGCTCTCAAGGCCAGGGCTTGACAGTGTAGGTATTCAGGCGACGGGGTTATCGGTCGAGTTTAAATAAATGGACAAGAATTAATAAATAAATACATGTTTCTGCGGTATATTTTATAGGCTTATAGGCAATAATACATGTCTCTGGGCTAGGCTATATGCATGTCGCTAGGCTAGGCTATATGTTTTAGGCTTATAGGCCTGTTTGTGATCATGCATGTCGCTAGGCTAGGCTATATGTTTTAGGCCTGTTTGTAATCATGCATGTCGCTACGCTAGGCTATATCTTCCCCACAATAGTATATGCATTAATTGAAGCCCAATGTTAAATCTCCCTATGATCATATCTAAGCCAATGTGACACCAATGTCGATGGAAATGTGCACATCAACTTGATTGGAGGTACACAACACACTCCCACCTCTCGTCATGATCCGTCTGGCCGTTACCGAGAACCACTATACCGGATTTTGACAGGGTTGTTAGCATTAGGGTCGCAGGACAATTCCCCCCCCCCCAAACTTAGCTCAAATTCTAGGCGTTTGATTAAAACGAGGCTACAGCGTCCAAAAAGTAACCATTAGACTTGCCACCTTTCAGACTGAATACGTTTGTAGGGGCAACAGTCTTTATAAAATGGATAATCTATCGCTCTCAAGTGCTAATTTCTGTCCATTTTAAGAACCAACGATGTGCTACCTTTTTTGTAGTAGTTGTGATAATGGTTAACAACTTTTCAGCCGAATCTCAGAGTTCTAAAACCGGACCAAAGCACTTGGGTTGCACAGCAACAGCACTAGTAGCTAGCTAACACCAGTCAGATGAGAGGTAAGCTACAAGCAAAGGAAGCTAGCTATAGTTTGCTATGGTACGTTTTTCACATGGCTGAAGTCATCTTTGTAAACTGTTGGCCTTGACATGTGACACTTGTGTGTAATCAGAACAAATAAGATAGCGTAATTCATTGGCTGCTATTGCCAGTTAGCTAATGTTAGCCAGAAACATTAGCTAGCTACAAGCAAACAAGGCTGTAACGTTAATGTCAGCTGTATGGACGGACCATTAACCAGCACAACTCAATGTTGACAATATAGCTATCTCACATTCTTCCACAAACAAAGCACTGCCTGTCTCTTTACTGCCTGTCTCTCTACTGCCTTTCTGTCTACGGCCTGTCTCTTTACTGCCTGTCTCTTTACTGCCTGTCTCTTTACTGCCTTTCTGTCTACTGCCTGTCTCTTTACTGCCTGTCTCTTTACTGCCTGTCTCTTTACTGCCTGTTTCTTTACTGCCTGTCTCCTTACTGCCTTTCTGTCTACTGCCTGTTTCTTTACTGCCTGTCTCTTTACTGCTTTTATGTCTACTGCCTTTCTCTTTACTGCATGTCTCTTTACTGCCTGTCTCTTTACTGCCTTTCTGTCTACTGCCTGTCTCTTTACTGCCTGTCTCTTTACTGCCTGTCTCTTTACTGCCTGTCTCATTACTGCCTTTCTGTCTACTGCCTGTCTCTTTACTGCCTGTCTCTTTACTGCCTGCCTTTCTGTCTACTGCCTGTCTCTTTACTGCCTGTCTCTTTACTGCCTGTCTCTTTACTGCCTGTCTCTTTACTGCCTGTCTCTTTACTGCCTGTTTCTTTACTGCCTGTCTCCTTACTGCCTTTCTGTCTACTGCCTGTTTCTTTACTGCCTGTCTCTTTACTGCTTTTATGTCTACTGCCTTTCTCTTTACTGCATGTCTCTTTACTGCCTGTCTCTTTACTGCCTTTCTGTCTACTGCCTGTCTCTTTACTGCCTGTCTCTTTACTGCCTGTCTCTTTACTGCCTGTCTCATTACTGCCTTTCTGTCTACTGCCTGTCTCTTTACTGCCTGTCTCTTTACTGCCTGCCTTTCTGTCTACTGCCTGTCTCTTTACTGCCTGTCTCTTTACTGCCTGTCTCTTTACTGCCTGTCTCTTTACTGCCTGTCTCCTTACTGCCTTTCTGTCTACTGCCTGTCTCTTTACTGCCTGTTTCCTTACTGCCTTTCGGTCTACTGCCTGGCTCCTTACTGCCTGTCTCCTTACTGCCTTTCTGTCTACTGCCTGTCTCTTTTCTGTCTACTGCCTGTCTCCTTACTGCCTGTCTCTTTACTGCCTGTCTCCTTACTGCCTGTCTCCTTACTGCCTGTCTCCTTAATGCCTGTCTCCTTACTGCCTGTCTCTTTACTGCCTGTCTGTCTACTGCCTGTCTGTCTACTGCCTTTCTCTTTACTGCCTGTCTCTTTACTGCCTGCCTTTCTGTCTACTGCCTGTCTCTTTACTGCCTGTCTCCTTACTGCCTTTCTGTCTAATGCCTGTCTCGTTACTGCCTGTCTCCTTACTGCCTTTCTGTCTAATGCCTGTCTCGTTACTGCCTGTCTCTTTACTGCCTGTCTCTTTACTGCCTGCCTTTCTGTCTACTGCCTGTCTCTTTACTGCCTGTCTCCTTACTGCCTGTCTCTTTACTGCCTGCCTGTCTCTTTACTGCCTGTCTCTTTACTGCCTGACTCTTTACTGCCTTTCTGTCTACTGCCTTTCTGTCTACTGCCTGTCTGTCTACTGCCTGTCTCTTTACTGCCTGTCTCCTTAATGCCTTTCTGTCTAATGCCTGTCTCGTTACTGCCTGTCTCTTTACTGCCTGCCTTTCTGTCTACTGCCTGTCTCCTTACTGCCTGTCTCCTTACTGCCTTTCTGTCTACTGCCTGTCTGTCTACTGCCTGTCTGTCTACTGCCTGTCTCTTTACTGCCTGTCTCTTTACTGCCTGTCTCTTTACTGCCTTTCTGTCTACTGCCTGTCTCTTTACTGCCTGTCTCTTTACTGCCTGCCTTTCTGTCTACTGCCTGTCTCTTTACTGCCTGTCTCTTTACTGCCTGCCTTTCTGTCTACTGCCTGTCTCTTTACTGCCTGTCTCCTTACTGCCTGTCTCCTTACTGCCTTTTTGTCAACTGCCTGTCTCTTTACTGCCTGTCTGTCTACTGCCTGTCTCTTTACTGCCTGTCTCTTTACTGCCTGCCTTTCTGTCTACTGCCTGTCTCTTTACTGCCTGTCTCTTTACTGCCTGTCTCTTTACTGCCTGTCACCTTACTGCCTGTCACCTTACTGCCTGCCTTTCTGTCTACTGCCTGTCTCTTTACTGCCTGTCTCCTTACTGCCTTTCTGTCTACTGCCTGTCTCTTTACTGCCTGTCTCTTTACTGCCTGTCTCTTTACTGCCTGCCTGTCTCTTTACTGCCTGTCTCTTTACTGCCTTTCTGTCTACTGCCTTTCTGTCTACTGCCTGTCTCTTTACTGCCTGTCTCCTTAATGCCTTTCTGTCTAATGCCTGTCTCGTTACTGCCCGTCTCTTTACTGCCTGCCTTTCTGTCTACTGCCTGTCACTTTACTGCCTGTCTCCTTACTGCCTGTCTCCTTACTGCCTTTCTGTCTACTGCCTGTCTCTTTACTGCCTGTCTGTCTACTGCCTGTCTCTTTACTGCCTGTCTCTTTACTGCCTTTCTGTCTACTGCCTTTCTGTCTACTGCCTGTCTCTTTACTGCCTGTCTCTTTACTGCCTGCCTTTCTGTCTACTGCCTGTCTCTTTACTGCCTGTCTCTTTACTGCCTGCCTTTCTGTCTACTGCCTGTCTCTTTACTGCCTGTCTCCTTACTGCCTTTCTGTCAACTGCCTGTCTCTTTACTGCCTGTCTGTCTACTGCCTGTCTCTTTACTGCCTGTCTCTTTACTGCCTTTCTGTCTACTGCCTTTCTGTCTACTGCCTGCCTCTTTACTGCCTGTCTCTTTACTGCCTGCCTTTCTGTCTACTGCCTGTCTCTTTACTGCCTGTCTCTTTACTGCCTGTCTCTTTACTGCCTGTCTCTTTACTGCCTGTCTCTTTACTGCCTGTCACCTTACTGCCTGCCTTTCTGTCTACTGCCTGTCTCTTTACTGCCTTTCTGTCTACTGCCTGTCTCTTTACTGCCTGTCTCTTTACTGCCTGTCTCTTACTGCCTGTCTCCTTACTGCCTTTCTGTCTACTGCCTGTCTCTTTACTGCCTTTCTGTCTACTGCCTGTCTCCTTACTACCTGTCACTTTACTGCCTGTGTTCTTACTGCCTGTGTTCTTACTGCCTGTCTCCTTACTGCCTGTCTCCTTACTGCCTGTCTCCTTACTGCCTGTCTCCTTACTGCCTGTCTCTTTACTGCCTGTGTTCTTACTGCCTGTCTCTTTACTCCCTGTCTCTTTACTCCCTGTCTCTTTACTCCCTGTCTCTTTACTGCCTGTCTCCTTACTGCCTTTCTGTCGACTGCCAGTCTTTCTCTCGCCTACCTGTCTCTCTCCTACCTGTCTGTAAACACCTACTGAATAATTGACTGATGTGCTGACTGAGTAACAAAGGAGCCTGTGTGGTAGGGGCGATGCGGTGGTCCTGTAAGCGGAGTGTCACCATGGCAGCAGTGTTCCTCCTCCTCACCATCCTTTACCTCATGCTCCCGCTGGAGTTCAGGAGCACCGTGAGTACACACACACACCTAACACACACACACACACACACACCTAACACACACACACTCTCACACACTCTCTCACACACTCTCTCACACACACACTCTCACACTCACACACACACTCTCACACTCACATGTTTGCAGTGGCAGTCATTTGCAAAGACACTGTAAACATTGAGGGTCAGGTTGAAATGGATTGAATCAGTGTCTGCTGCTGGGCGTGTTTGTGTCTGTGTTCAGACTAGGGCTGGGGGATAATAGTATTATAAAAAAAACTGTGTTTGTATAGCACAGTTAATACAGAGACCTTAACTCAAGGTTCTGTATATATAATAATACAACTAGTTTATGGCAGGGCAAGCTGAGTTGACTTAGTGATGGCTCAAAGCCAAGACCTACAGGGAAACCAGGCTGAATGCTGCTGAACCTGACTGCCCTGTCACACATGGTCTTAGCTAACACCCACTACAGAAAGGAATTGTGTTGCTATTCTGGCTGCTCCGTGCATTATGTCTCTTTCACATTTAACTCAGAAACTCTCGTGTGTGTGTGTGTTTCAGGGGGAGCAGGTGTGGCAGGGCCGGACTGTCTCCAGCAGTGCATTGTGGGTAGACAAGGGAGGGTACCTGCCACTGAACGTCTCCTATCAACTACTGGCAGGAACACCTCCAACTAAACAGAGTAAATACACACACACACACACACACACACACACCTCCAACTAAACAGAGTAAATACACACACACACACACACACACACACCTCCAACTAAACAGAGTAAATACACACACACACACACCTCCAACTAAACAGAGTAAATACACACACACACACCTCCAACTAAACAGAGTAAATACACACACACACACACACACACACACCTCCAACTAAACAGAGTAAATACACACACACACACACACACACCTCCAACTAAACAGAGTAAATACACACACACACACACACACACACACACACACACACACACACACACACACACCTCCAACTAAACAGAGTAAATACACACACACACACCTCCAACTAAACAGAGTAAATACACACACACACACCTCCAACTAAACAGAGTAAATACACACACACACACACACACACACCTCCAACTAAACAGAGTAAATACACACACACACACACACACACACACCTCCAACTAAACAGAGTAAATACACACACCTCCAACTAAACAGAGTAAATACACACACACACACACACACACACCTCCAACTAAACAGAGTAAATACACACACACACACACACACACCTCCAACTAAACAGAGTAAACACACACACACACACCTCCAACTAAACAGAGTAAATACACACACACACACACCTCCAACTAAACAGAGTAAATACACACACACACACACACCCAACTAAACAGAGTAAATACACACACACACACACACCTCCAACTAAACAGAGTAAATACACACACACACACACACACCTCCAACTAAACAGAGTAAATACACACACACACACCTCCAACTAAACAGAGTAAATACACACACACACACACACACACACACACACACCTCCAACTAAACAGAGTAAATACACACACACACACACCTCCAACTAAACAGAGTAAATACACACACACCTCCAACTAAACAGAGTAAATACACACACACACCTCCAACTAAACAGAGTAAATACACACACACACACACCTCCAACTAAACAGAGTAAATACACACACACACACACACACACCTCCAACTAAACAGAGTAAATACACACACACACACCTCCAACTAAACAGAGTAAATACACACACACACACACACACACCTCCAACTAAACAGAGTAAATACACACACACACACACACACACACACACACCTCCAACTAAACAGAGTAAATACACACACACACACACCTCCAACTAAACAGAGTAAATACACACACACACACACACACACACCTCCAACTAAACAGAGTAAATACACACACACACACACACACACACACCTCCAACTAAACAGAGTAAATACACACACACACACACACACACCTCCAACTAAACAGAGTAAATACACACACACACACACACACACACCTCCAACTAAACAGAGTAAATACACACACACACACACACACACACACACACACACACCTCCAACTAAACAGAGTAAATACACACACACACACCAACTAAACAGAGTAAATACACACACACACACACACCTCCAACTAAACAGAGTAAATACACACACAGACACACACACACCTCCAACTAAACAGAGTAAATACACACACACACCCAACTAAACACACACACACACACACACCTCCAACTAAACAGAGTAAATACACACACACACACACACCCAACTAAACAGAGTAAACACACACACACACACACACACACACACACACCCCTCCAACTAAACAGAGTAAACACACACACACACTGTTCGGATTTTCCGTTATTTAGCCCTCCAAAAAGGCTCACCAGGAAGCACACAATGTCATGACTCGTGTTTTGTCCTTAATTTTATTTTAAATCAAATGACCATAGGTCATAAACCTGAATTACAACAAACAAATAATGACAATATATTATTCAAATATATAATGTAAATATTATTCAAATAATATAATATAATAATAATGTATATAATGAAAATCAAATAAGCCTACAACACCATCAAAAATGTGGTAAATCTGGCTTAAAACAACATTGACTACATCACCCAGAATGCCTAGCGCCAGAGGAGCATGCGCACAGCGACTCCGCCGTTGCCACGGACGCTGCCACAGGACACAGAACCCATGCCACCACATGCCTCGTACAAAGGACCCACATACGCACAAACGCAACACAACGCGGCGCTCCACCATGGATCACCGAACCAAACCACCGCTATCACCACCGCCACCAGAAACCAGCAGAGTGCTCCGAACAATCAGCACAACGCAAATGGCTGATAATGATAGCCTAATGCTATACAGCATCTGGGTCGCTGAGCTACAGGTTACTCTCGGCCAACTAACACCGACACAGTGAGGTAAACGTTCAGTGCTCAAACATATAAGTGACTTAAACATTAATGCTAGACTGTGAGTAGTTCGCAGTTACATACCAACGGCCTGTGTGCTCCTGATGATTGTCTGCCGTGAAATGATTACCAGGTGCCATAATTTAAGTCTCTAGTGAAGCTGCGCATGCGCACATAACGTAACATATCCGAGCATCTAAGAAACTTTGATTGAACACATCAGACCCATTTGCTTCTCTTTTATATATATATTATTGTTTTTTTTTCTCTTTTTTCTTTTCCTGAGTGAGCTAGAAGTCTCAACACACACACACACCTCCTACTGAACAGAGTAAACACACAGACACACACACACACACACACACACACCTCCTACTGAACAGAGTTAGTGTATATTTTAAGTGATTTTTGAACAGTCTACCAGTCAACTCTACCAGACAGTAATCTCTGTACCATCTCTTCAGACAACCTCAGGCTGCACTAAGAGGTACACACACACCAGTGGAGGCTGGTGGGAGGAGCTATAGGAGGACGGGCTCATTGGAATGGAATCAATGGAACGGAGTCAAACATGCGATTTCCATATATTTGATGTTTGATATCGCTCCTCTAACACACACTAATGTAACGTTATGACTATAACTACTGTTCCCTGGAGGAGGGAAACGGGGTACAACATGACTATAACTACTGTTCCCTGGAGGAGGGAAACGAGGTACAACATGACTATAACTACTGTTCCCTGGAGGAGGGAAACGGGGTACAACATGACTATAACTACTGTTCTCTGGAGGAGGGAAACGAGGTACAACATGACTATAACTACTGTTCCCTGGAGGAGGGAAACGGGGTACAACATGACTATAACTACTGTTCCCTGGAGGAGGGAAACGGGGTACAACATGACTATAACTACTGTTCCCTGGAGGAGGGAAACGGGGTACAACATGACTATAACTACTGTTCCCTGGAGGAGGGAAACGGGGTACAACATGACTATAACTACTGTTCCCTGGAGGAGGGAAACGAGGTACAACATGACTATAACTACTGTTCCCTGGAGGAGGGAAACGGGGTACAACATGACTATAACTACTGTTCCCTGGAGGAGGGAAACGGGGTACAACATGACTATAACTACTGTTCCCTGGAGGAGGGAAACGGGGTACAACATGACTATAACTACTGTTCCCTGGAGGAGGGAAACGGGGTACAACATGACTATAACTACTGTTCCCTGGAGGAGGGAAACGGGGTACAACATGACTATAACTACTGTTCCCTGGAGGAGGGAAACGGGGTACAACATGACTATAACTACTGTTCCCTGGAGGAGGGAAACGAGGTACAACATGACTATAACTACTGTTCCCTGGAGGAGGGAAACGGGGTACAACATGACTATAACTACTGTTCCCTGGAGGAGGGAAACGAGGTACAACATGACTATAACTACTGTTCCCTGGAGGAGGGAAACGAGGTACAACATGACTATAACTACTGTTCCCTGGAGGAGGGAAACGAGGTACAACATGACTATAACTACTGTTCCCTGGAGGAGGGAAACGAGGTACAACATGACTATAACTACTGTTCCCTGGAGGAGGGAAACGGGGTACAACATGACTATAACTACTGTTCCCTGGAGGAGGGAAACGAGGTACAACATGACTATAACTACTGTTCCCTGGAGGAGGGAAACGAGGTACAACATGACTATAACTACTGTTCCCTGGAGGAGGGAAACGGGGTACAACATGACTATAACTACTGTTCCCTGGAGGAGGGAAACGAGGTACAACATGACTATAACTACTGTCCCGTCTCTCTCGCTCTCTCTCTCTCCTCTCCTCTCTCTCTCTTTCTCTCTCTCGTACCTGACTGTCAGGCTTCTCTCTCTCTCAGAGCTGACTATCAGGCTGTTCTCTCAATTCAATTTAAGGGCTTTATTGGCATGGGAAACGTATGTTAACTTTGCCAAAGCAATTGAAATAAACAATAAATATTAACAGTAAACATTACACTCAGAAGTTTCAAAATAATAAAGACATTTCAAATTTCATATTATGTCTATATACAGTGTTGTAACGATGTGCAAATAGTTAAAGTACAAATGGGAAAATAAATAAACATAAATATGGGTTGTATTTACAATGGTGTTTGTTCTTCACTGGTTGCCATTTTCTTGAGGCAACAGGTCACCAATCTTGCTGCTGTGATGGCACACTGTGGTTTTTCACACAGTAGATAAGGGAGTTTATCAAAATTGGGTTTGTTTTCAAATTCTTTGTGGATCTCTGTAATCTGAGGGACATATGTGTCTCTTGGCAGGAGGTTAGGAAGTGCAGCTCAGTTTCCACCTCATTTTGTGGGCAGTGTGCACATAGCATGTCTTCTCTTGAGAGCCAGGTCTGCCTACGGCGGCCTTTCTCAATAGCAAGGCTATGCTCACCGAGTCTGTACATAGTCAAAGCGTTCCTTAATTTTGGGTCAGTCACAGTGGTCAGGTATTCTTCCACTGTGTACTCTCTGTTTAGGGACAAATAGCATTCTAGTTTGTGCTGTTTTTTTGTTAACTCTTTCCAATTTGTCAAGTAATTCTATTTTTTGTTTTCTCATGATTTGGTTGGGTCTAATTGTGTTGTTGTCCTGGGGCTCTGTGGGGTCTGTTTGTGTTTGTGAACAGAGCTCCAGGACCAGCTTGCTTAGGGGACTCTTCTCCAAGTTCATCTCTCTGTAGGTGATGGCTTTGTTATGGAAGGTTTGGGAATTTAACGTCTCTTTTCTGGATTTTGATCATTAGCGGGTATCAGCCTAATTCTGCTCTGCATGCATTATTTAGTGTTTTACGTTGTACACTAAGGACATTTTTGCAGAATTCTGCATGCAGAGTCTCAATTTGGTGTTTGTCCCAGTTTTGTGAATTCTTGGTTGGTGAGCGGACCCCAGACCTCACAACCATAAAGGGCAATGGGTTCTATAACTGATTCAAGTATTTTTAGCCAGATCCTAATTGGTATGTCGAATTTTATGTTCCTTTTGATGGCGTAGAAGGCCCTTCTTGCCTTGTCTCTCAGATCGTTCACAGCTTTGTGGAAGTTACCTGTGGCGCTGATGTTTAGGCCGAGGTATGTATAGTTTTTTGTGTGCTCTAGGGCAACGGTGTCTAGATGGAATTTGTATTTGTGGTCCTGGCAACTGGACCTTTTTTGGAACACCATTATTTTTGTCTTACTGAGATTTACTGTCAGGGCCCAGGTCTGACAGAATCTGTGCAGAAGATCTAGGTGCTGCTGTAGGCCCTCCTTGGTTGGTGACCGAAGCACCAGATCATCAGCAAACAGTAGACATTTCACTTCAGAGGCCGGGTGCTGCAGACTGTTCTAGTGCCCTCACCAATTCGTTGATATATATATATATATGTTGAAGAGGGTGGGGCTTAAACTGCATCCCTGTCTCACCCCACGGTCCTGTGGAAAGAAATGAGTGTGTTTTTTGCCAATTTTAACCTCACACTTGTTGTTTGTGTACATGGATTTTATAATGTCGTATGTTTTTCCCCGAACCCCAACTTTTGTGGATTGGGGTGATCCATCCTTGGTTCCAAATATTGGGGAAGATGCCAGAGCTAAGGATGATGTTAAAGAGTTTAAGTATAGCCAATCGGAATTTGTGGTCTGTATATTTGATCATTTCATTGAGGATACCATCAACACCACAGGCCTTTTTGGGTTGGAGGGTTTGTATTTTGTCCTGTAGTTCATTCAATGTAATTGGAGAATCCAGTGGGTTCTGGTAGTCTTTAATAGTTGATTCTAAGATTTGTATTTGATCATGTATATGTTTTTGCTGTTTGTTCTTTGTTATAGGGCCAAAAAGATTGGAGAAGTGGTTTATCCATACATCTCTATTTTGGATAGATAGCTCTTTGTTGTTTGTTTAGTGTTTTCCAATTTTCCCAGAAGTGGTTAGTCTATGGATTCTTCAATTACTTTGAGCTGATTTCTGACGTGCTGTTCCTTCTTTTTCCGTAGTGTATTTCTGTATTGTTTTAGTGATTCACCATAGTGAAGGCGTAGGCTCAGGTTTTTTGGGTGTCTGTGTTTTTGGTTGGATAGGTTTCTCAATTTCTTTCTTAGGTTTTTGCATTCTTCATCAAACCATTTGTCACTGTTGTTACTTTTCGGTATTCTGTTAGAGATTTTTAGATTTGATAGGGAAGCTGAGAGGTCAAATATACTGTTTAGGTTTTCTACTGCCAAGTTTACACCTTCACTATTACAGTGGAACGTTTTGTCCAGGAAGTTGTCTAAAAGGGATTGAATTTGTTGTTGCCTAATTGTTTTTTTGGTAGGTTTCGACACTACTTTCCTTCCATCTATAGCATGTCTTAATATTATTCAGTTCCTTTGGCTTTGATGCCTCATGATTCAGTATTGCTCTGTTCAAGTAGACTGTGATTTTGCTGTGATCTGATAGGGGTGTCAGTGGGCTGATTGTGAACGCTCTGAGAGACTCTGGGTTGAGGTCAGTGATAAAGTAGTCTACAGTACTACTGCCAAGAGATGAGCTATAGGTGTACCTACCATAGGAGTCCCCTCGAAGCCTACCATTGACTATGTACATACCCAGAGTGCGACAGAGCTGTAGGAGTTGTGACCTGTTTTTGTTGGTTATGTTGTCGTAGTTGTGCCTAGGGGGGCATATGGGGGAGGGAATGCTGTCTCCTCTCTCTCTCTCCAGAATACCTAACCATCAGGCTGTTCTCTCTCTCTCCAGAATACCTAACCATCAGGCTGTTCTCTCTCTCTCTCTCCAGAGTACCTAACCATCAGGCTGTTCTCTCTCTCTCTCTCCAGAGTACCTGACCATTGGGCTGTTCTCTCTCTCTCTCTCCAGAATACCTAACCATCAGGCTGTTCTCTCTCTCTCTCTCCAGAATACCTAACCATCAGGCTGTTCTCTCTCTCTCTCTCCAGAATACCTAACCATCAGGCTGTTCTCTCTCTCTCCAGAGTACCTAACCATCAGGCTGTTCTCTCTCTCTCCAGAATACCTAACCATCAGGCTGTTCTCTCTCTCTCCAGAATACCTAACCATCAGGCTGTTCTCTCTCTCTCCAGAATACCTAACCATCAGGCTGTTCTCTCTCTCTCCAGAATACCTAACCATCAGGCTGTTCTCTCTCTCTCTCTCTCCAGAATACCTAACCATCAGGCTGTTCTCTCTCTCTCTCTCCAGAGTACCTAACCATCAGGCTGTTCTCTCTCTCTCTCTCCAGAATACCTAACCATCAGGCTGTTCTCTCTCTCTCCAGAGTACCTAACCATCAGGCTGTTCTCTCTCTCTCTCTCCAGAGTACCTAACCATCAGGCTGTTCTCTCTCTCTCTCTCCAGAATACCTAACCATCAGGCTGTTCTCTCTCTCTCCAGAATACCTAACCATCAGGCTGTTCTCTCTCTCTCCAGAATACCTAACCATCAGGCTGTTCTCTCTCTCTCTCTCCAGAATACCTAACCATCAGGCTGTTCTCTCTCTCTCCAGAGTACCTAACCATCAGGCTGTTCTCTCTCTCTCCAGAGTACCTAACCATCAGGCTGTTCTCTCTCTCTCTCTCCAGAGTACCTAACCATCAGGCTGTTCTCTCTCTCTCTCTCCAGAATACCTAACCATCAGGCTGTTCTCTCTCTCTCCAGAATACCTAACCATCAGGCTGTTCTCTCTCTCTCCAGAATACCTAACCATCAGGCTGTTCTCTCTCTCTCCAGAGTACCTAACCATCAGGCTGTTCTCTCTCTCTCTCTCCAGAGTACCTAACCATCAGGCTGTTCTCTCTCTCTCTCTCCAGAATACCTAACCATCAGGCTGTTCTCTCTCTCTCTCTCCAGAGTACCTAACCATCAGGTGTTCTCTCTCTCTCCAGAGTACCTAACCATCAGGCTGTTCTCTCTCTCTCCAGAATACCTAACCATCAGGCTGTTCTCTCTCTCTCCAGAGTACCTAACCATCAGGCTGTTCTCTCTCTCTCTCTCTCTCCAGAATACCTGACCATCAGGCTGTTCTCTCTCTCTCTCTCCAGAGTACCTGACCATCAGGCTGTTCTCTCTCTCTCTCTCTCTCCAGAATACCTAACCATCAGGCTGTTCTCTCTCTCTCCAGAATACCTAACCATCAGGCTGTTCTCTCTCTCTCCAGAATACCTAACCATCAGGCTGTTCTCTCTCTCTCCAGAGTACCTAACCATCAGGCTGTTCTCTCTCTCTCTCTCTCTCCAGAATACCTAACCATCAGGCTGTTCTCTCTCTCTCTCTCCAGAGTACCTAACCATCAGGCTGTTCTCTCTCTCTCTCTCCAGAATACCTAACCATCAGGCTGTTCTCTCTCTCTCTCTCCAGAGTACCTAACCATCAGGTGTTCTCTCTCTCTCCAGAGTACCTGACCATTGGGCTGTTCTCTCTCTCTCCAGAGTACCTAACCATCAGGTGTTCTCTCTCTCTCCAGAATACCTAACCATCAGGCTGTTCTCTCTCTCTCTCTCCAGAGTACCTAACCATCAGGCTGTTCTCTCTCTCTCTCTCCAGAATACCTAACCATCAGGCTGTTCTCTCTCTCTCCAGAGTACCTAACCATCAGGCTGTTCTCTCTCTCTCCAGAATACCTAACCATCAGGCTGTTCTCTCTCTCTCCAGAATACCTAACCATCAGGCTGTTCTCTCTCTCTCCAAAATACCTAACCATCAGGCTGTTCTCTCTCTCTCCAGAGTACCTAACCATCAGGCTGTTCTCTCTCTCTCCAGAATACCTAACCATCAGGCTGTTCTCTCTCTCTCTCTCCAGAATACCTAACCATCAGGCTGTTCTCTCTCTCTCTCTCCAGAATACCTAACCATCAGGCTGTTCTCTCTCTCTCTCTCCAGAGTACCTGACCATCAGGCTGTTCTCTCTCTCTCCAGAATACCTAACCATCAGGCTGTTCTCTCTCTCTCTCTCTCTCTCCAGAGTACCTAACCATCAGGCTGTTCTCTCTCTCTCTCTCCAGAATACCTAACCATCAGGCTGTTCTCTCTCTCTCTCTCCAGAGTACCTAACCATCAGGCTGTTCTCTCTCTCTCTCTCCAGAATACCTAACCATCAGGCTGTTCTCTCTCTCTCTCTCTCCAGAGTACCTAACCATCAGGCTGTTCTCTCTCTCTCTCTCCAGAGTACCTAACCATCAGGCTGTTCTCTCTCTCTCTCTCCAGAGTACCTAACCATCAGGCTGTTCTCTCTCTCTCTCTCTCTCTCTCTCCAGAATACCTAACCATCAGGCTGTTCTCTCTCTCTCCAGAGTACCTAACCATCAGGCTGTTCTCTCTCTCTCTCTCCAGAATACCTAACCATCAGGCTGTTCTCTCTCTCTCCAGAATACCTAACCATCAGGCTTTTCTCTCTCTCTCTCTCCAGAGTACCTAACCATCAGGCTGTTCTCTCTCTCTCCAGAATACCTAACCATCAGGCTGTTCTCTCTCTCTCCAGAATACCTAACCATCAGGCTGTTCTCTCTCTCTCTCTCCAGAGTACCTAACCATCAGGCTGTTCTCTCTCTCTCCAGAGTACCTAACCATCAGGCTGTTCTCTCTCTCTCTCTCCAGAATACCTAACCATCAGGCTGTTCTCTCCCTCTCTCTCCAGAATACCTAACCATCAGGCTGTTCTCTCTCTCTCTCTCCAGAATACCTAACCATCAGGCTGTTCTCTCTCTCTCTCTCCAGAATACCTAACCATCAGGCTGTTCTCTCTCTCTCCAGAGTACCTAACCATCAGGCTGTTCTCTCTCTCTCTCTCCAGAATACCTAACCATCAGGCTGTTCTCTCTCTCTCTCTCCAGAATACCTAACCATCAGGCTGTTCTCTCTCTCTCTCTCCAGAATACCTAACCATCAGGCTGTTCTCTCTCTCTCCAGAGTACCTAACCATCAGGCTGTTCTCTCTCTCTCTCTCCAGAATACCTAACCATCAGGCTGTTCTCTCTCTCTCCAGAGTACCTAACCATCAGGCTGTTCTCTCTCTCTCTCTCCAGAGTACCTAACCATCAGGCTGTTCTCTCTCTCTCTCTCTCTCCAGAGTACCTAACCATCAGGCTGTTCTCTCTCTCTCTCTCCAGAGTACCTAACCATCAGGCTGTTCTCTCTCTCTCCAGAATACCTAACCATCAGGCTGTTCTCTCTCTCTCCAGAGTACCTAACCATCAGGCTGTTCTCTCTCTCTCTCTCCAGAATACCTAACCATCAGGCTGTTCTCTCTCTCTCCAGAGTACCTAACCATCAGGCTGTTCTCTCTCTCTCTCTCTCTCTCTCTCCAGAGTACCTGACCATTGGGCTGTGCTCCGTGAGTCGTCCTAAAGGCACCTATCTGATCTCCACCTTGTCCTCCATCTTCTCCCGCTCCTCCCCGGCAGAGCTGAGCTCCATGGTGGTGGTGGTACTGCTGGCAGACTTCGATGCCCAATGGAGAGAGACCACGCTGGGGGAGATTACAGCTACCTTCCCCTCCCAGCTGGAGGCAGAGCAGCTATTGGTGGTACATGCCCCCAAGCAGTACTACCCACCATTAACAGGTACAATAGCAGTACTACCCACTAGTAACAGGTCAGTTGGTTAGCTGGTCAGTCGGTTAGCTGGACAGTCGGTTAGTTGGTGAGATGGTTAACTAGTTGTTTCTATGTTTTAGGCCTGAAAAGGAACTATAATGACAACGCAGACCGTGTGACGTTTCGCTCCAAACAGAACGTTGACTATAGCTTCCTGCTTCAGTTCTGCGCTGGGCGGAGCCTGCTCTACCTGCAGCTGGAGGACGACGTCTCCTGCTCGCAGAACTTCCTGTCTGCCATCAGGGGGCGTGTCCAGCAACAGGAAGTGGTGGGCGGAGTACCCTGGGCCACGTTGGAGTTCTCAGCGCTGGGCTACATCGGGAAGCTGTACCACTCAGAACACCTCCCCCTCCTCTCACGCTTCCTCTTCCTGTTCTACCAGGAAATGCCCTGCGACTTCCTGTTCAGTCACTTCCGGGTGCTTTTGACACAGGGTGAGGCGATCCGCTTCACGCCCTCACTGTTTCAACACATGGGCTCATACTCCTCGTTCCTGGGGACATTCAACAAGCTGAAGGACGAAGACTTTGAGGAGGACCTGTACACCAACCCTCCTGCTGATGTCTATAGTGACATACCAGGTAGAAACACACACAATGCAGTGAACAGACACACACACACACACACACACACACACACACAATGCAGTGTGGAAAGGCCCCATAAGGACCCTGTGGCGGCTCTGGTCTGGCTATATAAAGAGCATTTCACTGGAAGGTTGTATTTGGTGCCTGTGACAAATAACATTTGATTTGATTGATATCTAACATGTATCTCTGTGTCTGTGTGTCTAGCCTATGAGGACCATGTGGCGGCCATGGCCTGGTCTCCCGGTACTGGAACATTCTTCTGGGGTCGGAGTCCCTTTTCAGGGAACCACCTAACCGTCGCCTTCAAACAGCCTGCTGTGGTTACCGGCATTATCGTGGTGACAGGGTCAGCAGAGGGTCGTGACCAGTTGGCATCTGCGACCGTGGAGCTGGGTCTCCACCCGGTAACTGAGAAGACTGGGTTGGGGATAACGTGCCAGGAGTTCTATAGCGTGGGGGATCTGCAGGGAGGGAAGATGAACATGACGGACATACACAAGAAGAGATCTGGCCACGCCTCTTCCTGTCTGAAGATAAGAGTTACAGCCAATCAGAATGACTGGGTTATCATCAGGAAGATCAGGATTACTACAGAGGAGGAATGAATACACTGAACACACACACACACACTGAATATACACACACACACACACTGAACACACACACACACACACACACACACACACACACTCTGAACAGACACACACACACACACACTGAACACACACACACACACACACACACACTCTGAACAGACACACACACACACACTGAATATACACACACACACACACACACACACACACTCTGAACAGACACACACACACACACTGAACACACACACACACACACACACACACACTGAACACACACACACACACACACACACACACTCTGAACAGACACACACACACACTGAACACACACACACACACACACACACTCTGAACACACACACACACACACACACTCTGAACAGACACACACACACACACTGAATATACACACACACACACACTCTGAACACACACACACACACACACACTCTGAACAGACACACACACACACACACTGAATATACACACACACACACACACACTCTGAACAGACACACACACACACACACACACTCTGAACAGACACACACACACACACTGAATATACACACACACACACACACACACACTGAATATACACACACACACACACACACTCTGAACAGACACACACTGAATGTAGCTGAGGTGATTTGCACTCACCCTGTTGTTACCCTGCTGTACTGAGTCGAGCCACATCTCTTGAAACGAGTCGAGCCCCGTCTTTTGTAACGCGTCCAGCCCCGTCTGCAACTTCAAAATCACTGTCACCTTGGGAACAGGGAATTTCGTCTTGGTCTAATGGTTAAGATATTGGTAATATCTAATGCTTGTGTTTCTAGCTCCGACAGTGAAGTAATATCTAATGCTTGTGTTTCTAGCTCCGACAGTGAAGTAATATCTAATGCTTGTGTTTCTAGCTCCGACAGTGAAGTAATATCTAATGCTTGTGTTTCTAGCTCCGACAGTGCAGTAATACTCCAACAGTGCAGTAATACTCCAACAGTGCAGTAATACTCCCACAGTGCAGTAATACTCCAACAGTGCAGTAATACTCCCACAGTGCAGTAATACTCCAACAGTGCAGTAATACTCCAACAGTGCAGTAATACTCCCACAGTGCAGTAATACTCCCACAGTGCAGTAATACTCCAACAGTGCAGTAATACTCCAACAGTGCAGTAATACTCCCACAGTGCAGTAATACTCCAACAGTGCAGTAATACTCCAACAGTGTAGTAATACTCCAACAGTGCAGTAATACTCCAACAGTGCAGTAATACTCCAACAGTGCAGTAATACTCCCACAGTGCAGTAATACTCCAACAGTGCAGTAATACTCCAACAGTGCAGTAATACTCCAACAGTGCAGTAATACTCCAACGGTGCAGTAATACTCCCACAGTGCAGTAATACCCCAACAGTGCAGTAATACTCCAACAGTGCAGTAATACTCCAACAGTGCAGTAATACTCCAACAGTGCAGTAATACTCCCACAGTGCAGTAATACTCCAACAGTGCAGTAATACCCCAACAGTGCAGTAATACTCCAACAGTGCAGTAATACTCCCACCGTGCAGTAATACTCCAACAGTGCAGTAATACTCCAACAGTGCAGTAATACTCCAACAGTGCAGTAATACTCCCACAGTGCAGTAATACTCCAACAGTGCAGTAATACTCCAACAGTGCAGTAATACTCCAACAGTGCAGTAATACTCCAACAGTGCAGTAATACTCCAACAGTGCAGTAATACTCCAACAGTGCAGTAATACTCCCACAGTGCAGTAATACTCCAACAGTGCAGTAATACTCCCACCGTGCAGTAATACTCCAACAGTGCAGTAATACTCCAACAGTGCAGTAATACTCCAACAGTGCAGTAATACTCCCACAGTGCAGTAATACTCCAACAGTGCAGTAATACTCCAACAGTGCAGTAATACTCCAACAGTGCAGTAATACTCCAACAGTGCAGTAATACTCCAACAGTGCAGTAATACTCCAACAGTGCAGTAATACTACCTAAACTATACTAAACAATACGCACAAAAGACAAAAAATATTTGAACGAGAAATGTCAGAGTCTGGAATATAAATATACAGTGCCTTCAGAAAGTACTGATGATGATGATGATGATGATGATGATGATGATGATGTTGGATCTACACATGACTCCAGAGTGCTCAGTGAGAGTGGCCTCAACATGCTGTTTGAGTGCAATGTTGTTGACAAGGGGTACCCCCAGAGGAGGTGGCTGCTGACCCCTTTCCCACCACCTCTTCCCGGCACTCAGCTCAATTGTAACCGGTGAGGCAATAGGTCAAACATTTGATTTACTGACCTACAGTATATAGTGGACCTTATCTCAGTATAATTACAACCCCATCACTACAACAGTTGGACCAATATATTTAAACCGGCACATGGTGGAGCTCTTTTTCAACTTTGACATTATAACGTTTCTAATACTTTTATATTATTTAATTTCTCATCTTTTAATACTATTGTATACATTGTGAACATGCGGAGTGTTTGATGTATTAATGTGTGATTTGTTCCCATTACGTTCAGGGATCTCAAGACATCAGGGAAAATCATCTGGTATCTGTCTGTCTGTCTGCCTCAAGTCAAATTTGTATTTATTAAAATAAAATCTATGCAAATACATTCACTGTTTTCCTCAACCACAACCGTCCCTTACACACACACACACACACACACACACACACACACACACACAGAACACCTCTGGCAGAGGTGTTCTCTCTAGTGGCCACCTCTGGCCTGCTGGCCCCCCTACCTCTGGCCTGCTGGCCCCCCTACCTCTGGCCTGCTGGCTCCCCTACCTCTGGCCTGCTGGCCCCCCTACCTCTGGCCTGCTGGCCCCCCTACCTCTGGCCTGCTGGCTCCCCTACCTCTGGCCTGCTGGCCCCCCTACCTCTGGCCTGCTGGCCCCCCTACCTCTGGCCTGCTGGCCCCCCTACCTCTGGCCTGCTGGCCCCCCTACCTCTGGCCTGCTGGCCCCCCTACCTCTGGCCTGCTGAACCCCCTACCTCTGGCCTGCTGGCTCCCCTACCTCTGGCCTGCTGGCCCCCCTACCTCTGGCCTGCTGGCCCCCCTACCTCTGGCCTGCTGGCTCCCCTACCTCTGGCCTGCTGGCCCCCCTACCTCTGGCCTGCTGGCCCCCCTACCTCTGGCCTGCTGGCCCCCCTACCTCTGGCCTGCTGGCCCCCCTACCTCTGGCCTGCTGGCTCCCCTACCTCTGGCCTGCTGGCTCCCCTTCCTCTGGCCTGCTGGCCCCCCTACCTCTGGCCTGCTGGCTCCCCTACCTCTGGCCTGCTGGCCCCCCTACCTCTGGCCTGCTGGCCCCCCTACCTCTGGCCTGCTGGCCCCCCTACCTCTGGCCTGCTGGCCCCCCTACCTCTGGCCTGCTGGCCCCCCTACCTCTGGCCTGCTGGCCCCCCTACCTCTGGCCTGCTGGCCCCCCTACCTCTGGCCTGCTGGCCCCCCTACCTCTGGCCTGCTGGCTCCCCTACCTCTGGCCTGCTGGCCCCCCTACCTCTGGCCTGCTGGCCCCCCTACCTCTGGCCTGCTGGCCCCCCTACCTCTGGCCTGCTGGCCCCCCTACCTCTGGCCTGCTGGCCCCCCTACCTCTGGCCTGCTGGCCCCCCTACCTCTGCGGAAGCACAGTTCCCGCTCAGCCCAGTCAAAACTGTTCGCTGCTCTGGCACCCCAATGGTGGAACAAGCTCCCTCACGACGCCAGGACAGCGGAGTCACTCACCACCTTCCCGGAGACACTTGAAACCCCACCTCTTTAAGGAATACCTGGGATAGGATAAAGTAATCCTTCTACCCCCCCTTAACCCCCCCCCAAAAAAATAAAAAAATAAAAAAATTGTAAAGTGGTTATCCCACTGGCTATCATAAGTTGAATGCACCAATTTGTAAGTCGCTCTGGATAAGAGCGTCTGCTAAATGACGTAAATGTAAATGTCTGTTCTCTCTAGTGGCTGTTCTCTCTAGTGGCTGCTCTCTCTCTGGCAGAGGTCTTCTCTCTGGTGGCTGTTCTCTCATGTGGCTGCTCTCTCTCTGGCAGAGGTCTTCTCTCTGGTGGCTGTTCTCTCATGTGGCTGCTCTCTCTCTGGCAGAGGTCTTCTCTCTGGTGGCTGTTCTCTCTAGTGGCTGCTCTCTCTCTGGCAGAGGTCTTCTCTCTGGTGGCTGTTCTCTCATGTGGCTGCTCTCTCTCTGGCAGAGGTCTTCTCTCTGGTGGCTGTTCTCTCATGTGGCTGCTCTCTCTCTGGCAGAGGTCTTCTCTCTGGTGGCTGTTCTCTCATGTGGCTGCTCTCTCTCTGGCAGAGGTCTTCTCTCTGGTGGCTGTTCTCTCATGTGACTGCTCTCTCTCTGGCAGAGGTCTTCTCTCTGGTGGCTGTTCTCTCATGTGGCTGCTCTCTCTCTGGCAGAGGTCTTCTCTCTGGTGGCTGTCCTCTCATGTGGCTGCTCTCTCTCTGGCAGAGGTCTTCTCTCTGGTGGCTGTTCTCTCATGTGGCTGCTCTCTCTCTGGCAGAGGTCTTCTCTCTGGTGGCTGTTCTCTCTAGTGGCTGCTCTCTCTCTGGCAGAGGTCTTCTCTCTGGTGGCTGTTCTCTCATGTGGCTGCTCTCTCTCTGGCAGAGGTCTTCTCTCTGGTGGCTGTTCTCTCATGTGGCTGCTCTCTCTCTGGCAGAGGTCTTCTCTCTGGTGGCTGTTCTCTCATGTGGCTGCTCTCTCTCTGGCAGAGGTCTTCTCTCTGGTGGCTGTTCTCTCATGTGGCTGCTCTCTCTCTGGCAGAGGTCTTCTCTCTGGTGGCTGTTCTCTCTAGTTGCTGCTCTCTCTCTGGCAGAGGTCTTCTCTCTGGTGACTGCTTTACATTTACATTTACATTTACGTCATTTAGCAGACCCTCTTATCCAGAGCGACTTACAAATTGGTGCATTCACCTTATAGCCAGTGGGATAACCACTTTACCATTTTAAAAAAATAAATTTGGTTGGGTGGGGTAAGTGGGGGTTAGAAGGATTACTTTATCCTATCCCAGGTATTCCTTAAAGAGGTGGGGTTTCAAATGTCTCCGGAAGGTGGTGAGTGACTCCGCTGTCCTGGCGTCTTGAGGGAGCTTGTTCCACCATTGGGGTGCCAGAGCAGCGAACAGTTTTGACTGGGCTGAGCGGGAACTGTGCTTCAGCAGAGGTAGGGGAGCCAGCAGGCCAGAGGTGGATGAACGCAATGCCCTCGTTTGGGTGTAGGGACTGATCAGAGCCTGAAGGTACGGAGGTGCCGTTCCCCTCACAGCTCCGTAGGCAAGCACCATGGTCTTGTAGCAGATGCGAGCTTCAACTGGAAGCCAGTGTAGTGTGCGGAGGAGCGGGGTGACGTGAGAGAACTTGGGAAGGTTGAACACCAGACGGGCTGCGGCATTCTGGATGAGTTGTAGGGGTTTAATGGCACAGGCAGGGAGCCCAGCCAACAGCGAGTTGCAGTAATCCAGACGGGAGATGACAAGTGCCTGGATTAGGACCTGTGCCGCTTCCTGTGTAAGGCAGGGTCGTACTCTCCGAATGTTGTAGAGCATGAACCTACAGGATCGGATCACCGCCTTGATGTTAGCGGAGAACGACAGGGTGTTGTCCAGGGTCACGCCAAGGCTCTTCGCACTCTGGGAGGAGGACACAACGGAGTTGTCAACCGTGATGGCGAGATCATGGAACGGGCAGTCCTTCCCCGGGAGGAAGAGCAGCTCCGTCTTGCCGAGGTTCAGCTTGAGGTGGTGATCCGTCATCCATACTGATATGTCTGCCAGACATGCAGAGATGCGATTCGCCACCTGGTTATCAGAAGGGGGAAAGGAGAAGATTAGTTGTGTGTCGTCTGCGTAGCAATGATAGGAGAGGCCATGTGAGGATATGACAGAGCCAAGTGACTTGGTGTATAGCGAGAATAGGAGAGGGCCTAGAACTGAGCCCTGGGGGACACCAGTGGTGAGAGCACGTGGTGCGGAGACAGCTTCTCGCCACGCCACTTGGTAGGAGCGACCGGTCAGGTAGGACGCGATCCAAGAGTGAGCCGCGCCGGAGATGCCCAGCTCGGAGAGGGTGGAGAGGAGGATCTGATGGTTCACAGTATCAAAGGCAGCAGACGGGTCTAGAAGGACAAGAGCAGAGGAGAGAGAGTTAGCTTTAGCAGTGCGGAGAGCCTCCGCGACACAGAGAGCAGTCTCAGTTGAATGACCAGTCTTGAAACCTGACTGGTTTGAATCAAGAAGGTCATTCTGAGAGAGATAGCAAGAGAGTTGGCTAAAGACGGCACGCTCAATAGTTTTGGAGAGAAAAGAAAGAAGGGATACTGGTCTGTAGTTGTTGACATCAGAGGGATCGAGTGTTGGTTTTTTGAGAAGGTGTGCCACTCTCGCTCTCTTGAAGACTGAAGGGACATAGCCAGCGGTCAAGGATGAGTTGATCAGCGAGGTGAGGTAAGGGAGAAGGTCACCGGAGATGGTCTGGAAAAGAGAGGAGGGGATAGGGTCAAGCGGGCAGGTTGTTGGGCGGCCGGCCGTCACAAGTCGCAAGATTTTATCTAGAGAGAGAGGGGAGAAAGAAGTCAAAGCATAGGGTAGGGCAGTGTGAGCAGGACCAGCAGTGTCATTTGACTTAACAAACGAGGATCGGATGTCGTCAACCTTCTTTTCAAAATGGTTGACGAAGTCATCCACAGAGAGGGAGGAGGGGGGGAAGGGGAGGAGGTTCAGCAGGGAGGAGAAGGTGGCAAAGAGCTTCCTAGGGTTAGAGGCAGATGCTTGGAATTTAGAGTGGTAGAAAGTGGCCTTAGCAGCAGAAACAGATGAAGATGCCAGGTCCGCAGGGAGTCTAGTTTTCCTCAATTTCCGCTCGGCTGCCCGGAGCCCTGTTCTGTGAGCTCGCAATGAGTCATCAAGCCACGGAGCTGGAGGGGAGGACCGAGCCGGCCGGGAGAATAGGGGACATAGAGAGTCAAAGGATGCAGAAAGGGAGGAGAGGAGGGTTGAGGAGGCAGAATCAGGAGATTGGAGGGAGAAGGATTGAGCAGAGGGAAGAGATGATAGGATGGAAGAGGAGAGCGTAGCGGGAGAGAGAGAGCGAAGGTTGCGACGGCGCATTACCATCTGAGTAGGGGCAGAGTGAGTAGTGTTGGAGGAGAGCGAGAGAGAAAAGGATACAAAGTAGTGGTCGGAGACATGGAGGGGAGTTGCAGTGAGATTAGTAGAAGAACAGCATCTAGTAAAGATGAGGTCAAGCGTATTGCCTGCCTTGTGAGTAGGGGGGATGGTGAGAGGGTGAGGTCAAAAGAGGAGAGGAGTGAAAAGGAGGAGGCAGAGAGAAATGAGTCAAAGGTAGACGTAGGGAGGTTGAAGTCCCCCAGAACTGTGAGGGGTGAGCCATCCTCAGGAAAGGAATTTATCAAGGCGTCAAGCTCATTGATGAACTCTCCAAGGGAACCTGGAGGGCGATAAATGACAAGGATGTTAAGCTTAAATGGGCTAGTGACTGTGACAGCATGGAATTCAAATGAGGAGATAGACAGAGGGGTCAGGGGAAAAATAGAGAATGTCCACTTGGGAGAGATGAGGATTCCTGTGCCACCACCCCGCTGACCAGATGCTCTCGGGGTATGCGAGAACACATGGTCAGACGAGGAGAGAGCAGTAGGAGTAGCAGTGTTTTCAGTGGTAATCCATGTTTCCGTCAGCGCCAAGAAGTCGAGGGACTGGAGGGTAGCATAGGCTGAGATGAACTCTGCCTTGTTGGCAGCAGAACGGCAGTTCCAGAGGGACCACCAGGTTAGAGAGGCAGCAGCCATGCGGTGTGAGGTGTTTGTGTAGCCTGTGCGGAGAGGAGAGAACAGGGATAGACAGAGGCATAGTTGACAGGCTGCAGAAAATGGCTACAATAATGCAAAGGAGATCGGAATGAAATGAACTAAACATCTGGGAAAGGAGAGAGCGGGGCCTCCCTCACCACAACACCCAAATATAACTCTCCCAACTTCCACCTCAGAAACTATAATTGTTGTAAACTACAGCGGTTCAATGTTTTCTAGGAATAGACTAACTTAGTTTATTCAGCTAGCTAACTAGGTACAGTATTCTTCCGTGAAAATCGTCCAGGGCACCTAGTCATAAGACGCCACAGCCAGCTAGCATGCCGGACTCCAACAACACGGTTTAGCACCAATACTCGGCCACAACAAACCACCAGTGTGTCAACACGCCAAGCAGATCGTTCGTGTCTGTGTCTAACGTTGTGGGTTAGTCCCGACAGCTTGAGCGAGTCCGTCGTCAACTTATTCAGCCAGTTAGTTAGCTAGAATAGTTAGCATTCTAGCTAGCCATTGCTTTCAGACAAAGAAGAAACCCCTCCTCCCACAGCACGAACACACAGAGAGAGCCAAAGTGGCTTTCAAGTTAAAACCCTCACTTTAGCACCCATTGACACTGGCAGAATTTATATTTATATTAACATACAGTTAATGATCTATAGTTCTACCATTTAGCTTCCTCATAAGGAGAATAACTACGGATCAGTATCTCAATGAATTCTTAGTCTAAATTACTGTAAATGTAGCAGTGTGTAGACCTCCACAATCAACCTGATACCCCAAATCACAACCCTGTCCTTCCCCGGCACTCAATCTTCTGGCGTCTCTTCATTATGTTCTTCAGATAGCTTCATAGTTCAACTTGGATTGTCCATGACAATGTCCCAATTTCAATGTCTCACCTGAGCCGCCACCACCTCTACCCCCATTATGTTTTGTCCATTTGCCAACCAGTATACCAGCACCATGAGAGATGATGTATTTGAACAGATCTCTCTTCATTCCCACTCCACATGGACTCCTGTCACACTCCTTAGAGAAAAGGCATGAGAGAGAAGGCAGTTGATAGCTTCGATTGGATGCTGGTTCTGATTCATGTCTCTTGGTAGAAGTGGTGCTTGACAGGAACGTCTTCTACGCCTTCGTTGCTCCTCTTCAGGGAAGCTAAGAGTCACTGCTACACAGACACAGACAGACACAAAATAAAAACAATGCTACCCAATGGCGAGGCCCTCTTCCTCTTCTGTGGTTTGAACTCTCCTACAGTGGGACACATGGATCCAGGTATCTGTCTCTGCCACTTTTACCGTCATCGAGGTAGTCAGCAACACCTGGTACGGGCCCCTCCACCTAGGGTCTTTCCAGCTCTTTCTTCTGTAGTCTTTTACCACCACATAGTCTCCAGTGTGCAGACAATGCTCAGATTCTCCTGCTCATTCTCCCCTTCAGCGATTGTTTAAATGCAGCGTGATACGACGTTTGACTATTTGTAACCATCATTCGTGCTGTTACATTACATACTGCTAATTTTAATGTCACCTTTTAGAATCCACTGTCTTTGACTCTCGCAAGGATTCTCCAACCCCACTAAATTCAATGCTTTTTCCTGTCGCAAATATAGTCCATTTCTCAGCGTAAAGAATCAGTAATATTTGATCCCAAGCATCTGTTGAAAAGTTGTTTGAGAAGTGGTCTCCTACATCTCCCTTAACATACATACGATAGGGGACTTTCATCAGTCCTGGAAGAAAAAGTATCAATGTTGTTAACATTCACTCTTAATTAGCAAGAAAACATGTAATTACAAACAAAACCTGATGAAGATAATTCCACTGTACTCTCTCAAATCATTAATTGTTTGTTTAAATCTAAATCCTGCTCCTTCGTGCAGGTTAGCCAGTCTGCTCCTTCATGCAGGTTAGGCAGTCTGCTCCTTCATGCAGGTTAGCCAGTCTGCTCCTTCGTGCAGGTTAGCCAGTCTGCTCCTTCATGCAGGTTAGCCAGTCTGCTCCTTCATGCAGGTTAGCCAGTCTGCTCCTTCGTGCAGGTTAGCCAGTCTGCTCCTTCGTGCAGGTTAGCCAGTCTGCTCCTTCGTGCAGGTTAGCCAGTCTGCTCCTTCGTGCAGGTTAGCCAGTCTGCTCCTTCGTGCAGGTTAGCCAGTCTGCTCCTTCATGCAGGTTAGCCAGTCTGCTCCTTCGTGCAGGTTAGCCAGTCTGCTCCTTCATGCAGGTTAGCCAGTCTGCTCCTTCGTGCAGGTTAGCCAGTCTGCTCCTTCATGCAGGTTAGCCAGTCTGCTCCTTCATGCAGGTTAGCCAGTCTGCTCCTTCATGCAGGTTAGGCAGTCTGCTCCTTCATGCAGGTTAGCCAGTCTGCTCCTTCATGCAGGTTAGGCAGTCTGCTCCTTCATGCAGGTTAGCCAGTCTGCTCCTTCGTGCAGGTTAGCCAGTCTGCTCCTTCATGCAGGTTAGGCAGTCTGCTCCTTCATGCAGGTTAGCCAGTCTGCTCCTTCATGCAGGTTAGCCAGTCTGCTCCTTCATGCAGGTTAGGCAGTCTGCTCCTTCATGCAGGTTAGCCAGTCTGCTCCTTCGTGCAGGTTAGCCAGTCTGCTCCTTCGTGCAGGTTAGCCAGTCTAGTCACCAGGCCTTCCAGGTCCTGAGATCCCCGGGACACATAGTGAACCCATGTCCCCTTTTTCCAAAGGTTGGACACTGAGCTTTGTATATATCTGGCTTTTTAATTGTGTTTCTTTCTCAATTTTCTTTTTGATTAGCCTCCCGTAGCCCCTTGCTGTGACTCTTGGTCAGAGTCAGCACACTGTCTTAGTTCTTCACTTCCCTCATTACTTGTATCGTCCCACTCACTTCACCTATCATCACTTTGTTCACTTATCTCATCATTTCCTAGGTCTGCTATTGTGCCCCTCAGTCCCCCATAGCCGTCCATGTCTAAGTGTGATTCCTTTCCTTTCTTTGGGGTGGAAGCCTGTGGCCTCCTTTTCCTCCTTTTAACTCTACATTCCCTGCTATTGAAACTAGTCCTGTGTCCTGAGGGTAGTGTCCCCCTTGTGTGAATGCTGGAGGTGCAGTTGAACCAGCCTTTTCCCAGCTATTGAAACTAGTCCTGTGTCCTGAGGGTAGTGTCCCCCTTGTGTGAATGCTGGAGGTGCAGTTGAACCAGCCTTTTCCCAGCTATTGAAACTAGTCCTGTGTCCTGAGGGTAGTGTCCCCCTTGTGTGAATGCTGGAGGTGCAGTTGAACCAGCCTTTTCCCAGCTATTGAAACTAGTCCTGTGTCCTGAGGGTAGTGTCCCCCTTGTGTGTATGCTGGAGGTGCAGTTGAACCAGCCTTTTCCCTGCTATTGAAACTAGTCCTGTGTCCTGAGGGTATTGTCCTCCTTGTGTGTATGCTGGAGGTGCAGTTGAACCAGCCTTTTCCCTGCTATTGAAACTAGTCCTGTGTCCTGAGGGTATTGTCCTCCTTGTGTGTATGCTGGAGGTGCAGTTGAACCAGCCTTTTCCCTGCTATTGAAACTAGTCCTGTGTCCTGAGGGTAGTGTCCCCCTTGTGTGAATGCTGGAGGTGCAGTTGAACCAGCCTTTTCCCTGCTATTGAAACTAGTCCTGTGTCCTGAGGGTAGTGTCCCCCTTGTGTGAATGCTGGAGGTGCAGTTGAACCAGCCTTTTCCCAGCTATTGAAACTAGTCCTGTGTCCTGAGGGTAGTGTCCCCCTTGTGTGAATGCTGGAGGTGCAGTTGAACCAGCCTTTTCCCTGCTATTGAAACTAGTCCTGTGTCCTGAGGGTAGTGTCCCCCTTGTGTGAATGCTGGAGGTGCAGTTGAACCAGCCTTTTCCCAGCTATTGAAACTAGTCCTGTGTCCTGAGGGTAGTGTCCCCCTTGTGTGAATGCTGGAGGTGCAGTTGAACCAGCCTTTTCTGGTTCGTTCTCTTCTAATATCCTTCTAGCTTTGGCCACGCTCTCTCTCTCCAGGCCTTTCCTTCCTCCCAGAACATCTTCAAAGTGTCTCTCTCTTTCTTCTTCCTTCTCTCTTCTCTCCTTTCTCTCCTGCTCTATAGTTCTTTATTATGGAATCCACTTCCTCACACGCTGCCACATCAAACCTCCCTTCCTTTGGCCATTTTGTTACCATCTTTCTGGTTCTTATTTCCCATTTATCAGAGATTTTTCCAATCTCTTCTTTATTTTTCTGGGAAACTTCTCTTCATGATTTCTACTGGTGTTCCTGCCATCCCTACTCCTTGTATTCCTGTTGCTAATCTTTTGTTTGGTTCAGTGTCAGCTGCCAATGACTGGAACGAACTGCAAAAATCTCTGAAGCTGGAGACTCTTATCTCCCTCACTAACTTTAAGCATCAGTTGTCAGAGCACCTTACCGATCACTGCACCTGTACACAGCCCATCTGTAATAAGCCCACCCAACTACCTCATCCCCATATTGTTATATATTTTGCTCATTTGCACCCCAGTATCTCTATTTGCACATCATCTCTTGCACATCTATCATTCCAGTGTTAATACTAATTGTAATTATTTTGCACTATGGCCTATTTATTGCCTTACCTCCATAACTTGCTACATTTGAACACACTGTATATATATTTTCTGTTGTATTTTTGACTTTATGTTTTGTTTACCCCATATGTAACTCTGTGTTGTTGTTTTTATCGCACTGCTTTGCTTTATCTTGGCCAGGTCGCAGTTGTAAATGAGAACTTGTTCTCAACTGGCTTACCTGGTTAAATAAAGGGGAAATAAAATAAAATAAAAAAAGTGTTTATGTTAGGATGCAAGGTCAATTATTTCTGTTAGCTTTCTCAGCTAAAAGTTTACAATTCCTCAGTTCATGGTATCTCTCTCCCTAATATATATTCTCTGCTTCTTTCCAACAATGTGTTTTTATCCCTTGTTCTCCTCCTTTTCATATTATTTTATTCTCTTTGTCCCCGTGTTCCACTTCCCTGTGCTTATCTTATCTCAAACCTATAAACTACCCCCCTCACTCTCCTGTCCCGAGGTATTTCCTACCCCCCTCACTCTCCTGTCCCGAGGTATTTCCTACTCCCCTCACTCTCCTGTCCCGAGGTATTTCCTACCCCCTCACTCTCCTGTCCCGAGGTATTTCCTACCCCCTCACTCTCCTGTCCCGAGGTATTTCCTACCCCCCTCACTCTCCTGTCCCGAGGTATTTCCTACCCCCTCACTCTCCTGTCCCGAGGTATTTCCTACCCCCTCACTCTCCTGTCCCGAGGTATTTCCTACCCCCTCACTCTCCTGTCCCGAGGTATTTCCTACCCCCTCACTCTCCTGTCCCCAGGTATTTCCCCAGTAGTCTATTGAGTTTTAGGTCGCTAGACCATCCCCTAATTTCCCCTAATAATATTCACGTTACTATTTTCTCAAATATTCCTACGTTTCCATTTTCGTACTCTAGGTATCCCTAATATATCTTCCTATACCTTTTTGTCCTGTCTTTCAGTATATCTATATCATACGTTATTATTTGTATGTTTCCTGTCATTGTATATCCCCTTATCCTACACTTAAATGCGTCTGGTTCTCGTTCTAATCTTCGTCTTGGCATTTATTCCCTAACTTTTCCTTCTTAGTTTTCTCTTTTACTTGTCTTTATCTGGACGCCTATTTCATATCCTAGATTCTCCTACCTCTATGTTATTACTATTTCCTGCGCCCCCACCTTTGAATTCCATGCACCAATGTGGGTCCTCTAGTGGCGCAGTGGTCTAAGGCACTGCATCGCAGTGCTAGCTGTGCCACTAGAGATCCTGGTTCGAATCCAGGCTCTGTCGTAGCCGGCCGCGACCGGGAGACCCATGGGGTGGCGCACAATTGGCCCAGCGTCATCCAGGGTAGGGGAGGGAATGGCCGGCAGGGATGTAGCTCAGTTGATAGAGCATGGTGTTTGCAACGCCAGGGTTGTGGGTTCGATTCCCATGGGGGGCCAGTATGAAAAAATATAATAATGTATCCACTCACTAACTGTAAGTTGCTCTGGATAAGAGCGTCTGCTAAATGACTAACATGTAAATGTCCTTCTATTTCTGCCCTTCTTATTCTTATTGGTGCCTGTTTGTTTACTGCTTTGGATTGTGCCCCTTTCCGATAATGCTATCAATTAAGATCACGGCCAGTCCGCTGTTATTAGAAGTCAGTAGATATAGGTAACTGCCCTTTCTGATTAGGCTACAGGTAACAAACCAAACACTCGCTGTAGTTTACAAGCATATATTCAATTCATTTCCATATTCCATTCTATATTTAAAATTACAACCCCGTTTCCCAGTAGGTTCCTCCAACCCCGTTTCCCAGTAGGTTCCTCCAACCCCGTTTCCCAGTAGGTTCCTCCAACCCCGTTTCCCAGTAGGTTCCTCCAACCCCGTTTCCCAGTAGGTTCCTCCACACAAAGAATGTTTACCTCGAAATCATTCCAATCTCTTAAAATAAACACTGGCTGCTATATCAATCTAAGCAACCCATTGCCATAGTCTAATTATAATCTGAAACCCAGATTTTAGTCAGTAACCCAGAACCTATGCCTATTTTAATGACAAATAAATCCCACAAATATCCCAATTAAAATGGTTTGTAGTCTTAACATCTGGCAAATAACACAATTACCAGAAAATAGCCTTAAAAGGTCGTCCAAGTGTTTCTTTGCAGAGATCTCACATGCTCAAAGAGAATAAATTAGCAGTCAACGAGTCAAATTCAGTGATTTAGAAACAGATCTAACAAGTTTAATCATATGGATTAGGTTTTCCCTTGCGACATAATAACATTCCTTTACACCCCCTTAGCTCCGCAATGAGAGTCATATAATGCTTAACCTTATCAAATCTCTAGTAACCAATTCTACACACATAAAAATTCACCATGTCGTCATATACTCACATCAAATCAAATGTTATTGGCCACATGCGCCGAATACAACAGGTGCAGACATTACAGTGAAATGCTTACTTATAGCCCTTAACCAACAGTGCATTTATTTTTTAATAAAAAAGTTAAATAAAACAACAACAAAAATGTGTTGAGAAAAAAAGAGCAGAAGTAAAATAAAATAACAGTAGGGAGGCTATATATACAGGGGGGTACCGGTGCAGAGTCAATGTGCGGGGGCACCGGCTAGTTGAGGTAGTTGAAGTAATATGTACATGTGGGTAGAGTTAAAGTGACATAAATAATTAACAGAGTAGCAGCAGCGTAAAAAGATGGGGTGGGGTTGTGGGTGGGGGGGGGCAGTGCAAATAGTCTGGGTAGCCATGATTAGCTGTTCAGGAGTCTTATGGCTTGGGGGTAGAAGCTGTTAAGGAGTCTTTTGGACCTAGACTTGGCGCTCCGGTACCGCTTGCCGTGCGGTAGCAGAGAGAACATGTCACGGTTTCGGCCGAGGCGGCCCCTCCTCCTTGTTCGGGCAGGTTTCGGCGGTCGTCGTCTCCGGAGTACTAGCTGCCACCGTTCTATGTTTCATGTTTGATTGGTTTTGTCTGTTTGTCACACCTGTTTTGTGTTATGTCTCATTAAGCACCCTATTTAGTTCCTTGTTGTGAGTTTAGGTGTTGTGTGTAATTGTTCCTGTTGTCGTGTTGTTGCGCTATCCGTTTCGGTGCGCTATTTGTAGCTTTCCTCCTTGTTTATTTTAGGAGAGGATTTTCGCACATGTTTTGTGCGCTCGTTTGTTTACGCCTGTGTGCGCTTTTCTCGCCTCCGGGCTGTTTGGATTGTATTTTTGTGTGCTCTACTAAAAGTCTTTGTTGGACTTAACTTCTGCGTCCTGCGCCTGATTCCACACCACACCAATTTACAGCAACACTTGACAGAACAGTCTATGAGTGGGTCTAGGGTGGCAGTCCACTAGGGTGGCTGGAGTCTTTGACAATTTTGAGGGCCTTCCTCTGACACCACCTGGTATATAGGTCCTGGATGGCAGGAAGCTTGGCCCCAGTGATGTATTGGGCCGTACGCACTACCCTCTGTAGTGCCTTGCGTTCGGAGGCCAAGCAGTTGCCATACCAGGTGGTGATGCAACCAGTCAGGATGCTTCAATCAATTCGTGTTTTTGATGATTCTCCATTGCCACACATCCCATCCTTATCACAATCTACTCCCAGCGGAACCAAAACACAATCTACTCCCAGCGGAACCAAAACACAATCTACTCCCAGCGGAACCAAAACACAATCTACTCCCAGCGGAACCAAAACACAATCTACTCCCAGCGGAACCAAAACACAATCTACTCCCAGCGGAACCAAAACACAATCTACTCCCAGCGGAACCAAAACACAATCTACTCCCAGCGGAACCAAAACACAATCTACTCCCAGCGGAACCAAAACACAATCTACTCCCAGCGGAACCAAAACACAATCTACTCCCAGCGGAACCAAAACACAATCTACTCCCAGCGGAACCAAAACACAATCTACTCCCAGCGGAACCAAAACACAATCTACTCCCAGCGGAACCAAAACACAATCTACTCCAAGCGGAACCAAAAACAACTTTTAGTTACACGGACCCAGTTTCTAACGTAACGTCCCGTTCTCAATACCTCTCCGTGATATTCTATGAAGGGCAGTAATGTACGGAACCCCAAGATAACGTTATGTCAAAAGCTTATTTTCCAAATCTCAATCATTTTATTATACATATTTCTATATGTTATTATCCAAACTTCAGATTAAAACTCATTCCCATATTCACACGACTCTCATATCACATTCACACGCTGCTGTATAACCTGCAGGTATATCTTCTTCTATTAACGGGCTCACACTTGGAATGTCCAATCTATCACATTAAACATTTTACTACAACCAATTTTACCATCATCCTGAATCTCCTCTAAGGTTTCCAAATTTGGGAAAGGTGCAGGGATCGGTCTCACCAAGCTATAATAGCCTGACCCCACCCTAAATGACTGGCTGAAACACAAACACACCGGTACCTGACACAATGTCTAGACCTCCCACAAACACACCGGTACCTGACACAATGTCTAGACCTCCCACAAACACACCGGTACCTGACACAATGTCTAGACCTCCCACAAACACACCGGTACCTGCGACCTGTTCCTCTAACAGGATTTCTCATGACCCCTCCTGATCAGGACACACACACCTTCTGATCCCCTTCTGATCAGGACACACACACCTTCTGATCCCCTTCTGATCAGGACACACACACCTTCTGATCCCCTCCTGATCAGGACACACACACACCTTCTGATCCCCTTCTGATCAGGACACACACACACCTTCTGATCCCCTTCTGATCAGGACACACACACCTTCTGATCCCCTCCTGATCAGGACACACACACACCTTCTGATCCCCTCCTGATCAGGACACACACACACCTTCTGATCCCCTTCTGATCAGGACACACACACACCTTCTGATCCCCTTCTGATCAGGACACACACACACCTTCTGATCCCCTTCTGATCAGGACACACACACCTTCTGATCCCCTCCTGATCAGAACACACACACACCTTCTGATCCCCTTCTGATCAGAACACACACACACACCGGTAAAGATGAGCATTACATTTACATTTTTTACATTTTAGTCATTTAGCAGACGCTCTTATCCAGAGCGACTTACATGAGCAATTAGGGTTAAGTGCCTTGCTCAAGGGCACATCGGCAGATTTTTCACCTAGTCGGCTCTGGGATTAGAACCAGCGACCTTTCGGTTACTGGCACAACGCTCTTAACCACTATGAGCAGCCACTCGTGCCGACATGAATCGAACAGAATGGCCAGCAAGACGAACAAAGGAATCAGACGAATTGAACAAATGCACCAGACGAACAATCAAGTGACCTCTATGAATTGAATGCCCGAATTGCGTCAGACCAGTTGACCAAGATGAACGGATTGCTTTCGCAAACTCGATCGGGTCCAATAAAACCAGTCTTGTACAAAACAATTCAGACAAAACCAACAAATCAACCAGCTGATCAAACTGACCAAATGAGCAACCTGAATGAGACAAATGAACAACCCAACTTAACCAAACTGAATGAATCACAGCTGCCCAAGCAAACTATCCATCCGCCCTGGTCTGAGCAGAACCACTACTCCACCTAGCGCTCTCTCTCTGTAGCACAGCCCTGGTCTGAGCAGAACCACTACTCCACCTAGCGCTCTCTCTCTGTGTAGCACAGCCCTGGTCTGAGCAGAACCACTACTCCACCTAGCGCTCTCTCTGTGTAGCACAGCCCTGGTCTGAGCAGAACCACTACTCCACCTAGCGCTCTCTCTCTGTAGCACAGCCCTGGTCTGAGCAGAACCACTACTCCACCTAGCGCTCTCTCTCTGTGTAGCACAGCCCTGGTCTGAGCAGAACCACTACTCCACCTAGCGCTCTCTCTCTGTAGCACAGCCCTGGTCTGAGCAGAACCACTACTCCACCTAGCGCTCTCTCTCTGTGTAGCACAGCCCTGGTCTGAGCAGAACCACTACTCCACCTAGCGCTCTCTCTGTGTAGCACAGCCCTGGTCTGAGCAGAACCACTACTCCACCTAGCGCTCTCTCTCTGTAGCACAGCCCTGGTCTGAGCAGAACCACTACTCCACCTAGCGCTCTCTCTCTGTGTAGCACAGCCCTGGTCTGAGCAGAACCACTACTCCACCTAGCGCTCTCTCTATGTGTAGCACAGCCCTGGTCTGAGCAGAACCACTACTCCACCTAGCGCTCTCTCTCTGTAGCACAGCCCTGGTCTGAGCAGAACCACTACTCCACCTAGCGCTCTCTCTCTGTAGCACAGCCCTGGTCTGAGCAGAACCACTACTCCACCTAGCGCTCTCTCTCTGTGTAGCACAGCCCTGGTCTGAGCAGAACCACTACTCCACCTAGCGCTCTCTGTGTAGCACAGCCCTGGTCTGAGCAGAACCACTACTCCATCTAGTGCTCTCTCTGTGTAGCACAGCCCTGGTCTGAGCAGAACCACTACTCCACCTAGCGCTCTCTCTCTGTAGCACAGCCCTGGTCTGAGCAGAACCACTACTCCACCTAGCGCTCTCTCTGTGTAGCACAGCCCTGGGCTGAGCAGAACCACTACTCCACCTAGCGCTCTCTCTCTGTAGCACAGCCCTGGTCTGAGCAGAACCACTACTCCACCTAGCGCTCTCTCTCTGTGTAGCACAGCCCTGGTCTGAGCAGAACCACTACTCCACCTAGCGCTCTCTCTCTGTGTAGCACAGCCCTGGTCTGAGCAGAACCACTACTCCACCTAGCGCTCTCTCTGTGTAGCACAGCCCTGGGCTGAGCAGAACCACTACTCCACCTAGCGCTCTCTCTCTGTAGCACAGCCCTGGTCTGAGCAGAACCACTACTCCACCTAGCGCTCTCTCTGTGTAGCACAGCCCTGGTCTGAGCAGAACCACTACTCCACCTAGCGCTCTCTCTCTGTAGCACAGCCCTGGGCTGAGCAGAACCACTACTCCACCTAGCGCGCTCTCTCTGTAGCACAGCCCTGGTCTGATCAGAACCACTACTCCACCTAGCGCTCTCTCTCTGTAGCACAGCCCTGGTCTGAGCAGAACCACTACTCCACCTAGCGCTTTCTCTCTGTAGCACAGCCCTGGTCTGATCAGAACCACTACTCCACCTAGCGCTCTCTCTCTGTAGCACAGCCCTGGTCTGAGCAGAACCACTACTCCACCTAGCGCTCTCTCTCTGTAGCACAGCCCTGGTCTGAGCAGAACCACTACTCCACCTAGCGCTCTCTCTCTGTAGCACAGCCCTGGTCTGAGCAGAACCACTACTCCACCTAGCGCTCTCTCTCTGTGTAGCACAGCCCTGGTCTGAGCAGAACCACTACTCCACCTAGCGCTCTCTCTGTGTAGCACAGCCCTGGGCTGAGCAGAACCACTACTCCACCTAGCGCTCTCTCTCTGTAGCACAGCCCTGGTCTGAGCAGAACCACTACTCCACCTAGCGCTCTCTCTGTGTAGCACAGCCCTGGTCTGAGCAGAACCACTACTCCACCTAGCGCTCTCTCTCTGTAGCACAGCCCTGGGCTGAGCAGAACCACTACTCCACCTAGCGCGCTCTCTCTGTAGCACAGCCCTGGTCTGATCAGAACCACTACTCCACCTAGCGCTCTCTCTCTGTAGCACAGCCCTGGTCTGAGCAGAACCACTACTCCACCTAGCGCTTTCTCTCTGTAGCACAGCCCTGGTCTGATCAGAACCACTACTCCACCTAGCGCTCTCTCTCTGTAGCACAGCCCTGGTCTGAGCAGAACCACTACTCCACCTAGCGCTCTCTCTCTGTAGCACAGCCCTGGTCTGAGCAGAACCACTACTCCACCTAGCGCTCTCTCTGTAGCACAGCCCTGGTCTGAGCAGAACCACTACTCCACCTAGCGCTCTCTCTCTGTAGCACAGCCCTGGTCTGAGCAGAACCACTACTCCACCTAGCGCTCTCTCTCTGTAGCACAGCCCTGGGCTGAGCAGAACCACTACTCCACCTAGCGCTCTCTCTCTGTGTAGCACAGCCCTGGGCTGAGCAGAACCACTACTCCACCTAGCGCTCTCTCTCTGTAGCACAGCCCTGGTCTGAGCAGAACCACTACTCCACCTAGCGCTCTCTCTGTGTAGCACAGCCCTGGTCTGAGCAGAACCACTACTCCACCTAGCGCTCTCTCTCTGTAGCACAGCCCTGGGCTGAGCAGAACCACTACTCCACCTAGCGCGCTCTCTCTGTAGCACAGCCCTGGTCTGATCAGAACCACTACTCCACCTAGCGCTCTCTCTCTGTAGCACAGCCCTGGTCTGAGCAGAACCACTACTCCACCTAGCGCTTTCTCTCTGTAGCACAGCCCTGGTCTGATCAGAACCACTACTCCACCTAGCGCTCTCTCTCTGTAGCACAGCCCTGGTCTGAGCAGAACCACTACTCCACCTAGCGCTCTCTCTCTGTAGCACAGCCCTGGTCTGAGCAGAACCACTACTCCACCTAGCGCTCTCTCTGTAGCACAGCCCTGGTCTGAGCAGAACCACTACTCCACCTAGCGCTCTCTCTCTGTAGCACAGCCCTGGTCTGAGCAGAACCACTACTCCACCTAGCGCTCTCTCTCTGTAGCACAGCCCTGGTCTGAGCAGAACCACTACTCCACCTAGCGCTCTCTCTCTGTAGCACAGCCCTGGGCTGAGCAGAACCACTACTCCACCTAGCGCTCTCTCTGTGTAGCACAGCCCTGGTCTGAGCAGAACCACTACTCCACCTAGCGCTCTCTCTGTAGCACAGCCCTGGTCTGAGCAGAACCACTACTCCACCTAGCGCTCTCTCTCTGTAGCACAGCCCTGGTCTGAGCAGAACCACTACTCCACCTAGCGCTCTCTCTCTGTAGCACAGCCCTGGGCTGAGCAGAACCACTACTCCACCTAGCGCTCTCTGTGTAGCACAGCCCTGGTCTGAGCAGAACCACTACTCCACCTAGCGCTCTCTCTGTGTAGCACAGCCCTGGTCTGAGCAGAACCACTACTCCACCTAGCGCTCTCTGTGTAGCACAGCCCTGGTCTGAGCAGAACCACTACTCCACCTAGCGCTCTCTCTGTGTAGCACAGCCCTGGTCTGAGCAGAACCACTACTCCACCTAGCGCTCTCTCTCTGTGTAGCACAGCCCTGGTCTGAGCAGAACCACTACTCCACCTAGCGCTCTCTCTCTGTGTAGCACAGCCCTGGTCTGAGCAGAACCACTACTCCACCTAGCGCTCTCTGTGTAGCACAGCCCTGGTCTGAGCAGAACCACTACTCCACCTAGCGCGCTCTCTGTGTAGCACAGCCCTGGTCTGAGCAGAACCACTACTCCACCTAGCGCTCTCTCTGTGTAGCACAGCCCTGGTCTGAGCAGAACCACTACTCCACCTAGCGCTCTCTCTCTGTGTAGCACAGCCCTGGTCTGAGCAGAACCACTACTCCACCTAGCGCTCTCTCTCTGTGTAGCACAGCCCTGGTCTGAGCAGAACCACTACTCCACCTAGCGCTCTCTCTCTGTAGCACAGCCCTGGTCTGAGCAGAACCACTACTCCACCTAGCGCTCTCTCTCTGTAGCACAGCCCTGGGCTGAGCAGAACCACTACTCCACCTAGCGCTCTCTCTGTGTAGCACAGCCCTGGTCTGAGCAGAACCACTACTCCACCTAGCGCTCTCTCTGTAGCACAGCCCTGGTCTGAGCAGAACCACTACTCCACCTAGCGCTCTCTCTCTCTGTAGCACAGCCCTGGTCTGAGCAGAACCACTACTCCACCTAGCGCTCTCTCTCTGTAGCACAGCCCTGGTCTGAGCAGAACCACTACTCCACCTAGCGCTCTCTCTCTGTAGCACAGCCCTGGGCTGAGCAGAACCACTACTCCACCTAGCGCTCTCTCTGTGTAGCACAGCCCTGGTCTGAGCAGAACCACTACTCCACCTAGCGCTCTCTCTGTAGCACAGCCCTGGTCTGAGCAGAACCACTACTCCACCTAGCGCTCTCTCTCTGTAGCACAGCCCTGGTCTGAGCAGAACCACTACTCCACCTAGCGCTCTCTCTCTGTAGCACAGCCCTGGGCTGAGCAGAACCACTACTCCACCTAGCGCTCTCTGTGTAGCACAGCCCTGGTCTGAGCAGAACCACTACTCCACCTAGCGCTCTCTCTGTGTAGCACAGCCCTGGTCTGAGCAGAACCACTACTCCACCTAGCGCTCTCTGTGTAGCACAGCCCTGGTCTGAGCAGAACCACTACTCCACCTAGCGCTCTCTCTGTGTAGCACAGCCCTGGTCTGAGCAGAACCACTACTCCACCTAGCGCTCTCTCTCTGTGTAGCACAGCCCTGGTCTGAGCAGAACCACTACTCCACCTAGCGCTCTCTCTCTGTGTAGCACAGCCCTGGTCTGAGCAGAACCACTACTCCACCTAGCGCTCTCTGTGTAGCACAGCCCTGGTCTGAGCAGAACCACTACTCCACCTAGCGCGCTCTCTGTGTAGCACAGCCCTGGTCTGAGCAGAACCACTACTCCACCTAGCGCTCTCTCTGTGTAGCACAGCCCTGGTCTGAGCAGAACCACTACTCCACCTAGCGCTCTCTCTCTGTGTAGCACAGCCCTGGTCTGAGCAGAACCACTACTCCACCTAGCGCTCTCTCTCTGTGTAGCACAGCCCTGGTCTGAGCAGAACCACTACTCCACCTAGCGCTCTCTCTATGTGTAGCACAGCCCTGGTCTGAGCAGAACCACTACTCCACCTAGCGCTCTCTCTATGTGTAGCACAGCCCTGGTCTGAGCAGAACCACTACTCCACCTAGCGCTCTCTCTATGTGTAGCACAGCCCTGGTCTGAGCAGAACCACTACTCCACCTAGCGCTCTCTCTATGTGTAGCACAGCCCTGGTCTGAGCAGAACCACTACTCCACCTAGCGCTCTCTCTATGTGTAGCACAGCCCTGGTCTGAGCAGAACCACTACTCCACCTAGCGCTCTCTCTATGTGTAGCACAGCCCTGGTCTGAGCAGAACCACTACTCCACCTAGCGCTCTCTCTCTGTAGCACAGCCCTGGTCTGAGCAGAACCACTACTCCACCTAGCGCTCTCTCTCTGTGTAGCACAGCCCTGGTCTGAGCAGAACCACTACTCCACCTAGCGCTCTCTCTGTAGCACAGCCCTGGTCTGAGCAGAACCACTACTCCACCTAGCGCTCTCTCTCTGTAGCACAGCCCTGGTCTGAGCAGAACCACTACTCCACCTAGCGCTCTCTCTCTGTAGCACAGCCCTGGTCTGAGCAGAACCACTACTCCACCTAGCGCTCTCTCTGTGTAGCACAGCCCTGGTCTGAGCAGAACCACTACTCCACCTAGCGCTCTCTCTGTGTAGCACAGCCCTGGGCTGAGCAGAACCACTACTCCACCTAGCGCTCTCTCTGTGTAGCACAGCCCTGGTCTGAGCAGAACCACTACTCCACCTAGCGCTCTCTCTCTGTAGCACAGCCCTGGTCTGAGCAGAACCACTACTCCACCTAGCGCTCTCTCTCTGTGTAGCACAGCCCTGGTCTGAGCAGAACCACTACTCCACCTAGCGCTCTCTCTCTGTGTAGCACAGCCCTGGTCTGAGCAGAACCACTACTCCACCTAGCGCTCTCTCTCTGTAGCACAGCCCTGGTCTGAGCAGAACCACTACTCCACCTAGCGCTCTCTCTCTGTAGCACAGCCCTGGTCTGAGCAGAACCACTACTCCACCTAGCGCTCTCTGTGTAGCACAGCCCTGGTCTGAGCAGAACCACTACTCCACCTAGCGCTCTCTCTCTGTGTAGCACAGCCCTGGTCTGAGCAGAACCACTACTCCACCTAGCGCTCTCTCTCTGTGTAGCACAGCCCTGGTCTGAGCAGAACCACTACTCCACCTAGCGCTCTCTCTGTAGCACAGCCCTGGTCTGAGCAGAACCACTACTCCACCTAGCGCTCTCTCTGTGTAGCACAGCCCTGGTCTGAGCAGAACCACTACTCCACCTAGCGCTCTCTCTCTGTGTAGCACAGCCCTGGTCTGAGCAGAACCACTACTCCACCTAGCGCTCTCTCTCTGTGTAGCACAGCCCTGGTCTGAGCAGAACCACTACTCCACCTAGCGCTCTCTCTGTGTAGCACAGCCCTGGTCTGAGCAGAACCACTACTCCACCTAGCGCTCTCTCTGTGTAGCACAGCCCTGGTCTGAGCAGAACCACAACTCCACCTAGCGCTCTCTCTCTGTAGCACAGCCCTGGTCTGAGCAGAACCACTACTCCACCTAGCGCTCTCTCTCTGTAGCACAGCCCTGGTCTGAGCAGAACCACTACTCCACCTAGCGCTCTCTCTCTGTAGCACAGCCCTGGTCTGAGCAGAACCACTACTCCACCTAGCTCTCTCTCTCTGTAGCACAGCCCTGGTCTGAGCAGAACCACTACTCCACCTAGCTCTCTCTCTCTGTAGCACAGCCCTGGTCTGAGCAGAACCACTACTCCACCTAGCGCTCTCTCTCTGTGTAGCACAGCCCTGGTCTGAGCAGAACCACTACTCCACCTAGCGCTCTCTCTCTGTGTAGCACAGCCCTGGTCTGGCAGAACCACTACTCCACCTAGCGCTCTCTCTCTGTGTAGCACAGCCCTGGTCTGAGCAGAACCACTACTCCACCTAGCGCTCTCTCTCTGTGTAGCACAGCCCTGGTCTGAGCAGAACCACTACTCCACCTAGCGCTCTCTCTCTGTAGCACAGCCCTGGTCTGAGCAGAACCACTACTCCACCTAGCGCTCTCTCTCTGTGTAGCACAGCCCTGGTCTGAGCAGAACCACTACTCCACCTAGCGCTCTCTCTGTAGCACAGCCCTGGGCTGAGCAGAACCACTACTCCACCTAGCGCTCTCTCTCTGTAGCACAGCCCTGGTCTGAGCAGAACCACTACTCCACCTAGCGCTCTCTCTGTAGCACAGCCCTGGTCTGAGCAGAACCACTACTCCACCTAGCGCTCTCTCTCTGTAGCACAGCCCTGGTCTGAGCAGAACCACTACTCCACCTAGCGCTCTCTCTGTGTAGCACAGCCCTGGTCTGAGCAGAACCACTACTCCACCTAGCGCTCTCTCTCTGTAGCACAGCCCTGGTCTGAGCAGAACCACTACTCCACCTAGCGCTCTCTCTGTGTAGCACAGCCCTGGTCTGAGCAGAACCACTACTCCACCTAGCGCTCTCTCTCTGTGTAGCACAGCCCTGGTCTGAGCAGAACCACTACTCCACCTAGCGCTCTCTCTCTGTGTAGCACAGCCCTGGTCTGAGCAGAACCACTACTCCACCTAGCGCTCTCTCTCTGTGTAGCACAGCCCTGGTCTGAGCAGAACCACTACTCCACCTAGCGCTCTCTCTGTGTAGCACAGCCCTGGTCTGAGCAGAACCACTACTCCACCTAGCGCTCTCTCTCTGTGTAGCACAGCCCTGGTCTGAGCAGAACCACTACTCCACCTAGCGCTCTCTCTCTGTGTAGCACAGCCCTGGTCTGAGCAGAACCACTACTCCACCTAGCGCTCTCTCTCTGTGTAGCACAGCCCTGGTCTGAGCAGAACCACTACTCCACCTAGCGCTCTCTCTCTGTGTAGCACAGCCCTGGTCTGAGCAGAACCACTACTCCACCTAGCGCTCTCTCTCTGTGTAGCACAGCCCTGGTCTGAGCAGAACCACTACTCCACCTAGCGCTCTCTCTCTGTGTAGCACAGCCCTGGTCTGAGCAGAACCACTACTCCACCTAGCGCTCTCTCTCTGTGTAGCACAGCCCTGGTCTGAGCAGAACCACTACTCCACCTAGCGCTCTCTCTATGTAGCACAGCCCTGGGCTGAGCAGAACCACTACTCCACCTAGCGCTCTCTCTCTGTAGCACAGCCCTGGTCTGAGCAGAACCACTACTCCACCTAGCGCTCTCTCTGTAGCACAGCCCTGGGCTGAGCAGAACCACTACTCCACCTAGCGCTCTCTCTCTGTAGCACAGCCCTGGTCTGAGCAGAACCACTACTCCACCTAGCGCTCTCTCTGTGTAGCACAGCCCTGGTCTGAGCAGAACCACTACTCCACCTAGCGCTCTCTCTCTGTAGCACAGCCCTGGTCTGAGCAGAACCACTACTCCACCTAGCGCTCTCTCTGTGTAGCACAGCCCTGGTCTGAGCAGAACCACTACTCCACCTAGCGCTCTCTCTCTGTGTAGCACAGCCCTGGTCTGAGCAGAACCACTACTCCACCTAGCGCTCTCTCTCTGTGTAGCACAGCCCTGGTCTGAGCAGAACCACTACTCCACCTAGCGCTCTCTCTCTGTGTAGCACAGCCCTGGTCTGAGCAGAACCACTACTCCACCTAGCGCTCTCTCTCTGTGTAGCACAGCCCTGGTCTGAGCAGAACCACTACTCCACCTAGCGCTCTCTCTATGTAGCACAGCCCTGGGCTGAGCAGAACCACTACTCCACCTAGCGCTCTCTCTCTGTAGCACAGCCCTGGTCTGAGCAGAACCACTACTCCACCTAGCGCTCTCTCTGTAGCACAGCCCTGGGCTGAGCAGAACCACTACTCCACCTAGCGCTCTCTCTCTGTAGCACAGCCCTGGTCTGAGCAGAACCACTACTCCACCTAGCGCTCTCTCTGTGTAGCACAGCCCTGGTCTGAGCAGAACCACTACTCCACCTAGCGCTCTCTCTCTGTAGCACAGCCCTGGTCTGAGCAGAACCACTACTCCACCTAGCGCTCTCTCTGTGTAGCACAGCCCTGGTCTGAGCAGAACCACTACTCCACCTAGCGCTCTCTCTGTGTAGCACAGCCCTGGTCTGAGCAGAACCACTACTCCACCTAGCGCTCTCTCTGTAGCACAGCCCTGGTCTGAGCAGAACCACTACTCCACCTAGCGCTCTCTCTGTGTAGCACAGCCCTGGTCTGAGCAGAACCACTACTCCACCTAGCGCTCTCTCTCTGTAGCACAGCCCTGGTCTGAGCAGAACCACTACTCCACCTAGCGCTCTCTCTCTGTGTAGCACAGCCCTGGTCTGAGCAGAACCACTACTCCACCTAGCGCTCTCTCTCTGTAGCACAGCCCTGGTCTGAGCAGAACCACTACTCCACCTAGCGCTCTCTCTGTGTAGCACAGCCCTGGTCTGAGCAGAACCACTACTCCACCTAGTGCTCTCTGTGTAGCACAGCCCTGGTCTGAGCAGAACCACTACTCCACCTAGCGCTCTCTGTGTAGCACAGCCCTGGTCTGAGCAGAACCACTACTCCACCTAGCGCTCTCTCTCTGTAGCACAGCCCTGGTCTGAGCAGAACCACTACTCCACCTAGCGCTCTCTCTCTGTAGCACAGCCCTGGTCTGAGCAGAACCACTACTCCACCTAGCGCTCTCTCTGTGTAGCACAGCCCTGGTCTGAGCAGAACCACTACTCCACCTAGCGCTCTCTCTGTGTAGCACAGCCCTGGTCTGAGCAGAACCACTACTCCACCTAGCGCTCTCTGTGTAGCACAGCCCTGGTCTGAGCAGAACCACTACTCCACCTAGCGCTCTCTGTGTAGCACAGCCCTGGTCTGAGCAGAACCACTACTCCACCTAGCGCTCTCTCTGTGTAGCACAGCCCTGGTCTGAGCAGAACCACTACTCCACCTAGCGCTCTCTGTAGCACAGCCCTGGTCTGAGCAGAACCACTACTCCACCTAGCGCTCTCTCTCTGTAGCACAGCCCTGGTCTGAGCAGAACCACTACTCCACCTAGCGCTCTCTGTGTAGCACAGCCCTGGTCTGAGCAGAACCACTACTCCACCTAGCGCTCTCTCTCTGTAGCCCAGCCCTGGTCTGAGCAGAACCACTACTCCACCTAGCGCTCTCTGTGTAGCACAGCCCTGGTCTGAGCAGAACCACTACTCCACCTAGCGCTCTCTCTGTGTAGCACAGCCCTGGTCTGAGCAGAACCACTACTCCACCTAGCGCTCTCTCTGTGTAGCACAGCCCTGGTCTGAGCAGAACCACTACTCCACCTAGCGCTCTCTGTGTAGCACAGCCCTGGTCTGAGCAGAACCACTACTCCACCTAGCGCTCTCTCTCTGTAGCACAGCCCTGGTCTGAGCAGAACCACTACTCCACCTAGCGCTCTCTCTCTGTAGCACAGCCCTGGTCTGAGCAGAACCACTACTCCACCTAGCGCTCTCTCTGTGTAGCACAGCCCTGGTCTGAGCAGAACCACTACTCCACCTAGCGCTCTCTCTCTGTGTAGCACAGCCCTGGTCTGAGCAGAACCACTACTCCACCTAGCGCGCTCTCTGTGTAGCACAGCCCTGGTCTGAGCAGAACCACTACTCCACCTAGCGCTCTCTGTGTAGCACAGCCCTGGTCTGAGCAGAACCACTACTCCACCTAGCACTCTCTCTGTGTAGCACAGCCCTGGTCTGAGCAGAACCACTACTCCACCTAGTGCTCTCTCTGTGTAGCACAGCCCTGGTCTGAGCAGAACCACTACTCCACCTAGTGCTCTCTCTGTGTAGCACAGCCCTGGTCATAGCTCTTCTCTTTCCTAACTATTCCCTGTTTGTTCAGTCTCATGGTTATTACACCAAAGCTGTACCTACGGTCGGTCCTTATATACAAAAATAAATAATCAACATTGCATGCATGCTTATTTCTCATTCCAACAAAAACTCTGTACTTTTCCTAAATGTAGCCCTTAATACTGGAGAGTCCCTCGGTACCTTCCAGAATCATCCGGGCAAATCACACAATTTCTCCAATAAAAGCCAGAACGTTGCTTACCTTTGTTCATAGCGGCCACGATACTGGTGTGATTCGCTCAGCTTCCTCCAGATGGCGCTGCACCCCTTATGGTCTCTTTTTCCAGTCCCGTCGTGGGGTGCCGATTTGATGTGGCAAGATTCGTCCTTATACTAATCAAAGAACCAAAGTATTTCAGAGTTTTTGTAGAATTAAGATATACTTTATTACATACGCAATACAGCCGAGGTGGCTTGCAAAACATGTCCCTTCTACCTCTCAGCTCTTCGTCTATATAGTCCCATTTACATACACCCCAGCTCAAAACTCCTCCCTCTTGGGCTCCCCCACCACTGTCCTCAGTTTCCCCCTCTCGACCGCTCTGCCCACTTCCTTTTAAATCTGACTTCTATTCAGTTTAGAAACAATAGGGGTACAATCAATCAAATTTGAGAGAAATAAGCTTTTTGTGCGTATGGAACATTTCTGGGATCTTTTATTTCAGCTTATGAAACATGGGACCAACACTTTACATGTTGCATTAATATTTCTGTTCAGTGTATGTTTATTTGGACTCCAATTACTCTTTACAGTTGCAACAGCTAGCCTTCTCTACCTGGGGTCCACACCAATCAATCTAACACTATGTCTTCCTATTACCTTATTTGTATCAAGGTTGGCTTTAATTCAATAGCTGAATAAATCTAAACAATTTAATGGCCCCTTTAATGTCTGGTGTTTCTGCCTCCCTAATGTCTGGTGTTTCTGCCTCCCTAATGTCTGGTGTTTCAGCCTCCCTAATGTCTGGTGTTTCTGCCTCCCTAATGTCTGGTGTTTCTGCCTCCCTAATGTCTGGTGTTTCAGCCTCCCTAATGTCTGGTGTTTCAGCCTCCCTAATGTATGGTGTTTCTGCCTCCCTAATGTCTGGTGTTTTTGCCTCCCTAATGTCTGGTGTTTCAGCCTCCCTAATGTATGGTGTTTCAGCCTCCCTAATGTATGGTGTTTCTGCCTCCCTAATGTCTGGTGTTTCAGCCTCCCTAATGTCTGGTGTTTCAGCCTCCCTAATGTCTGGTGTTTCAGCCTCCCTAATGTCTGGTGTTTCAGCCTCCCTAATGTATGGTGTTTCTGCCTCCCTAATGTCTGGTGTTTCAGCCTCCCTAATGTCTGGTGTTTCTGCCTCCCTAATGTCTGGTGTTTCTGCCTCCCTAATGTATGGTGTTTCAGCCTCCCTAATGTCTGGTGTTTCTGCCTCCCTAATGTCTGGTGTTTCTGCCTCCCTAATGTCTGGTGTTTCAGCCTCCCTAATGTCTGGTGTTTCAGCCTCCCTAATGTCTGGTGTTTCTGCCTCCCTAATGTCTGGTGTTTCAGCCTCCCTAATGTATGGTGTTTCTGCCTCCCTAATGTATGGTGTTTCAGCCTCCCTAATGTATGGTGTTTCTGCCTCCCTAATGTATGGTGTTTCAGCCTCCCTAATGTATGGTGTTTCTGCCTCCCTAATGTATGGTGTTTCTGCCTCCCTAATGTATGGTGTTTCTGCCTCCCTAATGTATGGTGTTTCTGCCTCCCTAATGTCTGGTGTTTCAGCCTCCCTAATGTATGGTGTTTCTGCCTCCCTAATGTATGGTGTTTCAGCCTCCCTAATGTATGGTGTTTCTGCCTCCCTAATGTATGGTGTTTCAGCCTCCCTAATGTATGGTGTTTCTGCCTCCCTAATGTATGGTGTTTCTGCCTCCCTAATGTATGGTGTTTCTGCCTCCCTAATGTATGGTGTTTCTGCCTCCCTAATGTATGGTGTTTCTGCCTCCCTAATGTATGGTGTTTCAGCCTCCCTAATGTCTGGTGTTTCTGCCTCCCTAATGTATGGTGTTTCTGCCTCCCTAATGTCTGGTGTTTCTGCCTCCCTAATGTATGGTGTTTCAGTCTCCCTAATGTATGGTGTTTCTGCCTCCCTAATGTATGGTGTTTCAGCCTCCCTAATGTATGGTGTTTCTGCCTCCCTAATGTATGGTGTTTCTGCCTCCCTAATATATGGTGTTTCTGCCTCCCTAATGTATGGTGTTTCTGCCTCCCTAATGTCTGGTGTTTCAGCCTCCCTAATGTATGGTGTTTCTGCCTCCCTAATGTATGGTGTTTCTGCCTCCCTAATGTATGGTGTTTCTGCCTCCCTAATGTATGGTGTTTCTGCCTCCCTAATGTCTGGTGTTTCAGCCTCCCTAATGTATGGTGTTTCTGCCTCCCTAATGTATGGTGTTTCAGCCTCCCTAATGTATGGTGTTTCTGCCTCCCTAATGTCTGGTGTTTCTGCCTCCCTAATGTATGGTGTTTCTGCCTCCCTAATGTATGGTGTTTCTGCCTCCCTAATGTATGGTGTTTCTGCCTCCCTAATGTCTGGTGTTTCAGCCTCCCTAATGTATGGTGTTTCTGCCTCCCTAATGTCTGGTGTTTCAGCCTCCCTAATGTCTGGTGTTTCAGCCTCCCTAATGTCTGGTGTTTCAGCCTCCCTAATGTATGGTGTTTCTGCCTCCCTAATGTCTGGTGTTTCAGCCTCCCTAATGTCTGGTGTTTCTGCCTCCCTAATGTATGGTGTTTCAGCCTCCCTAATGTATGGTGTTTCTGCCTCCCTAATGTATGGTGTTTCTGTCTCCCTAATGTCTGGTGTTTCAGCCTCCCTAATGTCTGGTGTTTCTGCCTCCCTAATGTATGGTGTTTCTGCCTCCCTAATGTCTGGTGTTTCTGCCTCCCTAATGTCTGGTGTTTCTGCCTCCCTAATGTCTGGTGTTTCTGCCTCCCTAATGTCTGGTGTTTCTGCCTCCCTAATGTCTGGTGTTTCTGCCTCCCTAATGTCTGGTGTTTCAGCCTCCCTAATGTCTGGTGTTTCAGCCTCCCTAATGTCTGGTGTTTCTGCCTCCCTAATGTATGGTGTTTCTGCCTCCCTAATGTATGGTGTTTCTGCCTCCCTAATGTCTGGTGTTTCTGCCTCCCTAATGTATGGTGTTTCTGCCTCCCTAATGTATGGTGTTTCTGCCTCCCTAATGTATGGTGTTTCAGCCTCCCTAATGTATGGTGTATCTGCCTCCCTAATGTATGGTGTTTCTGCCTCCCTAATGTATGGTGTTTCTGCCTCCCTAATGTCTGGTGTTTCTGCCTCCCTAATGTATGGTGTTTCAGCCTCCCTAATGTCTGGTGTTTCAGCCTCCCTAATGTATGGTGTTTCTGCCTCCCTAATGTATGGTGTTTCTGCCTCCCTAATGTATGGTGTTTCAGCCTCCCTAATGTATGGTGTATCTGCCTCCCTAATGTATGGTGTTTCTGCCTCCCTAATGTATGGTGTTTCTGCCTCCCTAATGTCTGGTGTTTCTGCCTCCCTAATGTCTGGTGTTTCTGCCTCCCTAATGTCTGGTGTTTCAGCCTCCCTAATGTATGGTGTTTCAGCCTCCCTAATGTATGGTGTTTCTGCCTCCCTAATGTATGGTGTTTCAGCCTCCCTAATGTATGGTGTTTCAGCCTCCCTAATGTATGGTGTTTCTGCCTCCCTAATGTCTGGTGTTTCAGCCTCCCTAATGTCTGGTGTTTCAGCCTCCCTAATGTCTGGTGTTTCTGCCTCCCTAATGTCTGGTGTTTCAGCCTCCCTAATGTATGGTGTTTCTGCCTCCCTAATGTCTGGTGTTTCTGCCTCCCTAATGTCTGGTGTTTCTGTCTCCCTAATGTATGGTGTTTCTGCCTCCCTAATGTATGGTGTTTCAGCCTCCCTAATGTATGGTGTTTCTGCCTCCCTAATGTCTGGTGTTTCTGCCTCCCTAATGTATGGTGTTTCTGCCTCCCTCTTCTTCCTCCATCCTCCCTTTTCTCTCTCCCCTCCCTCTCTCCCTCTATCTCCTCCCCCCTTTTCTCTCTCCCCTCCCTCTCTCCCTCTATCTCCTCCCCCCTTTTCTCTCTCCCCTCCCTCTCTCCCTCTATCTCCTCCCCCCTTTTCTCTCTCCCCTCCCTCTCTCCCTCTATCTCCTCCCCCCTTTTCTCTCTCCCCTCCCTCCTCCCTTTCCTCATCTCCTCTCCTCCTCTCCGTCCTCTTGCAGACGCTGCATGCCTCTGAGCCTCCAGTGCGTGCGGGGGTCTCAGCTCAACCCCGGAATGTCGCATCATCATCTGCTTCTCCTAGCGCCCTCGTAGCGATTCTCTGTCTGTAGGACCGTAAACACTGCGAGCAGATCTCGGTAGACTGATAACCGTTACCTGAGGACGCTACTGAACCCCAGGGTCCCTCTCACCCCCCCCCCCCCCTGCCTGCCCAGGAAGCACATCATCTCGGCGTCTAGTCTCTCTGCACCCCGCTGCATCATGATCAATATCAACATCTGGACCGAACGATAGCGGAATTAGCTCCGGATCTGTTGCTCTAGTGGATTCTCCGCTTCCAGGCGCATTAACGGGATTCTGCCTCCTTGCTTGTGTTGTGTCCTTGAGCTCGGCCTGTGCAGTGAGTCAGTGGTGTGAAGCCTATGTGTGTTTGCATATTAATACGTGTGTGTGTGTGTGTGTGTGTGTGTGCATATCTCTGTGTGTGTGTGTGTGTGTGCATATCTGTGTGTGTGTGTGTGTGTGTGTGTGTGTGTGTGTGTGTGTAAATATTTTAGTGTGTGTGTGTGTGTAAATATTTCAGTGTGTGTGTGTGTGTGTGTGTGTGTGCATCTAGACTATGTGTGACTGTGAAACAGTGATAGGTATGATGATGGAAGGAGAGAGTTCTGTGATGTCTTATTTACCCCTGTGATCTCGTTGTCTGGTAGGTGGGTGCTTCTGTCATATTGTGTTTGTGTGTGTGATCAGAGAGAGAGAGAGAGAGAGAGAGAGAGAGATGGACAGGCCAGTAACCTTGCAGAGAGATAGAGAGATGGACATGCCAGTAACCTTGCAGAGAGATAGAGAGATGGACATGCCAGTAACCTTGCAGAGAGAGAGATGGACATGCCAGTAACCTTGCAGAGAGAGAGATGGACATGCCAGTAACCTTGCAGAGAGATAGATGGACATGCCAGTAACCTTGCAGAGAGAGAGATGGACATGCCAGTAACCTTGCAGAGAGAGAGATCGACAGGGAAGTAACCTTGCAGAGAGAGAGATGGAAGTGTCGCACAGTAGACTACATAACAGCTATACGTACACTGAGTGAACAAAACAAAAGGAACACCTTCTCTTTCCATGACATAGACTGACCAGGTGAAAGGTATGATCCCTTAGTGATGTCATCTGTTAAATACACTTTAATCAGTGTAGATGAAGGGGAGGAGACGGGTTAAAGAAGGATTTTAAAACCTTGAGAAAATTGAGACATGGATTGTGTATTTGTTCCATTCAGAGGGTGAATGTGCAAGACAAAATATTGATGTGCCTTTGAACGGAGTACGGTAGTAGGTGCCAGGTGCACCGCTTTGAGTATGTCAAGAATTGCAATGCTGCTGGGTTTTTCACGCTCAACCGTTTCCTGTGTATATCAAGAATGGTCCACCACCCAAAGGACATCTAGCCAACTTGACACAACTGTGGGAATCATTGGAGTCAACGTGGGTCAGAACTCCTGTGGAACGCTTTCCACCCCTTGTAGAGTCCATGCCCCGACGGATTGAGGCTGTTCTGAGGGCAAAAAGTGGTGCAACTCAATATAAGGAAGGTTTTCTTAATGTTTTGTGCACTCAGTGTATATCAGTAATATGTATCAGCTATATATTTATATACCACCTTTATGTGGATCAGTTATATGGACACTACCAGTCAAAAGGTTGGACACACCTACTCATTCCAGGGTTTTTCTTTATTTTTACTATTTTCTACATTGTAGAGTAATAGTGAAGACCTCAAAACTATGTAATAACACACATGGAATCATGTAGTAATCAAAAAAGTGTTAAACATATCAAAATATATTTTATATTCTAGATTCTTCAAAGTAGTCACCCTTTGCCTTGATGACAGCTTTGCACACTCTTGCCATTCTCTCAACCAGCTTCATTAGGTAGTCACCTGGAATGCTTTTCCAACAGTCTTGAAGGAGTTCCCACATATGCTGAGCACATATGTTGCTTTTCCTTCACTCTGCGGTCCAACTCATCCCAAACAATTTCAATTGAGTTGAGGTTGGGTGATTGTGGAGGCCAGGTCATCTGATGCAGCACTCCATCACTCTCCTTCTTGGTCAAATAGCCCTTACACAGCCTGGTGGTGTGTTGGGTCATTGTCCTGTTGAAAAACAAATGATAGTCCCACTAAGACCAAACCAGATGGGATGGCGTATCGCTGCAGAATACTGTGGTAGCCATGCTGGTTAAGTGTGCCTTGAATTCTAAATAAATCACAGACAGTGTCACCAGCAAAGCACCCCCACACCATCACACCTCCTCCTCCATGCTTCACGGTGGGAACCACACATGTGGAAATCCGTTCACCTACTCTGCGTCTCACAAAGCCACGGCAGTTGGAACCAAAAATCTCAAATTTGGACTCATCAGACCAAAGGACAGATTTCCACTGGTCTAATGTCCATTGCTCGTGTTTCTTGGCCCAAGCAAGTCTCTTCTTCTTATTGGTGTCCTTTAGCAGTGGTTTCTTTGCAGCAATTCAACCATGAAGGCCTGATTCACGAAGTCTCCTCTGAACAGTTGATGTTGAGATGTTACTTGAACTCAGTGAAGCATTTATTTGGGCTGCAATCTGAGGTGCAGTTAATTGGCGATTTCTTAGGCTGGTAACTCTAATGAACTTATTCTCTGCAGCAGAGGTAACTCTGGGTCTTCCTTTCCTGTGTCTGTCCTCATGAGAGCCAGTTTCATCATAGCGCTTGATGGTTTTTGCGACTGAACTTGAAGAAACGTTCAAAGTTCTTGACATTTTCCAGATTGACTGATCTTCATGTCTTAAAGTAATGATGGACTGACGTTTCTCTTTGCTTATTTGAGCTGTTCTTGCCATAATATGGACTTGGTCTTTTACCAAATATGGCTATCTTCTGTATACCCCCCCTACCTTGTCACAACACAACTGATTGGCTCAAACACATTAAGAAGGAAATAAATTCCACAAATTAACTTTTAAGAAGGCACACCTGTTAATTGAAATGCATTCCAGGTGACTACCTCATGAAGCTGGTTGAGAGAATGCCAAGAGTGTGCAAAGCTGTCATCAAGGCAAAGGGTGGCAACTTTGAAGAATCTCAAATATAAAATATATTTTGATTTGTTAACACTTTTTGGTTTACTACATAATTCCATATGTGTTCTTTCATAATTTTGATGTCTTCACTATTATTCTACAATATAGAAAATAGTAAAAATAAAGAAAAACCGTTGAATGAGTAGGTGTGTCCAAACGTTTAACTGGTACTGTAGATCAGCTATATGTAGATCAGCTATATGTAGATCAGCTATATGTAGATCAGCTATATGTAGATCAGCTATATGTAGATCAGCTATATGTAGATCAGCTATATGTAGATCAGCTATATGTAGATCAGCTATATGTAGATCAGCTATATGTAGATCAGCTATATGTAGATCAGCTATATGTAGATCAGCTATATGTAGATCAGCTATATGTAGATCAGCTATATGTAGATCAGCTATATGTAGATCAGCTATATGTAGATCAGCTATATGTAGATCAGCTATATGTAGATCAGCTATATGTAGATCAGCTATATGTAGATAATCTACAGTGCATTCGGAAAGTATTCAGACCCCATCACTTTTTCCACATTTTGTTACGTTACAGCCTTATTTTAAAATGGATTAAAAAAACAATTTTCCTCATCAATCTACACACAATACCCCATAATGACGAAGTGAAAACAGGTTTTTCGACATTTTTGCAAATGTATTACAAATAAAAAACAGAAATACCTTATTTACATAAGTATTCAGACCCTTTGCTATGAGACTCGAAATTGAGCTCAGGTGCATCCTGTTTCCATTGATTCTTGAGCTGTCTGCCCGGCCAAACTGATCAATCGGGGGAGAAGGGCCTTGGTCAGGGAGGTGACCAAGAACCCGATGGTCACTCTGACAGAGCTCTAGAGTTCCTCTGTGGAGATGGGAGAACATTCCAGAAGGCCAACCATCTCTGCAGCACACCACCAATCAGGCCTTTATGGTAGAGTGGCCAGACGGAAGCCACTCCTCAGTAAAAGGCACATGACAGCCCATTTGGAGTTTGCCAAAAGGCACCTAAAGGACTCTCAGACCATGAGAAACAAGATTCTCTGGTCCGAAGAAACCAAGATTGAACTCTTTGGCCTGAATTCCAAGCGTCACGTCTGGAGGAAACCTGGCACCATCCCTACGGTGAACCTGGGGACCTTCAATGCTGCAGAATGTTTTTTTTTTTTTATACCCTTCCCCAGATCTGTGCCTCGACACAATCCTGTCTCGGAGCTCTACAGACAATTCCTTCGACCTCATGGTTTGGTTTTTGCTCTGACATGCACTGTCAACTGTGGGACCTTATATAGACAGGTGTGTGCCTTTCCAAATTTACCACAGGTGAACTCCAATCAAGTTGTAGAAACATCTCAAGGATGATCAATGGAAACAGGAAGCGCCTGAGCTCAATTTCGAGTCTCATAGCAAAGGGTCTGAATACTTATGTAAATAAGGTATTTCTGTTTTTATTTTTAGTAAATGTGCAAAAATGTCTAAAACCCTGTTTTTGCTTTGTCATTATGGGGTGTTGTGTGTAGATTGATGAGGAAATGGTTTTATTTAATCAATTTGATAATAAGGCTGTAACGTAACAAAATGTGGAAAAAGTGAAGGGTTCTGAATACTTTCCGAATGCACTGTATGTTGTAAATAAATGGTCAACATATCAATGGCTATAGACCACCAAACAGAAACATCCTGGGTAGGATTCAAAACACAGGACCCTTCCAGAAAAAAACAATCCTCTAGCTAGACCTCATCACCCTAACTAGCCTCTAGCCCCCAGAGATGTGTAGATCTGAGAGGATCCAGTGAGCTAGTAATATGACCATACTACAGGTCAACCATACTGGGGAATCTACTGTTGTTCTGTCTTTGTTGCTCCACTGTTGTGGCTCTGAAATGTCGATTCACCTCCTGAATGAACAACCACCCACTACATGGAAAGGCGAAATGAGTAGGACATCTTGGCATTAAAAGTCCATTTTTATACATTGATACGCATATAGGCTACTGAAAAACTAAATAGGACAGGACCCAGCCAGGGAGGGAGAGAGGCCCAGATTCAGGACAAGGCAGGGGTGACCCTGTAGATGCCAGTATGAAAGTAGGCCTGCAGGAGTATAGGCCTCAGCCAGGACACAGAGAGGGAGACGTGGAGGAGACAGAGACAATGAGGGAGGAAAGAGAAACAAACCCAGAATGAGGTAGAAAGATGGAGAGAAAGTGGAATGGTTAAATGGAATAGAACGATGAACTAGAACGAGTTCATGAACAAAGTAAACTCTGGTTCTGAAGGTTGGATTGGCTCAGGCGACCAAAGTCCTCATTTCGATTGGCTGTTTCGTAAAACAATTGACACCAAGTTGCAGGTGTGTTGTCAGTTGTAGAGATGAGTTCTTATAACTCACTCTCTTTCTCTCTTTCCAGGTTCCAGTGATAACCCGTCTGCTGTATCATTAGTCCTTCTCTCTATCCCTCCATCCCTTCGTAAGGGAGAACTCTGGAGTCACCCCTCCTCATCCCTCAGAGTGAAGAAAAAGGGAGTCAGCTTTTTCTGAGATGGTCCCTGGTTAAAGCCCTGACCCCTGACCCCAACTGGTTTGCTGATGACGTCTGTGTCTAAGGGCTGTTGAAAGAAGAAGGGAGGGCCAGCGCTTGGTGACTGGCTGGTATAAAAAAGCAGAAACATTCGCTAGAGACTACGGAGAGAGAAGAGGACCAAACCACGCTGTCAGAATGTCTACCACCGCCACCATGGGAGAGATGGCTAACAGTGCTGTTGAGTTCTACCCTAAAGGCCGGAGCCGAGGAGGAGGAGGAGGTGGAGGAGGAGGAGGAGGAGGAGGTGGAGGGGGGAAGGAAGAGGGTAACCATGCTGCAGAGGGAGATTTTGGGGTGACGGTGGAGGAGCTCAGGGATCTGATGGAGCTCCGGGGAGGGGAGGCCATCCAGAAGATACAGGAGGCGTACGGAGACTCAGAGGGCCTGGCCACTAGGCTGCTCACCAACACTATTGACGGTAAGGTGGTCTGTCTGGGTGCATGCTGTCATCACCTAGATTGTTAGTCTTGCCTAGTGAGGAAATCCAGGAAATGGTCCCAGGGTCTAGAAAAAGCGCCACTGCGTTTGTGTGTGTGTTGTTTGGCCTGTGGGATTGATCTCATGCCAGCTAACAGGATCAGATTATCAACACTGAACAACATTACTGTAGCAAAACACCATGACACACACACACACACACACACACACACACACACACTGTCAGTCAATTTCATTGATTTTAGTATTTTAGGCTGAGGCCTATTCTACCTGTCGAATCAGGTCCAATTACAAGCATATTTGTCCGGAGGCCAACAGTCCATCTCTGAATAGTAGTACAGCCGCCTGTGGAATAGTCTGTGGAATATTAGGTAAATAGTCATTGAGGAATTCAGTGAGGTAGTCAGTGAGGTAGTCAATAGGGTAGTCAGTGAGGTAGTCAGTGGGGTAGTCAGTCGGGTAGTCAGTGAGGTAGTCAGTCGGGTAGTCAGTGAGGTAGTCAGTCGGGTAGTCAGTGAGGTAGTCAGTGAGGTAGTCAGTGAGGTAGTCAGCAAGGTAGTCAGTGGGGTAGTCAGTGGTAAGTGAGGTAGTCAGCAAGGTAGTCAGTGAGGTAGTCAGTGAGGTAGTCAGTGAGGTAGTCAGTCGGGTAGTCAGTGGGGTAGTCAGTGGTAAGTGAGGTAGTAGGTAAAGTAGTCAGTGAGGTAGTCAGTCGGGTAGTCAGTGAGGTAGTCAATGGGATAGTCAGTGAGGTAGTCAGTAAGGTAGTCAGACATCTGTCACCAATTGGATAGAAACCTAGCTAGAGTTGATAAAATAGTTAGTGAAATAGTCAGCGAGATAACCAGTGAAATAGCCTTTTAGATTGTTTGGTAGAGGTAAACTTCAACAGATTGTTTTGACCAAACTTTTACCGCCTGGCCAACAGTTAGAAGAGTTGATATGCAGCACTAACACCTCTTTACCACAGCATCCAGGAACAGGAACCATCGGAACTGGAATACCATTACATGATTACACACAGACTCAATACTGCAGTATGACACCATTACAGAGATCTAAGAGACAGGGGGGAGGGAAGAAAAAGACAGGAGAGAGGAAGGAAGTAAAGGGAGGGAGGGAGAGAGATACTGGGAGAGGGAGGAGAGAGAGAGAGGGAGGGAGGGAGATACTGGGAGAGGGAGGAGAGAGAGAGAGAGAGAGAGAGAGGAGTGCTAGAACAGCTTGCCGCATTGTCAATGACATATCAAGGGGAGATTGAGCGAGAAAGGGAGAGACAGAAAGGGGGAGTGCAGTGGAGGGAGGAAGGTAAAAAGAGGGTGAGGCAGTGGAGGGGTGAAGGAAGGTAGAAAGAGGGTGAGGCAGTGGAGGGAGGAAGGTAGAAAGAGGGTGACGCAGTGGAGGGAGGAAGGAAGGTAGATAGAGGGTGAGGCAGTGGAGGGAGAGAGGAAGGTAGAAAGAGGGTGAGGCAGTGGAAGGAGGAAGGTAGAAAGAGGGTGAGGCAGTGGAGGGAGGAAGGTAGAAAGAGGGTGAGGCAGTGGAGGGAGGAAGGTCGAAAGAGGGTGAGGCAGTGGAGGGAGGAAGGTAGAAAGAGGGTGAGGCAGTGGAGGGAGGAAGGTAGAAAGAGGGTGAGGCAGTGGAGGGAGGGAGGTAGAAAGAGGGTAAGGCAGTGGAGGGAGGAAGGTAGAAAGAGGGTGAGGCAGTGGAGGGAGGAAGGTAGAAAGAGGGTGAGGCAGTGGAAGGAGGAAGGTAGAAAGAGGGTGAGGCAGTGGAGGGAGGAAGGTAGAAAGAGGGTGAGGCAGTGGAGGGAGGAAGGTCGAAAGAGGGTGAGGCAGTGGAGGGAGGAAGGTAGAAAGAGGGTGAGGCAGTGGAGGGAGGAAGGTAGAAAGAGGGTGAGGCAGTGGAGGGAGGGAGGTAGAAAGAGGGTAAGGCAGTGGAGGGAGGAAGGTAGAAAGAGGGTGAGGCAGTGGAGGGAGGGAGGTAGAAAGAGGGTGAGGCAGTGGAGGGTGGAAGGTAGAAAGAGGGTGAGGCAGTGGAGGGAGGGAGGAAGGTAGAAAGAGGGTGAGGCAGTGGAGGGTGGAAGGTAGAAAGAGGGTGAGGCAGTGGAGGGAGGAAGGTAGAAAGAGGGTGAGGCAGTGGAGGGGGGAAGGTAGAAAGAGGGTGAGGCAGTGGAGGGAGGGAGGGAGGAAGGTAGAAAGAGGGTGAGGCAGTGGAGGGAGGGAGGGAGGAAGGTAGAAAGAGGGTGAGGCAGTGGAGGGAGGGAGGGAGGAAGGTAGAAAGAGGGTGAGGCAGTGGAGGGAGGGAGGATGGTAGAAAGAGGGTGACACAGTGGAGGGTGGAAGGTAGAAAGAGGGTGAGGCAGTGGAGGGAGGAAGGAAGGTAGAAAGAGGGTGAGGCAGTGGAGGGAGGAAGGTAGAAAGAGGGTGAGGCAGTGGAGGGAGGGAGGGAGGAAGGTAGAAAGAGGGTGAGGGAGGGAGGAAGGTAGAAAGAGGGTGAGGCAGTGGAGGGAGGAAGGTAGAAAGAGGGTGAGGCAGTGGAGGGAGGAAGGAAGGTAGAAAGAGGGTGTGTGAGGAAGATAATATTTGACCTTAGTGATTTTGGTAGTTTTCATCTTACATCCAGAGATGGGATATGGTAAAAGATACGTACAGTGCATTCATAAAGTATTCAGACCCCTTGACTTTTTCCACATTTTGTTACATTACAGCCTTATTCTAAAATTGATTAAATAGTTTTTTTCCCTCAGTCTACACACAATACCCTATAATGACAAAGAAAAAACTGTTTTTTAGAAATTTTTACGAATGTGTTAAAAATGAAAAAATGAAATAGTACATTTACATAAATATTCAGACCCTTTACTCAGAACTTTGTTGAAGCACCTTTGGCAGCGATTACAGCCTCGAGTCTTCTAGGGTATGACGTTACAAGCTTGGCACACCTGTATTTAGGGAGTTTCTCCCATTCTTCTCTTCAGATCCTCTCAAGCTCTGTCAGGTTGGATGGGGAGCATCACTGCACAGTTATTTTAAGGTCTCTCCAGAGATCGGGATGAAGTCCAGGCTCTGGCTGGGCCACTCAAGGACATTCAGAGACTTGTCCCGAAGCCACTCCTGCGTTATCTTGGCTGTGTGCTTAGGGTCATTGTTCTGTTGGAAGGTGAACCTTCGCCCCAGTCTGAAGTCCTGAGTGCTCTGGAGCAGGTTTTCATCAAGGATCTCTCTGTACTTTGCTCCGTTCATCTTTGTCCCGATCCTGACTAGTCTCCCAGTCCTCGCTGCTGAAAAACATCACAGCATGATGCTGCCACCACCATGCTTCACCGTAGGGATGGTTCCAGGTTAACTCCAGACATGACGTTTGGCATTCAGGCCAAAGAGTTCAATCTTGGTTTCATCAAACCAGAAAATCTTGTTTCTCATGGTCTGAGAGTCCTTTAGGTGCCTTTTGGCAAACTCCAAGCGAGATGTCATGTGCCTTTTACTGAGGAATGGCTTCCGTCTGGTCACTCTACCATAAAGGCCTGATTGGTGGAGTTCTGCAGAGATGGTTGTCCTTCTGGAAGGTTCTCCCATCTCCACAGAGGAACTCTGGAGCTCTGTCAGAGTGACCATTGGGTTCTTGGTCACCTCCCTGACCAAGGCCCTTCTCCCCGATTGCTCAGTTTGGCCAGGCGGCCAGCTCTAGGAAGAGTCTTGGTGGTTTCAAACTTCTTCCATTTAAGAATGATGGAGGCCACTGTGTTCTTGGGCACCTTCAATGCTGTAGAACGTTTTTGGTACCCTTCCCCAGATCTGTGCCTCAACACAATCCTGTCTCGGAGCTCTACGGATAATTCCTTCGACCTCATGGCTTGGTTTTTGCTCTGACATGTACCGTCAGCTGTGGGATCTTATATAGACAGGGGTGTGCCTTTCCAAATCATGTCCAATCAATTGAATTTACCACAGATGGACTCCAATCAAGTTGCAGAAACATCTCAACGATGATCAATGTAAACAGGATGCACCTGAGCTCAATTTCGAGTCTCATTGCAAAGGGTCTGAATACTTATGCAAATAAGGTATTTCAGATTGATATTTTTAATACATTTGCAAAAATGTCTAAAGACCTGTTTTGACTTTGTCATTATGGGCTATTGTGTGTAGACTGATGAGGAAAAATATGAATTTAATCAATTTTAGAATAAGTCTGTAACTTAACTAAATGTGGAAAAAGGGAAGGGGTCTGAATACTTTCCTAATGCACTGGATGTTACATGTTGAAATACGTATTTTAATTACTTCTGAGTATTTTGTATGTTGCATTACACTGGGCTGAACTACCCTCCAATGTATTTTGTAACAAGATACTTTCGAAAGCTGTAATTTCTAGTTTAAAAATACAAAAATACATTTCTATACCATTCCTTTATAGCGGTTCACAATTTTGTGGCCCCCTTTCACCCTACATTGGTATCAGAAGTCTGATGGCACTATGGTGTGATAAGAGTGTCTGCTAAATGAACTCAATGTTAATGTATATATAAAAATTAACAATTGCAAAGCATGCTGGGTATTACTCTAATGAGCTCCGCCTGAAACAAGGTCAATGACAATACCCAGTGTGCTTTGCAGTTGGTCATTTTCACATACACATTTACATTTTGGTCATTTAGCAGACACTCTTATCCAGAGTGACAGTGCATTCAACTAAGGTAGATAAACAACAACGTATCATAGTCATGGGACCCTTTAGTTTATGGATTCACAAAGATCAAGAGGCGGACATGTTTTTCTTCTTCTTCCCAAAAACCAATGATTTTGAAAACGCAATCATGGATGTGAAATAGCTTTGCTTTTCTGTTTTTTTTGTTTTGTAGATGCATAAAAAAAAGTTTGAATCTTTTGAGTTTTAGTTTATTTGGAAGCCGATGATTAATAAAGAACCATTTATTTAAAATATTCCATCACACCATGTTCACTATATTCACTATGTTCACCATTGCTTTGTAATTTGTTTATATATTAAATTCCTCTGTCTGTTCTCCTCTACCCCTGTCCTGTCTGTTCTCCTCTACCCCTGTCCTTTCTGTTCTCCTCTACCCCTGTCCTGTCTGTTCTCCTCTACCCCTGTCTTTTCTGTTCTCCTCTACCCCTGTCCTGTCTGTTCTCCTCTACCCCTGTCCTGTCTGTTCTCCTCTACCCCTGTCTTTTCTGTTCTCCTCTACCCCTGTCCTTTCTGTTCTCCTCTACCCCTGTCCTGTCTGTTCTCCTCTACCCCTGTCCTGTCTGTTCTCCTCTACCCCTGTCCTGTCTGTTCTCCTCTACCCCTGTCCTTTCTGTTCTCCTCTGCCCCTGTCCTGTCTGTTCTCCTCTACCCCTGTCCTTTCTGTTCTCTTTGCCCCTGTCCTGTCTGTTCTCCTCTACCCCTGTCCGTTCTGTTCTCCTCTACCCCTGTCCTTTCTGTTCTCTTTGCCCCTGTCCTGTCTGTTCTCCTCTGTCCCTGTCCGTTTTGTTCTCCTCTTCCTCTGTCCTTTCTGTTCTCCTCTGCCCCTGTCCTGTCTGTTCTCCTCTACCCCTGTCCTGTCTGTTCTCCTCTACCCCTGTCCTGTCTGTTCTCCTCTACCCCTGTCCTGTCTGTTCTCCTCTACCCCTGTCCTGTCTGTTCTCCTTGCCCCTGTCCTGTCTGTTCTCCTCTACCCCTGTCCTGTCTGTTCTCCTCTGCCCCTGTCCTGTCTGTTCTCCTCTACCCCTGTCCTGTCTGTTCTCCTCTACCCCTGTCCTGTCTGTTCTCCTCTACCCCTGTCCGTTCTGTTCTCCTCTACCCCTGTCCTGTCTGTTCTCCTCTGCCCCTGTCCTTTCTGTTCTCCTCTACCCCTGTCCTGTCTGTTCTCCTCTACCCCTGTCCTGTCTGTTCTCCTCTACCCCTGTCCTGTCTGTTCTCCTCTACCCCTGTCCTGTCTGTTCTCCTCTACCCCTGTCCTGTCTGTTCTCCTCTACCCCTGTCCTGTCTGTTCTCCTCTACCCCTGTCCTGTCTGTTCTCCTCTACCCCTGTCCTGTCTGTTCTCCTCTACCCCTGTCCTGTCTGTTCTCCTCTACCCCTGTCCTTTCTGTTCTCCTCTACCCCTGTCCTGTCTGTTCTCCTCTACCCCTGTCCTTTCTGTTCTCCTTTGCCCCTGTCCGTTCTGTTCTCTTTGCCCCTGTCCTGTCTGTTCTCCTCTACCCCTGTCCTTTCTGTTCTCTTTGCCCCTGTCCTGTCTGTTCTCCTCTACCCCTGTCCGTTCTGTTCTCCTCTACCCCTGTCCTTTCTGTTCTCTTTGCCCCTGTCCTGTCTGTTCTCCTCTGTCCCTGTCCTTTCTGTTCTCCTCTGCCCCTGTCCTGTCTGTTCTCCTCTACCCCTGTCCTGTCTGTTCTCCTCTACCCCTGTCCTGTCTGTTCTCCTCTACCCCTGTCCTGTCTGTTCTCCTCTACCCCTGTCCTGTCTGTTCTCCTTGCCCCTGTCCTGTCTGTTCTCCTCTACCCCTGTCCTGTCTGTTCTCCTCTGCCCCTGTCCTGTCTGTTCTCCTCTACCCCTGTCCTGTCTGTTCTCCTCTACCCCTGTCCTGTCTGTTCTCCTCTACCCCTGTCCGTTCTGTTCTCCTCTACCCCTGTCCTGTCTGTTCTCCTCTGCCCCTGTCCTTTCTGTTCTCCTCTACCCCTGTCCTGTCTGTTCTCCTCTACCCCTGTCCTGTCTGTTCTCCTCTACCCCTGTCCTGTCTGTTCTCCTCTACCCCTGTCCTGTCTGTTCTCCTCTACCCCTGTCCTGTCTGTTCTCCTCTACCCCTGTCCTGTCTGTTCTCCTCTGCCCCTGTCCTGTCTGTTCTCCTCTACCCCTGTCCTGTCTGTTCTCCTCTACCCCTGTCCTGTCTGTTCTCCTCTACCCCTGTCCTTTCTGTTCTCCTCTACCCCTGTCCTGTCTGTTCTCCTCTACCCCTGTCCTTTCTGTTCTCCTTTGCCCCTGTCCGTTCTGTTCTCTTTGCCCCTGTCCTGTCTGTTCTCCTCTACCCCTGTCCTTTCTGTTCTCTTTGTCCCTGTCCTGTCTGTTCTCCTCTACCCCTGTCCTGTCTGTTCTCCTCTACCCCTGTCCTGTCTGTTCTCCTCTACCCCTGTCCGTTCTGTTCTCCTCTACCCCTGTCCTGTCTGTTCTCCTCTACCCCTGTCCGTTCTGTTCTCTTTGCCCCTGTCCGTTCTGTTCTCCTCTACCCCTGTCCTGTCTGTTCTCCTCTACCCCTGTCCGTTCTGTTCTCCTCTACCCCTGTCCTGTCTGTTCTCCTCTACCCCTGTCCGTTCTGTTCTCTTTGCCCCTGTCCTGTCTGTTCTCCTCTACCCCTGTCCTGTCTGTTCTCCTCTACCCCTGTCCTTTCTGTTCTCCTCTACCTCTGTCCTGTCTGTTCTCCTCTACCCCTGTCCTTTCTGTTCTCCTCTGCCCCTGTCCTTTCTGTTCTCCTCTACCCCTGTCCTGTCTGTTCTCCTCTGCCCCTGTCCTGTCTGTTCTCCTCTACCCCTGTCCTGTCTGTTCTCCTCTGCCCCTGTCCTGTCTGTTCTCCTCTACCCCTGTCCTGTCTGTTCTCCTCTACCCCTGTCCATTCTGTTCTCCTTGCCCCTGTCCTGTCTGTTCTCCTCTGCCCCTGTCCTTTCTGTTCTCCTCTACCCCTGTCCTTTCTGTTCTCCTTGCCCCTGTCCTGTCTGTTCTCCTCTACCCCTGTCCTGTCTGTTCTCCTTGCCCCTGTCCTTTCTGTTCTCCTCTACCCCTGTCCTGTCTGTTCTCCTCTGCCCCTGTCCTGTCTGTTCTCCTCTACCCCTGTCCTTTCTGTTCTCCTCTACCCCTGTCCTTTCTGTTCTCCTCTACCCCTGTCCTGTCTGTTCTCCTTGCCCCTGTCCTGTCTGTTCTCCTCTACCCCTGTCCTGTCTGTTCTCCTCTACCCCTGTCCTTTCTGTTCTCCTCTACCCCTGTCCTGTCTGTTCTCCTCTACCCCTGTCCTGTCTGTTCTCTTTGCCCCTGTCCTGTCTGTTCTCCTCTGCCCCTGTCCTGTCTGTTCTCCTCTACCCCTGTCCTGTCTGTTCTCCTCTACCCCTGTCCTGTCTGTTCTCTTTGCCCCTGTCCTGTCTGTTCTCCTTGACCCTGTCCTTTCTGTTCTCCTCTACCCCTGTCCTGTCTGTTCTCCTCTACCCCTGTCCTGTCTGTTCTCCTCTACCCCTGTCCTGTCTGTTCTCCTCTACCCCACATGTCGAACTCATTCCACAATGGGCTGAGTTTCCGCGGGTTTTCGCTCCACCCTTGTACTTGGTTGATGAATTAAGGTCACTGATTAGTAAGGAACTTAATTGAAAGGAAAAACCAAAAACCCGCAGACACTCGGCCCTCCATGGAATGAGTTTGACACCCCTGCTCTACCCCCTTTGTCATTCCCACTTGCTCCTCTCCTCTGAATGGTATCGAAAGCTATGTTTGTTCAGGGTGGGATGTTGGGATTAGTTAATACCCATTTCCTGTGCAGCATTTTGGGGTATTTTGCTTAGCCATTTTCCATCACCCCCTATCCTTTAAATGAAATGTCTGTTCTCCTTCCCCCTGTCCTTTAAACACTGTCAATGTTCATCTCTCTGGTTCTCATTCCCCCACTTCCATATTCTGTCTCCCATTTTGCTCAGTAGTTTCTCTCTGGGTTCTACTAGTAGTCAGTTCTCACCCCACTTTGCTGTTTCCTGTTTTTCTCTTCTTTTTTCTCTTTTATATTTAAAGGTGATGTGTAACAACTTGCCAGTCAGCATTAATGGTCATTTCCTGCGCTGGGTTCCTTCTCACCTTTTAGTATTTAGCTCACACAGTGAGGGGAAAAAAGTATTTGATCCCCTGCTAATTTTGTACGTTTGCCCACTGACAAAGAAATGATCAGTCTATAATTTTAATGGTAGGTTTATTTGAACAGTGAGAGACAGAATAACAACAAAAAAATCCAGAAAAACGCATGTCAAAAATTTTATGAATTGATTTGCATTTTAATGAGGGAAATAAGTATTTGACCCCTCTGCAAAACATGACTTAGTACTTGGTGGCAAAACCCTTGTTGGCAATCACAGAGGTCAGACGTTTCTTGTAGTTGGCCACCAGGTTTGCACACATCTCAGGAGGGATTTTGTCCCACTCCTCTTTGCAGATCTTCTCCAAGTCATTAAGGTTTCGAGGCTGACGTTTGGCAACTCGAACCTTCAGCTCCCTCCACAGATCTTCTATGGGATTAAGGTCTGGAGACTGGCTAGGCCACTCCAGGACCTTAATGTGCTTCTTCTTGAGCCACTCCTTTGTTGCCTTGGCCGTGTGTTTTGGGTCATTGTCAAGCTGGAATACCCATCCACAACCCATTTTCAATGCCCTGGCTGAGGGAAGGAGGTTCTCACCCAAGATTTGACGGTACATGGCCCCGTTCATCGTCCCTTTAATGCAGTGAAGTTGTCCTGTCCCCTTAGCAGAAAAACACCCCCAAAGCATAATGTTTCCACCTCCATGTTTGACGGTGGGGATGGTGTTCTTGGGGTCATAGGCAGGATTCCTCCTCCTCCAAACACGGCGAGTTGAGTTGATGCCAAAGAGCTCCATTTTGGTCTCATCTGACCACAACACTTTCAGCCAGTTCTCCTCTGAATCATTCAGATGTTCATTGGCAAACTTCAGACGGGCATGTATATGTGCTTTCTTGAGCAGGGGGACCTTGCGGGCGCTGCAGGATTTCAGTCCTTCACGGCATAGTGTGTTACCAATTGTTTTCTTGGTGACTATGGTCCCAGCTGCCTTGAGATCACTGACAAGATCCTCCCGTGTAGTTCTGGGCTGATTCCTCACCGTTCTCATGATCATTGCAACTCCACGAGGTGAGATCTTGCATGGAGCCCCAGGCCGAGGGAGATTGACAGTTCTTTTGTGTTTCTTCCATTTGCGAATAATCGCACCAACTGTTGTCACCTTAATAATATAATAATAATAATATGCCATTTAGCAGACGCTTTTATCCAAAGCGACTTAGTCATTTGTGCATTTTTGTGTATGGGTGGTCCCAGGGATCGAACCCACTACCTTGGCGTTACAAGCGCCGTGCTCCATTCCAGCCTTGTGTAGGTCTACAATCTTGTCCCTGACATCCTTGGAGAGCACTTTGGTCTTGGCCATGGTGGAGAGTTTGGAATCTGATTGATTGATTGCTTCTGTGGACAGGTGTCTTTTATACAGGTAACAAGCTGAGATTAGGAGCACTCCCTTTAAGAGTGTGCTCCTAATTTTAGCTCGTTACCTGTATAAAAGACACCTGGGAGCCAGAAATCTTTCTGATTGAGAGGGGGTCAAATACTTATTTCCCTCATTAAAATGCAAATCAATTTATAACATTTTTGACATGTGTTTTTCTGGATTTTTTTTTTGTTATTCTGTCTCTCACTGTTCAAATAAACCTACCATTCAAATTATAGACTGATCACGTCTTTGTCAGTGGGCAAACGTACAAAATCAGCAGGGGATTAAATATTTTTTTCCCTCACTGTATCGGCTTCCAGTGCGCTCTCCTCTCCACTAGGTGGCGCATTTCATACATCTGACTCACCATTGCGTCATCTCACTGAAGACGGGGCTTCAGGAGTACTGTACTATTCCAATGCGCCCCCATGCAGTGCTGGGTGCATTCATGGTGCATGGGCGGCAGTATGTTTTTTAAAGAGCACATAGCTCAAGGTTTTTGGCTTTGCAGTTTATAAAGAAAATTGATCATATTGTGAGACCAAGGAGTGTTGGTTTTAATTACAGTACAGTACTCCTGAGTGGCGCAGTGGTCTAAGGCTGTGCCACTAGAGATCCTGGTTCAAATCCAGGCTCTGTCGCAGCCGGCCGCGACCGGGAGACCAATGGGGCGGCGCACAATTGGCCCAGCGTCGTCCAGGGTAGGGGAGGGAATGGCCGGCAGGGATGTAGCTCAGTTGATAGAGCATGGCGTTTGCAACGCCAGGGTTTTGGGTTCGATTCCCACGGGTGGCCAGTATAAAAAAATATGTATTCACTAACTGTAAGTCGCTCTGGATAAGAGTGTCTGCTAAATGACTAAAATGTAAATGTAAATGTAATTACGTTATGATCCATTGACCAGAGGAAGTCTTATTTGCTGTTAGATAAAGATATTGAATGCTTGATATACAATATATTACATGGAAAGGTAATACGCTTGTTTTTAAAAGAGCTGTAATATTAGAGAAGAAACATTTTGGGTTGGAAAACTTTTTTTATTTTTTTTTGCTAACGGGGCAGGAGTTTCAATGTTGGAATTGTCGTCAATGGCTTTCAGGCCAATATTAAATGACTTGTTTTATGACAAGGCTTTAAGATAATGATTCAGAGCTGTAATGTAGACCGTCTGAAATGTTTATAAAATATGCATTTTGGAGGCAAGCTTTGCTTACATGCTTCAGACAGTACAGTAGAGCAATTAAAAGATAGAACAATGCATCAACTTTAAGATCAATTGTTTTGGGGATCATTGCAGGTCTTAATATTACTGTCCTGAATGATACCAATTTCACCCGACCCTACTCTGTTCGTAGGGTGGGTAAACGTTCTGCTTGCAATGTTGGTCAGATCATTAATTTGGTAAAATCATTACTGTTATTGAGACATCACCACCAACAATCTACTGTAACTATCTACATCAATCTTATTTCTTTTGACCTATTTTATTTTAAGAACTAGGGCAATATAGATATTGTAATAATGTAAAATGTTTTTATTTTCTTTCAACCAATCAGGGACGTTTTTTCCTTCATGCGCTGTCGCTGGGTAGAATACAAGGCCACGTTCAGTTTCCAAACGTTGTCGAACGTTGCAGATAGAAATGCCATGAATAGAGCTGATGTGAGGTCTTATTCTATAGTATGAAAAATGTTTGCACTCACTAACTGTAAGTGGCTCTGGATAAGAGCGTCTGCTAAATGACGAAAATGTAAAATGTAAAAATGTCAATAGCAAGGAAGAAGTTTCTGTAACCTTTACTGAAAATGTTGTTGCTTTTCAGCTACTTGCCTATTTATTTTAGCATTTTAAAATACAAAATAAATGTATTTTAATGAAATACAATACTTTGCAAAAGTATCTTATATTTTATTTTGATACATTGGTCTTTAGGGTATTTAGGTGTTAACGCCCATCCCTACATCGATCCAATCCCTTCAGATCTTCAGACGAGTGACTGGTCCATCTGGGTTTGGGTCACATTTGAGTGACTGAGTGACTGAGTATTAGCCCACTGAGCTAAAGTCTAGTTATTGTGTAAAAAAACATGATTGTGTGTGTGTGTGTGTGTGTGTGTGTGTGTTTGAGTTACAGTGGGGGAAAAATAGTATTTAGTCAGCCACCAATTGTGCAAGTTCTCCCACTTACAAAGATGAGAGAGGCCTGTAATTTTCATCATAGGTACACGTCAACTATGACAGACAAAATGAGGAAAACAAATCCAGAAAATCACATTGTAGGATTTTTTATGAATTTATTTGCAAATTATGGTGGAAAATAAGTATTTGGTCACCTACAAACAAGCAATATTTCTGGCTCTCACAGACCTGTAACTTCTTCTTTAAGAGGCTCCTCTGTCCTCCACTCGTTACCTGTATTAATGGCACCTGTTTGAACTTGTTGTCAGTATAAAAGACACCTGTCCACAACCTCAAACAGTCACACTCCAAACTCCACTATGGCCAAGACCAAAGAACTGTCAAAGGACACCAGAAACAAAATTGTAGACCTGCACCAGGCTGGGAAGACTGAATCTGCACTAGGTAAGCAGCTTGGTTTGGAGCAATTATTAGGAAATGGAAGACATACAAGACCACTGATAATCTCCCTCAATCTGGGGCTCCACGCAAGATCTCACCCCGTGGGGTCAAAATGATCACAAGAACGGTGAGCAAAAATCCCAGAACCACACGGGGGGACCTAGTGAATGACCTGCAGAGAGCTGGGACCAAAGTAACAAAGCCTACCATCAGTAACACACTACGCCGCCAGGGACTCAAATCCTGCAGTGCCAGACGTGTCCCCCTGCTTAAGCCAGTACATGTCCAGGCCCGTCTGAAGTTTGCTAGAGTGCATTTGGATGATCCAGAAGAGGATTGGGAGAATGTCATATGGTCAGATGAAACCAAAATATAACTTTTTGGTAAAAACTCAACTCGTCGTGTTTGGAGGACAAAGAATGCTGAGTTGCATCCAAAGAACACCATACCTACTGTGAAGCATGGGGGTGGAAACATCATGCTTTGGGGCTGTTTTTCTGCAAAGGGACCAGGACGACTGATCCGTGTAAAGGAAAGAATGAATGGGGCCATGTATCGTGAGATTTTGAGTGAAAACCTCCTTCCATCAGCAAGGGCATTGAAGATGAAACGTGGCTGGGTCTTTCAGCATGACAATGATCCCAAACACACCGCCCGGGCAATGAAGGAGTGGCTTCGTAAGAAGCATTTCAAGGTTCTGGAGTGGCCTAGCCAGTCTCCAGATCTCAACCCCATAGAAAATCTTTGGAGGGAGTTGAAAGTCTGTGTTGCCCAGCGACAGCCCCAAAACATCACTGCTCTAGAGGAGATCTGCATGGAGGAATGGGCCAAAATACCAGCAACAGTGTGTGGAAACCTTGTGAAGACTTACAGAAAACGTTTGACCTGTGTCATTGCCAACAAAGGGTATATAACAAAGTATTGAGAAACTTTTGTTATTGACCAAATACTTATTTTCCACCATAATTTGCAAATAAATTCATTAAAAATCCTACAATGTGATTTTCTGGAGAAAAAAAATCTCAATTTGTCTGTCATAGTTGACGTGTACCTATGATGAAAATTACAGGCCTCTCTCATCTTTTTAAGTGGGAGAACTTGCACAATTGGTGGCTGACTAAATACTTTTTTTCCCCCATTGTACATATGTGTGTGTTTACATTTACATGTGTACGTGTGTGTTGCAGGTCTGTCAGGTGATCAGGCGGACCTGGATCGTCGTAGCAAGTCATTTGGTCAGAACTTCATCCCTCCTAAACAGCCCAAGACCTTCCTGGAGCTGGTCTGGGAAGCTCTTCAAGTATGTTGATATGAATAAGTGTACTGAACGCAGGTGCTTCCACACAGGTTGAGTTCATTAAGCATTTAACATCCCATCATGCTTAGGATCATGCTGAGCAGGCCACTAGGGCTATGCCCCCATTGGACAATAATGTCCCCATCCACAGGGCATGAGAGTGGTCACTGAATTGTTAGATGAGCACGAAAACGATGTTAAAGGTGCAATATGCAGAAAGACCTCCTACATTTCCTGGTTGCTAAAATTCTAATAGTTTGCCTAATTTCCGTTTATGTGACAAAACAAGAGGTCATAGTGTAGAGAATCATTGGACCACCTAAATCACTGTGAAATATACTTTCCATAACCAAAAATATTTGGTTAACAAAACAGAAAGTAAAAGACAGGAAAAACTAAACTTAAGAAAGGGAAGCATAGAAATAACGCACATAGAACAGATCTACCGCTTCTTAGACTTGCTTTCAATGAGAATGACAGATAGATAACTCACATTTCTATGTGAATTTGGTCGGGACGCCCAAAAAGTTACATATTGCAGCTTTAAACCATATGCCATGGCCATCTCAGTCACCAGATCTCAACCCAATTGAACACTTATGAGAGATTCTGGAGCGGCGCCTGAGACAGCGTTTTCCACCACCATTAATTAACAAAACAACAAATGATGGAATTTCTCGTGGAAGAATGTTGCCGCATCCCTCCAATAGAGTTCCAGACACTTATATAATCTATGCCGAGGTGCGTTGAAGCTGTTCTGGTGGCTCGTAGTGGCCCAAAAAAACAATTCAAACATTTTATGTTGGTGTTTCCTTTATTTTGGCAGTTACATGTAGATTGGTTTATTGAAATATGGATTGATTCATTGCTTTACAGGACGTCACTCTGATCATCCTGGAGGTGGCGGCCATCATCTCCCTGGGCCTGTCCTTCTACCAACCCCCCGGAGATGACACTGAGGGTACGACCTGGGATGGATGTCTGTCTGTCCGGTGTGTCTGTCTGGATGGTTGACTGGTTGGCTGACAGACAGACAGACAGGCAGGCAGGCAGTTAGACACACTCCCTTCCGTATTTATTTGGAGAGTGAAGCTAAAACGTTTAATTTGGCGATTTACTCCAGCATTTTGGATTTGAGATGAAATGTTTTATATGAGGCGACAGTACAGAATATCACCTTTTATTTGAGGGTATTTTCATGTATCTAGTCCCCCCATTTGAAGGTGTCATCAGTATTTGGACAAATTCACTTATAATGTATTAAAGTATTAATATTTTGTTCCCATATTCCACCCAATGATTACATCAAATTTGTTACTCTACAAACTTGTTGGATGCATTTACAGTTTTGTTTTGGTTATGTTTCGGATGGTGTTGTATCCAATAGAAATGAGCGGTAAATCATGAATTGTGTCATTTTGGAGTCACTTTCAGGGCTCTATTTTCGGCTGGCGCTAAGGAGGCCCAAGTGTCCCATTTTGTCCTGATAAAACTGGCTGCCGTTTTCCACCCTAACGCCAGCGGGAATGTACCTGTCTAACATTAGCTAGCTCGAAACTATTCAGTCATATAATGTCATATGAAAGGCAGATTATTTTTAGAATCTACCTCGCACATAGGCAACGATACAATGGACGACCCTAGTATTTTGTATAGATTTGCGAATGTTCTGCGTTAAGACATGGAACGAGAGAAGAGATGTATGATATCATGCTTCTGACACGATCCTAATTAGAAATATTGTTGTTTTAAAAAACGGATTGATTTTTTTTTCATTTAATTTGATTTAAATCCAAACGTAATAGAAATATTCACCATCCATGGGTTTACGGTGAGAACGTACATGGCTTTAATGCAATGCAATTTCGTCTGCTATTTCTGAAGAAGTGAAAATGTGATCTGTACGATGGTTCCATGATGTTTATAAAACATAACATTTGCGAGCAGTATAACGGTGAGTGGACATACCCCCTTTCTCTTTATATTGGATCTTTATCCAGCTCCTTCGGAAAGTTTGGATGTGCGTAAAACCCTCCATATTCTAAGTTGCCTTGTCTGTATTATACCCCCACGGGGAGCAACTATGGTGCCTGTAACTGTATATAGACATAGCCTATTTAAAACAATTGGTTATTTCGTTTTTATTAGAATTTGGTTAGAATTATACACTGTCTTTTTGGGCCTTATCAATAACCTAGTGAATTTAATGTTGCTTATTGACTACGTTTGGCACGTCCACAGACTGCCAAATGAATTTACAGTAGGCCCAGCCCTTATGCTATAGCCGATGTTTAACAAGGTATTTCCATATTGAAGCAATGCAATTAGAACAATGTGGACTGCAAACATGTTCAAAATATTTAGCAAATATGGTGCAGGCTATTTAATGAACACCCCCAAAACTATAAAGCGACAGCAGCGCAAAGATTTACCATTGTGTTAGGTGTATTAAAATAGAGCCAATATTGTAAATAAGAATAGAATGTGTTTCTAAACACTCCTACTTTAATGTAAATGCTGCCATGGTTACAGATAGTCCTGAATGAATCGTGAATAGTGATGAGAACATAGGAACAGATAACACCCCCCCCCCCCCCCAAGACGTGATAACCTCTCACTATTACCAATAACAGGGGACGTTAGCATTTTGGGGGGATACGATAATAATAATTCACGATGTATTCATGATTATCCGTAACCATGGTAGCATTCACATTAAAGTAGAAGTGTTTAGAAAGATATTCTTATTTACAATAAAAGGGACTCCAAAATGACACACTACTTTATTTACCTTTCATTTCTATTGGGCACAAAATAATCTGAAACAAGACCAAAACAAACAGCAAATGCATCCAACAAGTTTGTCAAATCAAGTCACAAGCTTGATGTAGTCATTGTGTGCTATGCATATGGGACCAAAATACAAAAATGTTGACTACTTTAATACATTATAAGTGAATTTGTCCAAATACTTTGAGAATGTTTGCTACAGCAGGAAATTTGCAATTTTATGTGGATTACAATTAATGGACATTTTTGTAGGGTTTGATACATTTTTCGTAAGGGAAAATCAAGTCTGAAATTTCAAACTTCAGAAGCCTTTTTAAACTTCAAATACACTACAAGTTTTTGATGTACTGCACTGCAGGAACGTTCTCCTACAACAAGATCCTCCATCTGTATGACACCTTCAAATAGGGGGACTAGATGCATAAAGTGCTTTCATTTCTAAATGGTAAACAGATATGTAGGAAAATACCCTCAAATAAAAGGTGACATTCTGTACTCTTGCTTCATATAAAACATTTGATCTCAAATCCAAAATGCTGGAGTAAAGAGCCAAATTAAACATTTTTCAAATAAATACATAGGGGAGGGTTGATAGATAGCTAGCTATATAGATGGATAATGGTGTGTTTCTCCCCAGCGTGTGGTAACGTGTCGGGAGGGGCGGAGGATGAGGGCGAGGCTGAAGCCGGGTGGATTGAGGGCGCCGCCATCTTGCTGTCCGTCGTCTGTGTGGTCCTGGTGACGGCCTTCAATGATTGGTCTAAAGAGAAACAGTTCCGTGGGCTACAGAGCAGGATAGAACAGGAGCAGCGCTTCGCTGTAGTACGGAAAGGAAACGTCATCCAGATACCCGTAGCTGACATGGTGGTGGGGGATATGGCTCAGGTCAAATACGGTAGGTAACCAGGACAATGATCTGAAGGTAGATACTACGGTAGGTAACCAGGACAATGATCTGAAGGTAGATACTACTGTAGGTAACCAGGACAATGATCTGAAGGTAGATACTACGGTAGGTAACCAGGACAATGATCTGAAGGTAGATACTACTGTAGGTAACCAGGACAATGATCTGAAGGTAGATACTACTGTAGGTAACCAGGACAATGATCTGAAGGTAGATACTACTGTAGGTAACCAGGACAATGATCTGAAGGTAGATACTACTGTAGGTAACCAGGACAATGATCTGAAGGTAGATACTACTGTAGGTAACCAGGACAATGATCTGAAGGTAGATACTACTGTAGGTAACCAGGACAATGATCTGAAGGTAGATACTACGGTAGGTAACCAGGACAATGGTCTGAAGGTAGATACTACTGTAGGTAACCAGGACAATGATCTGAAGGTAGATACTACTGTAGGTAACCAGGACAATGATCTGAAGGTAGATACTACGGTAGGTAACCAGGACAATGATCTGAAGGTAGATACTACTGTAGGTAACCAGGACAATGATCTGAAGGTAGATACTACTGTAGGTAACCAGGACAATGATCTGAAGGTAGATACTACTGTAGGTAACCAGGACAATGATCTGAAGGTAGATACTACTGTAGGTAACCAGGACAATGATCTGAAGGTAGATTCTACGGTAGGTAACCAGGACAATGGTCTGAAGGTAGATTCTACGGTAGGTAACCAGGACAATAGTATTATGCTGTATGTATGCTGTATATTGTATCTATAGGAGTATATCTACATGTATAATATTGTATGTTATCTCTAGGGGACCTGTTACCAGCGGATAGTATCCTGATCCAAGGAAATGACCTGAAGATAGATTATATGTTATATATTGATTTCCCTGTTGCAGGACAACATTCCTGCAATGCAGGAAATGTAAAACGTGTAGTGTACTTGAGGTTTAAAAACGCTTTTTGAACTTTGAAATTTCAGACTTCATTTTCCCTTATGAAAAATGTATCAATCCCTACCAAAAATTCAATTTATTTACAATCCACATAATAATTCACATTTCCTGTTGATGCAGGATTATTTTCCTGCTGTAGCAAACTGGCTCAAATTAAGATCCTACATCTGTATCTATATGTATAACAGTATACAGTGCCTTCGGAAAGTATTCAGACCCCTTGACTTTTCCACATTTTGTTACGTTACAGCCTTGTTCTAAAATTGATTAAATAAATAGAAATCCTCAGCAAACTACAGTCGTGGTCAAAAGTTTTGAGAATGACACAAATATTAGTTTTCACAAAGTCTGCTGCCTCAGTTGTTATGATGGCAATTTGCATATACTCCAGAATGTTATGAAGAGTGATCAGATGAATTGCAATTAATTGCAAAGTCCCTCTTTGCCATGAAAATGAACTTAATCCCAAAAAACATTTCCACTGCATTTCAGCCCTGCCACAAAAGGACCAGCTGACATCATGTCAGTGATTCTCTCGTTAACACAGGTGAGACTGTTGACGAGGACAAGGCTGGAGATCACTCTGTCATGCTGATTGAGTTAGAATAACAGACTGGAAGCTTTAAAAGGAGGGTGATGCTTGAAATCATTGTTCTTCCTCTGTTAACCATGGTTACCTGCAAGGAAACACGTGCCGTCATCATTGCTTTGCACAAAAAGGGCTTCACAGGCAAGGATTTTGCTACTAGTAAGATTGCACCTAAATCAACCATTTATCGGATCATCAAGAACTTCAAGGAGAGAGGTTCAATTGTTGTGAAGAAGGCTTCAGGGCACCCAAGAAAGTCCAGCAAGCGCCAGGACCGTCTCTTAAAGTTGATTAGCCTAGCCAGGATTGAGATAAAGATGAACGGAGCAAAGTACAGAGAGATCCTTGATGAAAACCTGCTCCAGAGCACTCAGGACCTCAGACTGGGGCGAAGGTTCACCTTCCAACAGGACAATGACCCTAAGCACACAGCCAAGACAACGCAGGAGTGGCTTCGGGACAAGTCTCTAAATGTCCTTGAGTGACCCAGCCAGAGCCCGGACTTCAACCCGATCGAACATCTCTGGAGAGACCTGAAAATAGCTGTACAGCAACGCTCCCCATCCAACCTGACAGAGCTTGAGAGGATCTGCAGAGAAGAATGGGAGAAACTCCCCAAATACAGGTGTGCCAAGCTTGTAGCATCATACCCAAGAAGACTCGATGCTGTAATCAAGGCTAAAGGTGCTTAAAGTACTGAGTAAAGGGTCTGAATACTTATGAAAACGTGATATTTCCATTTCTTTTATAAATTAGCAAAAATTTATAAAAACCAGTTTTTGGTTTGTCATTGATGAGGGAAAAAAACGATGTGATCAATTTTAGAATAAGGCTGTAACGTAACAAAATGTGGAAAAAGTCAAGGGGTCTGAATACTTTCGGAAGGCACTGTATATTGTATGCTTTCTCTAGGTGACCTGTTGCCAGCGGATGGTATCCTGATCCAGGGAAATGACCTGAAGATAGATGAGAGCTCTCTGACTGGGGAATCGGACCACGTTGGGAAGACCGTGGACAAGGACCCTATGCTTCTCTCTGGTGGGTGTGTCTGTGTGTTTCAACTTTTAATGGCACCAGTCCAGTGAAATACCTTTCTTAGCAGCTCTAACCCCAACAATGCAGTAATCAATAACAATGTAATACTAAAAATAACAAGGTAGAACAAAAACACACAAGTTATAAAAATAAGAAATAAGAAGAACAGGATAAAGTAAGTTCCATATTAACAATGTGCAGGATACTGGATCGATAGAGGTAGATGTATATGGGTAAGGTGACTTGGCATCAGGATATATGATAAACAGAGTAGCAGCAGCTTGTACAGTGGGGAAAAAAAGTATTTAGTCAGCCACCAATTGTGCAAGTTCTCCCACTTAAAAAGATGAGAGAGGCCTGTAATTTTCATCATAGGTACACATCAATTATGACAGACAAATTGAGATTTTTTTTCTCCAGAAAATCACATTGTAGGATTTTTAGTGAATTTATTTGCAAATTATGGTGGAAAATAAGTATTTGGTCACCTACAAACAAGCAAGATTTCTGGCTCTCACAGACCTTTAAAAGGTTCCTCTGTCCTCCACTCATTACCTGTATTAATGGCACCTGTTTGAACTTGTTATCAGTATAAAAGACACCTGTCCACAACCTCAAACAGTCACACTCCAAACTCCACTATGACCAAGACCAAAGAGCTGTCAAAGGACACCAGAAACAAAATTGTAGACCTGCACCAGGCTGGGAAGACTGAATCTGCACTAGGTAAGCAGCTTGGTTTGAAGAAATCAACTGTGGGAGCAATTATTAGGAAATGGAAGACATACAAGACCACTGATAATCTCCCTCGATCTGGGGCTCCACGCAAGATCTCACCCCGTGGGGTCAAAATGATCACAAGAACGGTGAGCAAAAATCCCAGAATCACACGGGGGGACCTAGTGAATGACCTGCAGAGAGCTGGGACCAAAGTAACAAAGCCTACCATCAGTAACACACTACGCCGCCAGGGACTCAAATCCTGCAGTGCCAGACGTGTCCCCCTGCTTAAGCCAGTACATGTCCAGGCCCGTCTGAAGTTTGCTAGAGTGCATTTGGATGATCCAGAAGAGGATTGGGAGAATGTCATATGGTCAGATGAAACCAAAATATAACTTTTTGGTAAAAACTCAACTCGTCGTGTTTGGAGGACAAAGAATGCTGAGTTGCATCCAAAGAACACCATACTTACTGTGAAGCATGGGGGTGGAAACATCATGCTTTGGGGTTGTTTTTCTGCAAAGGGACCAGGACGACTGATCCGTGTAAAGGAAAGAATGAATGGGGCCATGTATCGTGAGATTTTGAGTGAAAACCTCCTTCCATCAGCAAGGGCATTGAAGATGAAACGTGGCTGGGTCTTTCAGCATGACAATGATCCCAAACACACTGCCCGGGCAACGAAGGAGTGGCTTCGTAAGAAGCATTTCAAGGTCCTGGAGTGGCCTAGCCAGTCTCCAGATCTCAACCCCATAGAAAATCTTTGGAGGGAGTTGAAAGTCTGTGTTGCCCAGCGACAGCCCCAAAACATCACTGCTCTAGAGGAGATCTGCATGGAGGAATGGGCCAAAATACCAGCAACAGTCTGTGAAAACCTTGTGAAGACTTACAGAAAATGTTTGACCTGTGTCATTGCCAACAAAGGGTATATAACAAAGTATTGAGAAACTTTTGTTATTGACCAAATACTTATTTTCCACCATAATTTGCAAATAAATTCATTAAAAATCCTACAATGTGATTTTCTGGATTTTTTTCTCTCATTTTGTCTGTCATAATTGACATGTACCTATGATGAAAATTTCAAGCCTCTCTCATCTTTTTAAGTGGGAGAACTTGCACAATTGGTGGCTGACTAAATACTTTTTTCCCCCACTGTATGTGAGTGTGTGTGTGGGTGTGTAGAGTCAGTATAAATATATGTGGTCCTCTGTAGCTCAGCTGGTAGAGCACGGCGCTTGTAACGCCAGGGTAGTGGGTTCGATCCCCGGGACCACCCATACACAAAAATGTATGCACGCATGACTGTAAGTCGCTTTGGATAAAAGCGTCTGCTAAATGGCATATTATTTATTATATTATATTATTGAGTGCAATTGAGATTGCGTCGTGTATGGATCTGTTGGGTTGGTATGCAAATTGGAGTGAGTCTAGGGTTTCTGGGATGATGGAGTTGATGTGAGCCATGACAAGCCTTTCAAAGCACTTCATGATTACAGATGTGAGTGCTGCAGGGCAGTTGTCATTGTGGCATGAAGCCTTAGAGTTCTTAGGAACAGGAATGATGGTGGTCATCTTAAAACATGTGGTGATTACAGACTGGAACAAGGAGAGGTTGAACATTACCCTGAATATACCTGCCAGCTGTTCTGCACATGCTCTGAGAACGCGCCCTGGAATACCATCGGGCCCCGCGGCCTTGCCGGTGTTGACCTGATTAAAGACTCACGTCGGCCTCGGAGAGGGAGATCACCCAGTCCTCTGGGTCAGTGGCGGCCCTCGGGTGAACAATGGGTCGAGACTTCCACCGCGCTGGAGTCAGCAGACCAGTTGTTGTTGATGAAGAGGAAACCCCCCCCCCCCCCCCCCCCGGCACAGTGAAAGCAGAATCCTTCGAGTTGGATAGCCATGGGGGGTATCTTGTCTGAGAGCCATGTTTCAGAAAAGCAGAGAATATTGCAGTTTCAAGAGTCCCGTTGGTAGCAAATCCGCGATAGGAGGTCATCCATCTTATTATCAAGAGTCTGTACATTGGCCAGTAGAATGGAGGGAAGAGGTGGCCGGCTCTCCCTTTGCCTTAACCTCTCCAGGATCCCCCCTCTCCCTTCGCCTTAACCTCTCCAGGATCCCCCCTCTCCCTTCGCCTTAACCTCTCCAGGATCCCCCCTCTCGCCTCAACCTCTCCAGGATCCCCCCTCTCGCCTTAACCTCTCCAGGATCCCCCCTCTCGCCTTAACCTCTCCAGGATCCCCCCTCTCGCCTTAACCTCTCCAGGATCCCCCCTCTCGCCTTAACCTCTCCAGGATCCCCCCTCTCGCCTTAACCTCTCCAGGATCCCCCCTCTCGCCTTAACCTCTCCAGGATCCCCCCTCTCGCCTTAACCTCTCCAGGATCCCCCCTCTCGCCTTAACCTCTCCAGGATCCCCCCTCTCGCCTTAACCTCTCCAGGATCCCCCCTCTCGCCTTAACCTCTCCAGGATCCCCCCTCTCGCCTTTAACCTCTCCAGGATCCCCCCTCTCGCCTTAACCTCTCCAGGATCCCCCCTCTCGCCTTAACCTCTCCAGGATCCCCCCTCTCGCCTTAACCTCTCCAGGATCCCCCCTCTCGCCTTAACCTCTCCAGGATCCCCCCTCTCCCTTCGCCTTAACCTCTCCAGGATCCCCCCTCTCGCCTTAACCTCTCCAGGATCCCCCCTCTCCCTTCGCCTTAACCTCTCCAGGATCCCCCCTCTCGCCTTAACCTCTCCAGGATCCCCCCTCTCTTGCCTCTTTAACATCGGCGCTTCCTCTTGAGTAGCCCGAAAAATGGGTCAGAATTACAGAAAGAGCGCAGGGCAGATGAGTCGAAGTCGAAGTTGAAGCCGGAATTAGGGTAAGTAACTGCTGATCTGATGTTCAAGAGTGCTTGTCGGTTGTCAGAAATAATAGCAGATACATTACGTGTAAATAAAGTAAAAAATAAATCACTAAATAATCACAAAATAGTAAAGTTGGGTCAGAGCTTGCAGAACGGCGGCCATCCAGTACGATGCCATCTTAATGGGTGTCTGTGGGTGGCTGTGTGTCTGTGGGTGGCTGTGTGTCTGTGGGTGGGTGTGTGTCTGTGGGTGGGTGTGTGTCTGTGGGTGGGTGTGTGTCTGTGGGTGGGTGTGTGTCTGTGGGTGGCTGTGTGTCTGTGGGTGGGTGTGTGTCTGTGGGTGGCTGTGTGTCTGTGGGTGGCTGTGTGTCTGTGGGTGGCTGTGTGTCTGTGGGTGGCTGTGTGTCTGTGGGTGGCTGTGTGTCTGTGGGTGGGTGTGTGTCTGTGGGTGGCTGTGTGTCTGTGGGTGTCTGTGGGTGGCTGTGTGTCTGTGGGTGGCTGTGTGTCTGTGGGTGGCTGTGTGTCTGTGGGTGGCTGTGTGTCTGTGGGTGGGTGTGTGTCTGTGGGTGGCTGTGTGTCTGTGGGTGTCTGTGGGTGGCTGTGTGTCTGTGGGTGGCTGTGTGTCTGTGGGTGGCTGTGTGTCTGTGGGTGGCTGTGTGTCTGTGGGTGGGTGTGTGTCTGTGGGTGGCTGTGTGTCTGTGGGTGGCTGTGTGTCTGTGGGTGTCTGTGGGTGGCTGTGTGTCTGTGGGTGTCTGTGGGTGGCTGTGTGTCTTTGGGTGTGTGTCTGTGGGTGTGTCTGTGGGTGGGTGTGTCTGTGGGTGGGTACATGAACCTGTGTTTGTGCTTTGTGCACGTGTGTATAGAATTGATCATGTCTGTGTGTTTGTCTCTCTATAGGAACCCATGTGTATAGAACTGATCATGTCTGTGTGTTTGTCTCTCTATAGGAACCCATGTGTATAGAACTGATCATGTCTGTGTGTTTGTCTCTCTATAGGAACCCATGTGTATAGAACTGATCATGTCTGTGTGTTTGTCTCTCTATAGGAACCCATGTGTATAGAACTGATCATGTCTGTGTGTTTGTCTCTCTATAGGAACCCATGTGTATAGAACTGATCATGTCTGTGTGTTTGTCTCTCTATAGGAACCCATGTGTATAGAACTGATCATGTCTGTGTGTTTGTCTCTCTATAGGAACCCATGTGTATAGAACTGATCATGTCTGTGTGTTTGTCTCTCTATAGGAACCCATGTGTATAGAACTGATCATGTCTGTGTGTTTGTCTCTCTATAGGAACCCATGTGTATAGAACTGATCATGTCTGTGTGTTTGTCTCTCTATAGGAACCCATGTGTATAGAACTGATCATGTCTGTGTGTTTGTCTCTCTATAGGAACCCATGTGTATAGAACTGATCATGTCTGTGTGTTTGTCTCTCTATAGGAACCCATGTGTATAGAACTGATCATGTCTGTGTGTTTGTCTCTCTATAGGAACCCATGTGTATAGAACTGATCATGTCTGTGTGTTTGTCTCTCTATAGGAACCCATGTGTATAGAACTGATCATGTCTGTGTGTTTGTCTCTCTATAGGAACCCATGTGTATAGAACTGATCATGTCTGTGTGTTTGTCTCTCTATAGGAACCCATGTGTATAGAACTGATCATGTCTGTGTGTTTGTCTCTCTATAGGAACCCATGTGTATAGAACTGATCATGTCTGTGTGTTTGTCTCTCTATAGGAACCCATGTGTATAGAACTGATCATGTCTGTGTGTTTGTCTCTCTATAGGAACCCATGTGTATAGAACTGATCATGTCTGTGTGTTTGTCTCTCTATAGGAACCCATGTGTATAGAACTGATCATGTCTGTGTGTTTGTCTCTCTATAGGAACCCATGTGTATAGAACTGATCATGTCTGTGTGTTTGTCTCTCTATAGGAACCCATGTGTATAGAACTGATCATGTCTGTGTGTTTGTCTCTCTATAGGAACCCATGTGTATAGAACTGATCATGTCTGTGTGTTTGTCTCTCTATAGGAACCCATGTGTATAGAACTGATCATGTCTGTGTGTTTGTCTCTCTATAGGAACCCATGTGTATAGAACTGATCATGTCTGTGTGTTTGTCTCTCTATAGGAACCCATGTGTATAGAACTGATCATGTCTGTGTGTTTGTCTCTCTATAGGAACCCATGTGATGGAGGGTTCAGGCAGAATGCTGGTGACAGCTGTGGGGGTCAACTCTCAGACTGGCATCATCTTTACACTGCTGGGGGCCGGTGAGGAGGAGGAGGAGGAGGAGGAGGAGGATGACAAGAAGAAGAAGGGTAAGATCGAGCTAACAACTGCATAGTATTTAAGGTAATTTGTAGCAAACATTGATTGATTGATTGATTGATTAATTATCTCTCTCAGGGAAGCAGCCCGAAGTGGTGGTGGAGAACAACCAGAATAAAGGTAACCAATCACAGACAGCCAGGGGTCAGGGGTCAGGGGTCAGGTTGGGCTTACTTTGAAACTCCTGTGTTGTGTTCTCCAGCCAAGAAGCAGGACGAGGGTGTAGCCATGGAGATGCAGCCTCTGAAGAGCGCAGAGGGGGGAGAAGTGGAGAAGAAGAGAGCCAACATACCAAAGAAAGAGAAGAGTGTTCTACAGGGTAAACTCACCAAACTGGCCGTGCAGATCGGGAAAGCAGGTAGATGTTCTCTGTGTTTTATTCTGTTAGGCCATACAAATTTAATTTATAACAGATGAGCTTCACTATTCTCCTTTTTTTTTTTTACTGACTTCTGCGGTGTTTTGTTCATATAGTGATCACTCTCCCATGCTGATGACCAAACCGCCTCAGATCACCCGCTTTGGGCCTCCGACTGGACAGTGACACACACACACACACTTGGGACCTGCGTGCACAGATGTTTAGTTTCTCCAGCATGGCTTTGGTCGGCCCAAATTCATATTATTTATGATCCAGTTTAAACAAATTCATATTATTTACGTTATTTGCAAACAGTCGGTTAAATTAATTTTCTGACCTATTTGAAGCAGTTCATACCCGAAACATCATGTCATTGAACCAAACGACTGGCCAGAGATCAGGGCATTCATCAGCAAAGACACAGCAAAAGATGATAGCGTTTTGGGCAACAAATTTAAGTCAAAAAAAGTGATGACGTTAAAGAATTTCAGCTGTATGGTGATTTGTGATTCATAACTTACATTTGACCGGTAGCCTACGGCCTGCAGTAGGCAGACAGACAACACCAAGGCGGAATGTGTTTGAAGTTCTCGTGCACCGCCAAGAACAGCCCGCCATATCCTGCAGAATGCGTCGCCGCCATTGCATTGCACACACTTTGCACAGATCAGGAGCTCCACAATGACGTGGTCGACCGTCTCTGAGGTGGGGGCTTTTCCTGGCAGCCAGATGACGCTGGATGGAGGATGCGGTGAGTGACTGACTGTATGGGCCTACTGGCCCTGAATTTAGTAAAGCTTGCTCTGTGGCAGTTTTTGGTATAAGCGCTATACAAATGGAATGGATTGATGATTCTAATTGTGCATGTTAAATAATGTTTATTCTGTAGATCAGTGGTCCCCAACCAGGGGCACTAGGACCTCTGGGGGTACTTGGCCTATCCACACGGGGTACTTGAGAAGACTCACGAGACCATAGGCCTACTTGTAAACATGCACATGAGGGGGTACTTCAGGGGTTCTCCAGTTGGTGGTACAGTAGCTGAAAAAGGGCACCACTGCTGTCCATGAGACAATAGACTGTTCCTTTTGGTCATTTAATCCTTCAGTGACTCTGGACATGACCTCGCAGGAAGCCGTACTTGACTCAGTACTGCCACCTGCAGGATAATAATGAAAGTGCAAATAATAGCATTACAGAAATATTATACTCGTCACATTAAATTACGTTTTCAATCTAGATGATAGGGATTGTATTGGAATGCAAATTATTTCAGTTCTGCATTCATTTTACAGAGCTAAACATTTTATATATATAGCCCTGTTTCTTCTAGAAAGTGTAGATAAACCGATGAATAGTGGATAATATTTTTTTCAAGCCAAGTTAGGCTATACATTTAAGTAAAGAGCTGATTATACATTACTTTTGATTAAAATTGTTGATTTTTTGTCAATATTGTTTTTCTTAGGAACATTTTAGAATGTTGTATTCTATTATACATCTTATATTATGTTAATTGATGTTAATGTTAATTAATTCATGTTAATGTATTTAATAATGATAATCAGACTCAAATGTTTACATTTCTCCTATTTTCTTACGTCCAAACAGGCTGGATTCGTTACTAGATTGTCCAAAGCGCTCTGGTCTATGGACCCCCATCTTAGCCATACCAGACCGATTCCTGCAATTACCACAAGGCCTTGGATCCTATTACTACAACAGATACCAGGAAACACGAAACAAGGCGCAAAAACTGGATCAAGATCTGCTTCGGGATTACTGCAGTCTGCTCTCTACCTCAATATCCAAGCCCTGGGCAAACCAGGATCACTTCACAGGTATTTTTATAAACGTATTGGTTTGGGCCTTCTCTGTAGCTGAGTTGGTAGAGCATGTAGTTCATTTTTTCATATCAATTAAGTTTGTGGAAAACTACTACTCCTTGTAGATTCACTATGTGATGTTGGAAAGCTACTACTCCTTGTAGATTCACTGTGTGATGTTGGAAAGCTACTACTCCTTGTAGATTCACTATGTGATGTTGGAAAGCTACTTCTCCTTGTAGATTCACTGTGTGATGTTGTAAAGCTACTACTCCTTGTAGATTCACTGTGATGATGGAAAGCTACTACTCCTTGTAGATTCACTGTGTGATGTTGGAAAGCTACTACTCCTTGTAGATGCACTGTGTGATGATGGAAAGCTACTACTCCTTGTAGATTCACTGTGTGATGATGGAAAGCTACTACTCCTTGTAGATTCACTGTGTGTGATGATGGAAAGCTACCTCTCCTTGTAGATTCCTGTGGTGATGGAAATCTACTACTCCTTGTAGATTCACTGTGGTGATGGAAAGCTACTACTCCTTGTAGATTAACTGTGTGGTGATGGAAAGCTACTACTCCTTGTAGATTCACTGTGTGATGATGGAAAGCTACTACTCCTTGTAGATTCACTGTGTGATGTTGGAAAGCTACTACTCCTTGTAGTTTCACTGTGTGATGATGGAAAGCTACTACTCCTTGTAGATTCACTGTGTGATGTTGGAAAGCTACTTCTTGTAGATTCACTGTGTGATGTTGTAAAGCTACTACTCCTTGTAGATTCACTGTGTGATGTTGGAAAGCTACTACTCCTTGTAGATTCACTGTGGTGATGGAAAGCTACAACTCCTTGTAGATTCACTGTGTGATGTTGGAAAGCTACTACTCCTTGTAGATTTACTGTGTGATGTTGGAAAGCTACTACTCCTTGGAGATTCACTGTGATGATGGAAAGCTACTACTCCTTGTAGATTCACTGTGTGATGTTGGGAAGCTACTACTCCTTGTAGATTCACTGTGTGATGTTGTAAAGCTACTACTCCTTGTAGATTCACTGTGATGATGGAAAGCTACTACTCCTTGTAGATTCACTGTGTGATGTTGGAAAGCTACTACTCCTTGTAGATTCACTGTTTCTGATTATGGAATGCTACTACTCCTTGAAGATTCACTGTGTGATGTTGTAAAGCTACTACTCCTTGTAGATTCACTGTGATGATGGAAAGGTACTACTCCTTGTAGATTCATTATTACATTTACATTTTAGTCATTTAGCAGACGCTCTTATCCAGAGCGACTTACAGTTAGTGAATACATCTTTTATTTTTTTTTATTTTTTATACTGGTCCCCCGTGGGAATCGAACCCGCAACCCTGGCGTTGCAAACGCCATGCTCTATCAACTGAGCTACATCCCTGCCGGCCATTCCCTCCCCTACCCTGGACGACGCTTGGCCAATTGTGCGCCGCCCATGAGTCACCGGTCGCGGCTGGCTGCGACAGAGCCTGGATTCGAACCAGGATCTCTAGTGGCACAGTTAGCACTGCGATGCAGTGCCTTAGACCACTGCGCCACTCAGGAGCATTATGGTGATGGAAAGCTACTACTCCTTGTAGATTCACTGTGTCTTTGTGATGGAAAGCTACTACTCCTTGTAGATTCACTGTGGTGATGTTGGAAAGCTACTACTCCTTGTAGATTCACTGTGTGATGATGGAAAGCTACTACTCCTTGTAGATTCACTGTGTCGGATTATGGAAAGCTACTACTCCTTGTAGATTCACTGTGTGTGATGGTGGAAAGCTACTACTCCTTGTAGATTCACTGTGTGTGATGGTGGAAAGCTACTACTCCTTGTAGATTCACTGTGTGTGATGGTGGAAAGCTACTACTCCTTGTAGATTCACTATGTGATGTTGGAAAGCTACTTCTTGTAGATTCACTGTGTGATGTTGGAAAGCTACTTCTTGTAGATTCACTGTGTGATGTTGGAAAGCTACTACTCCTTGTAGATGCACTGTGTGATGATGGAAAGCTACTACTCCTTGTAGATTCACTGTGGTGATGGAAAGCTACTACTCCTTGTAGATTCACTGTGTGATGATGGAAAGCTACTACTCCTTGTAGATTCACTGTGTGATGATGGAAAGCTACTACTCCTTGTAGATTCACGGTGTGTGATGATGGAAAGCTACCTCTCCTTGTAGATTCCTGTGTTGATGGAAATCTACTACTCCTTGTAGATTCACTGTGGTGATGGAAAGCTACTACTCCTTGTAGATTCACTGTGTGATGATGGAAAGCTACTACTCCTTGTAGATTCACTGTGTGATGTTGGAAAGCTACTACTCCTTGTAGTTTCACTGTGTGATGATGGAAAGCTACTACTCCTTGTAGATTCACTGTGTGATGTTGGAAAGCTACTTCTTGTAGATTCACTGTGTGATGTTGTAAAGCTACTACTCCTTGTAGGTTCACTGTGTGATGTTGGAAAGCTACTACTCCTTGTAGATTCACTGTGGTGATGGAAAGATACTACTCCTTGTAGATTCACTGTGTGATGTTGTAAAGCTACTACTCCTTGTAGATTTACTGTGTGATGTTGGAAAGCTACTACTCCTTGGAGATTCACTGTGTGATGATGGAAAGCTACTACTCCTTGTAGATTCACTGTGGTGATGAAAAGCTACTACTCCTTGGAGATTCACTGTGTGATGTTGGAAAGCAACTACTCCTTGTAGATTCACTGTGTGATGTTGGAAAGCTACTACTCCTTTTAGATTCACTGTGATGATGGAAAGCTACTACTCCTTGTAGATTCACTGTGTGATGTTGGGAAGCTACTACTCCTTGTAGATTCACTGTGTGATGTTGTAAAGCTACTACTCCTTGTAGATTCACTGTGATGATGGAAAGCTACTACTCCTTGTAGATTCACTGTGTGATGTAAGAAAGCTACTACTCCTTGTAGATTCACTGTGATGATGGAAAGCTACTGCTCCTTGTAGATTCATTGTGGTGATGGAAAGCTACTACTCCTTGTAGATTCACTGTGTGATGTTGGAAAGCTACTTCTTGTAGATTCACTGTGTGATGTTGTAAAGCTACTACTCCTTGTAGATTCACTGTGTGATGTTGGAAAGCTACTACTCCTTGTAGATTTACTGTGTGATGTTGGAAAGCTACTACTCCTTGGAGATTCACTGTGTGATGATGGAAAGCTACTACTCCTTGTAGATTCACTGTGGTGATGAAAAGCTACTACTCCTTGGAGATTCACTGTGTGATGTTGGAAAGCAACTACTCCTTGTAGATTCACTGTGTGATGTTGGAAAGCTACTACTCCTTTTAGATTCACTGTGATGATGGAAAGCTACTACTCCTTGTAGATTCACTGTGTGATGTTGGGAAGCTACTACTCCTTGTAGATTCACTGTGTGATGTTGTAAAGCTACTACTCCTTGTAGATTCACTGTGATGATGGAAAGCTACTACTCCTTGTAGATTCACTGTGTGATGTAAGAAAGCTACTACTCCTTGTAGATTCACTGTGATGATGGAAAGCTACTGCTCCTTGTAGATTCATTGTGGTGATGGAAAGCTACTACTCCTTGTAGATTCACTGTGTGATGTTGGAAAGCTACTTCTTGTAGATTCACTGTGTGATGTTGTAAAGCTACTACTCCTTGTAGATTCACTGTGTGATGTTGGAAAGCTACTACTCCTTGTAGATTCACTGTGGTGATGGAAAGCTACTACTCCTTGTAGATTCACTGTGTGATGTAAAGCTACTACTCCTTGTAGATTTACTGTGTGATGTTGGAAAGCTACTACTCCTTGGAGATTCACTGTGTGATGATGGAAAGCTACTACTCCTTGTAGATTCACTGTGGTGATGGAAAGCTACTACTCCTTGGAGATTCACTGTGTGATGTTGGAAAGCAACTACTCCTTGTAGATTCACTGTGTGATGTTGGAAAGCTACTACTCCTTTTAGATTCACTGTGATGATGGAAAGCTACTACTCCTTGTAGATTCACTGTGTGATGTTGGGAAGCTACTACTCCTTGTAGATTCACTGTGTGATGTTGTAAAGCTACTACTCCTTGTAGATTCACTGTGATGATGGAAAGCTACTACTCCTTGTAGATTCACTGTGTGATGTAAGAAAGCTACTACTCCTTGTAGATTCACTGTGATGATGGAAAGCTACTACTCCTTGTAGATTCATTGTGGTGATGGAAAGCTACTACTCCTTGTAGATTCACTGTGTCTGGTGATGGAAAGCTACTACTCCTTGTAGATTCACTGTGGTGATGTTGGAAAGCTACTACTCCTTGTAGATTCACTGTGTGATGATGGAAAGCTACTACTCCTTGTAGATTCACTGTGTTGGATTATGGAAAGCTACTACTCCTTGTAGATTCACTGTGTCGGATTATGGAAAGCTACTACTCCTTGTAAATTCACTGTGTGTGATGGTGGAAAGCTACTACTCCTTGTAGATTCACTGTGTGATGTTGGAAAGCTACTACTCCTTGTATATTCACTGTGTGATGTTGGAAAGCTACTACTCCTTGTAGATTCACTATGTGATGTTGGAAAGCTGCTTCTTGTAGATTCACTGTGTGATGTTGGAAAGCTACTTCTTGTAGATTCACTGTGTGATGTTGTAAAGCTACTACTCCTTGTAGATTCACTGTGTGATGATGGAAAGCTACTACTCCTTGTAGATTCACTGTGGTGATGGAAAGCTACTACTCCTTGTAGATTCACTCTGTGATGTTGGAAAGCTACTACTCCTTGTAGATTCACTGTGTGATGTTGTAAAGCTACTACTCCTTGTTGATTCATTGTGATGATGGAAAGATACTACTCCTTGTAGATTCACTGTGTGATGATGGAAAGCTACTACTCCTTATAGATTCACTGTGTGATGTTGGAAAGCTACTACTCCTTGTAGATTCACTTCGTGATGTTGGAAAGCTACTACTCCTTTTAGATTCACTGTGTGATGACGGAAAGCTACTACTCCTTGTAGATTCACTGTGATGATGGAAAGCTACTACTCCTTGTAGATTCACTGTGTGATGTTGTAAAGCTACTACTCCTTGTAGATGCACTGTGTGATGATGGAAAGCTACTAGTCCTTGTAGATTCACTGTGGTGAAGGAAAGCTACTACTCCTTGTAGATTCACTGTGGTGATGGAAAGCTACTACTCCTTTTAGATTCACTGTGTGATGATGGAAAGCTACTACTCCTTGTAGATTCACTGTGTGATGATGGAAAGCTACTACTCCTTGTAGATTCACTGTGTGATGATGGAAAGCTACTACTCCTTGTAGATTCACTGTGTGTGATGATGGAAAGCTACTTCTCCTTGTAGATTCCTGTTGTGATGGAAATCTACTACTCCTTGTAGATTCACTGTGGTGATGGAAAGCTACTACTCCTTGTAGATTCACTGTGTGTGATGGTGGAAAGCTACTACTCCTTGTAGATTCACTGTGTGTGATGGTAGAAAGATACTACTCCTTGTAGATTCACTATGTGATGTTGGAAAGCTACTTCTTGTAGATTCACTGTGTGATGTTGGAAAGCTACTTCTTGTAGATTCACTGTGTGATGTTGTAAAGCTACTACTCCTTGTAGATTCACTGTGTGATGATGGAAAGCTACTACTCCTTGTAGATTCACTGTGGTGATGGAAAGCTACTACTCCTTGTAGATTCACTGTGTGTTGTTGTAAAGCTACTACTCCTTGTAGATTTACTGTGTGATGTTGGAAAGCTACTTCTTGTAGATTCACTGTGTGATGTTGTAAAGCTACTACTCCTTGTAGATTCACTGTGTGATGTTGGAAAGCTACTACTCCTTGTAGATTCACTGTGGTGATGGAAAGCTACTAATCCTTGTAGATTCACTGTGTGATGTAAAGCTACTACTCCTTGTAGATTTACTGTGTGATGATGGAAAGCTACTACTCCTTGTAGATTCACTGTGGTGATGGAAAGCTACTACTCCTTGGAGATTCACTGTGTGATGTTGGAAAGCTACTACTCCTTGTAGATTCACTGTGTGATGTTGGAAAGCTACTACTCCTTTTAGATTCACTGTGATGATGGAAAGCTACTACTCCTTGTAGATTCACTGTGTGATGTTGGGAAGCTACTACTCCTTGTAGATTCACTGTGTGATGTTGTAAAGCTACTACTCCTTGTAGATTCACTGTGGTGATGGAAAGCTACTAATCCTTGTAGATTCACTGTGTGATGGAAAGCTACTACTCCTTGTAGATTTACTGTGTGATGATGGAAAGCTACTACTCCTTGTAGATTCACTGTGGTGATGGAAAGCTACTACTCCTTGGAGATTCACTGTGTGATGTTGGAAAGCAACTACTCCTTGTAGATTCACTGTGATGATGGAAAGCTACTACTCCTTGTAGATTCACTGTGTGATGTAAGAAAGCTACTACTCCTTGTAGATTCACTGTGATGATGGAAAGCTACTACTCCTTGTAGATTCATTGTGGTGATGGAAAGCTACTACTCCTTGTAGATTCACTGTGTCTGGTGATGGAAAGCTACTACTCCTTGTAGATTCACTGTGGTGATGTTGGAAAGCTACTACTCCTTGTAGATTCACTGTGTGATGATGGAAAGCTACTACTCCTTGTAGATTCACTGTGTTGGATTATGGAAAGCTACTACTCCTTGTAGATTCACTGTGTCGGATTATGGAAAGCTACTACTCCTTGTAAATTCACTGTGTGTGATGGTGGAAAGCTACTACTCCTTGTAGATTCACTGTGTGATGTTGGAAAGCTACTACTCCTTGTATATTCACTGTGTGATGTTGGAAAGCTACTACTCCTTGTAGATTCACTATGTGATGTTGGAAAGCTGCTTCTTGTAGATTCACTGTGTGATGTTGGAAAGCTACTTCTTGTAGATTCACTGTGTGATGTTGTAAAGCTACTACTCCTTGTAGATTCACTGTGTGATGATGGAAAGCTACTACTCCTTGTAGATTCACTGTGGTGATGGAAAGCTACTACTCCTTGTAGATTCACTCTGTGATGTTGGAAAGCTACTACTCCTTGTAGATTCACTGTGTGATGTTGTAAAGCTACTACTCCTTGTTGATTCATTGTGATGATGGAAAGCTACTACTCCTTGTAGATTCACTGTGTGATGATGGAAAGCTACTACTCCTTATAGATTCACTGTGTGATGTTGGAAAGCTACTACTCCTTGTAGATTCACTTCGTGATGTTGGAAAGCTACTACTCCTTTTAGATTCACTGTGTGATGACGGAAAGCTACTACTCCTTGTAGATTCACTGTGATGATGGAAAGCTACTACTCCTTGTAGATTCACTGTGTGATGTTGTAAAGCTACTACTCCTTGTAGATGCACTGTGTGATGATGGAAAGCTACTAGTCCTTGTAGATTCACTGTGGTGAAGGAAAGCTACTACTCCTTGTAGATTCACTGTGGTGATGGAAAGCTACTACTCCTTTTTGATTCACTGTGTGATGATGGAAAGCTACTACTCCTTGTAGATTCACTGTGTGATGATGGAAAGCTACTACTCCTTGTAGATTCACTGTGTGATGATGGAAAGCTACTACTCCTTGTAGATTCACTGTGTGTGATGATGGAAAGCTACTTCTCCTTGTAGATTCCTGTTGTGATGGAAATCTACTACTCCTTGTAGATTCACTGTGGTGATGGAAAGCTACTACTCCTTGTAGATTCACTGTGTGTGATGGTGGAAAGCTACTACTCCTTGTAGATTCACTGTGTGTGATGGTAGAAAGCTACTACTCCTTGTAGATTCACTATGTGATGTTGGAAAGCTACTTCTTGTAGATTCACTGTGTGATGTTGGAAAGCTACTTCTTGTAGATTAACTGTGTGATGTTGTAAAGCTACTACTCCTTGTAGATTCACTGTGTGATGATGGAAAGCTACTACTCCTTGTAGATTCACTGTGGTGATGGAAAGCTACTACTCCTTGTAGATTCACTCTGTGATGTTGGAAAGCTACTACTCCTTGTAGATTCACTGTGTGATGTTGTAAAGCTACTACTCCTTGTTGATTCATTGTGATGATGGAAAGCTACTACTCCTTGTAGATTCACTGTGTGATGATGGAAAGCTACTACTCCTTATAGATTCACTGTGTGATGTTGGAAAGCTACTACTCCTTGTAGATTCACTTCGTGATGTTGGAAAGCTACTACTCCTTTTAGATTCACTGTGTGATGACGGAAAGCTACTACTCCTTGTAGATTCACTGTGATGATGGAAAGCTACTACTCCTTGTAGATTCACTGTGTGATGTTGTAAAGCTACTACTCCTTGTAGATGCACTGTGTGATGATGGAAAGCTACTAGTCCTTGTAGATTCACTGTGGTGAAGGAAAGCTACTACTCCTTGTAGATTCACTGTGGTGATGGAAAGCTACTACTCCTTTTAGATTCACTGTGTGATGATGGAAAGCTACTACTCCTTGTAGATTCACTGTGTGATGATGGAAAGCTACTACTCCTTGTAGATTCACTGTGTGATGATGGAAAGCTACTACTCCTTGTAGATTCACTGTGTGTGATGATGGAAAGCTACTTCTCCTTGTAGATTCCTGTTGTGATGGAAATCTACTACTCCTTGTAGATTCACTGTGGTGATGGAAAGCTACTACTCCTTGTAGATTCACTGTGTGTGATGGTGGAAAGCTACTACTCCTTGTAGATTCACTGTGTGTGATGGTAGAAAGATACTACTCCTTGTAGATTCACTATGTGATGTTGGAAAGCTACTTCTTGTAGATTCACTGTGTGATGTTGGAAAGCTACTTCTTGTAGATTCACTGTGTGATGTTGTAAAGCTACTACTCCTTGTAGATTCACTGTGTGATGATGGAAAGCTACTACTCCTTGTAGATTCACTGTGGTGATGGAAAGCTACTACTCCTTGTAGATTCACTGTGTGTTGTTGTAAAGCTACTACTCCTTGTAGATTTACTGTGTGATGTTGGAAAGCTACTTCTTGTAGATTCACTGTGTGATGTTGTAAAGCTACTACTCCTTGTAGATTCACTGTGTGATGTTGGAAAGCTACTACTCCTTGTAGATTCACTGTGGTGATGGAAAGCTACTAATCCTTGTAGATTCACTGTGTGATGTAAAGCTACTACTCCTTGTAGATTTACTGTGTGATGATGGAAAGCTACTACTCCTTGTAGATTCACTGTTGTGATGGAAAGCTACTACTCCTTGGAGATTCACTGTGTGATGTTGGAAAGCAACTACTCCTTGTAGATTCACTGTGTGATGTTGGAAAGCTACTACTCCTTTTAGATTCACTGTGATGATGGAAAGCTACTACTCCTTGTAGATTCACTGTGTGATGTTGGGAAGCTACTACTCCTTGTAGATTCACTGTGTGATGTTGTAAAGCTACTACTCCTTGTAGATTCACTGTGGTGATGGAAAGCTACTAATCCTTGTAGATTCACTGTGTGATGGAAAGCTACTACTCCTTGTAGATTTACTGTGTGATGATGGAAAGCTACTACTCCTTGTAGATTCACTGTGGTGATGGAAAGCTACTACTCCTTGGAGATTCACTGTGTGATGTTGGAAAGCAACTACTCCTTGTAGATTCACTGTGATGATGGAAAGCTACTACTCCTTGTAGATTCACTGTGTGATGTAAGAAAGCTACTACTCCTTGTAGATTCACTGTGATGATGGAAAGCTACTACTCCTTGTAGATTCATTGTGGTGATGGAAAGCTACTACTCCTTGTAGATTCACTGTGTCTGGTGATGGAAAGCTACTACTCCTTGTAGATTCACTGTGGTGATGTTGGAAAGCTACTACTCCTTGTAGATTCACTGTGTGATGATGGAAAGCTACTACTCCTTGTAGATTCACTGTGTTGGATTATGGAAAGCTACTACTCCTTGTAGATTCACTGTGTCGGATTATGGAAAGCTACTACTCCTTGTAAATTCACTGTGTGTGATGGTGGAAAGCTACTACTCCTTGTAGATTCACTGTGTGATGTTGGAAAGCTACTACTCCTTGTATATTCACTGTGTGATGTTGGAAAGCTACTACTCCTTGTAGATTCACTATGTGATGTTGGAAAGCTGCTTCTTGTAGATTCACTGTGTGATGTTGGAAAGCTACTTCTTGTAGATTCACTGTGTGATGTTGTAAATCTACTACTCCTTGTAGATTCACTGTGTGATGATGGAAAGCTACTACTCCTTGTAGATTCACTGTGGTGATGGAAAGCTACTACTCCTTGTAGATTCACTCTGTGATGTTGGAAAGCTACTACTCCTTGTTGATTCATTGTGATGATGGAAAGCTACTACTCCTTGTAGATTCACTGTGTGATGATGGAAAGCTACTACTCCTTATAGATTCACTGTGTGATGTTGGAAAGCTACTACTCCTTGTAGATTCACTTCGTGATGTCGGAAAGCTACTACTCCTTTTAGATTCACTGTGTGATGACGGAAAGCTACTACTCCTTGTAGATTCACTGTGATGATGGAAAGCTACTACTCCTTGTAGATTCACTGTGTGATGTTGTAAAGCTACTACTCCTTGTAGATGCACTGTGTGATGATGGAAAGCTACTAGTCCTTGTAGATTCACTGTGGTGAAGGAAAGCTACTACTCCTTGTAGATTCACTGTGGTGATGGAAAGCTACTACTCCTTTTAGATTCACTGTGTGATGATGGAAAGCTACTACTCCTTGTAGATTCACTGTGTGATGATGGAAAGCTACTACTCCTTGTAGATTCACTGTGTGTGATGATGGAAAGCTACTTCTCCTTGTAGATTCCTGTTGTGATGGAAATCTACTACTCCTTGTAGATTCACTGTGGTGATGGAAAGCTACTACTCCTTGTAGATTCACTGTGTGTGATGGTGGAAAGCTACTACTCCTTGTAGATTCACTGTGTGTGATGGTAGAAAGCTACTACTCCTTGTAGATTCACTATGTGATGTTGGAAAGCTACTTCTTGTAGATTCACTGTGTGATGTTGGAAAGCTACTTCTTGTAGATTCACTGTGTGATGTTGTAAAGCTACTACTCCTTGTAGATTCACTGTGTGATGATGGAAAGCTACTACTCCTTGTAGATTCACTGTGGTGATGGAAAGCTACTACTCCTTGTAGATTCACTGTGTGTTGTTGTAAAGCTACTACTCCTTGTAGATTTACTGTGTGATGTTGGAAAGCTACTTCTTGTAGATTCACTGTGTGATGTTGTAAAGCTACTACTCCTTGTAGATTCACTGTGTGATGTTGGAAAGCTACTACTCCTTGTAGATTCACTGTGGTGATGGAAAGCTACTAATCCTTGTAGATTCACTGTGTGATGTAAAGCTACTACTCCTTGTAGATTTACTGTGTGATGATGGAAAGCTACTACTCCTTGTAGATTCACTGTGGTGATGGAAAGCTACTACTCCTTGGAGATTCACTGTGTGATGTTGGAAAGCAACTACTCCTTGTAGATTCACTGTGTGATGTTGGAAAGCTACTACTCCTTTTAGATTCACTGTGATGATGGAAAGCTACTACTCCTTGTAGATTCACTGTGTGATGTTGGGAAGCTACTACTCCTTGTAGATTCACTGTGTGATGTTGTAAAGCTACTACTCCTTGTAGATTCACTGTGGTGATGGAAAGCTACTAATCCTTGTAGATTCACTGTGTGATGGAAAGCTACTACTCCTTGTAGATTTACTGTGTGATGATGGAAAGCTACTACTCCTTGTAGATTCACTGTGGTGATGGAAAGCTACTACTCCTTGGAGATTCACTGTGTGATGTTGGAAAGCAACTACTCCTTGTAGATTCACTGTGTGATGTTGGAAAGCTACTACTCCTTTTAGATTCACTGTGATGATGGAAAGCTACTACTCCTTGTAGATTCACTGTGTGATGTAAGAAAGCTACTACTCCTTGTAGATTCACTGTGATGATGGAAAGCTACTACTCCTTGTAGATTCATTGTGGTGATGGAAAGCTACTACTCCTTGTAGATTCACTGTGTCTGGTGATGGAAAGCTACTACTCCTTGTAGATTCACTGTGGTGATGTTGGAAAGCTATTACTCCTTGTAGATTCACTGTGTGATGATGGAAAGCTACTACTCCTTGTAGATTCACTGTGTTGGATTATGGAAAGCTACTACTCCTTGTAGATTCACTGTGTCGGATTATGGAAAGCTACTACTCCTTGTAAATTCACTGTGTGTGATGGTGGAAAGCTACTACTCCTTGTAGATTCACTGTGTGATGTTGGAAAGATACTACTCCTTGTATATTTACTGTGTGATGTTGGAAAGCTACTACTCCTTGTAGATTCACTATGTGATGTTGGAAAGCTACTTCTTGTAGATTCACTGTGTGATGTTGGAAAGCTACTTCTTGTAGATTCACTGTGTGATGTTGTAAAGCTACTACTCCTTGTAGATTCACTGTGTAATGTGGTCCTCTGTAGCTACTACTCTGTAGGTCCTCTGTAGCTACTACTCTGTAGCTACTACTCCTTGTAGATTCACTGTGTAATGTGGTCCTCTGTAGCTCAACTGGTAGAGCACGGCGCTTGTAACGCCAAGGTAGTGGGTTCGATCCCCGGGACCACCCATACACAAAAATGTATGCACGCATGACTGTAAGTCGCTTTGGATAAAAGCGTCTGCTAAATGGCATATTATTATTATTATTATTATAATGATGGAAAGCTACTACTCCTTGTAGATTCACTGTGGTGATGGAAAGCTACTACTCCTTGTAGATTCACTCTGTGATGTTGGAAAGCTACTACTCCTTGTAGATTCACTGTGTGATGTTGTAAAGCTACTACTCCTTGTTGATTCACTGTGATGATGGAAAGCTACTACTCCTTGTAGATTCACTGTGTGATGAATGAAAGCTACTACTCCTTATAGATTCACTGTGTGATGTTGGAAAGCTACTACTCCTTGTAGATTCACTTCGTGATGTTGGAAAGCTACTACTCCTTTTAGATTCACTGTGTGATGACGGAAAGCTACTACTCCTTGTAGATTCAATGTGATGATGGAAAGCTACTACTCCTTGTAGATTCACTGTGTGATGTTGTAAAGCTACTACTCCTTGTAGATGCACTGTGTGATGATGGAAAGCTACTAGTCCTTGTAGATTCACTGTGGTGATGGAAAGCTACTACTCCTTGTAGATTCACTGTGGTGATGGAAAGCTACTACTCCTTTTAGATTCACTGTGTGATGATGGAAAGCTACTACTCCTTGTAGATTCACTGTGTGATGATGGAAAGCTACTACTCCTTGTAGATTCACTGTGTGATGATGGAAAGCTACTACTCCTTGTAGATTCACTGTGTGTGATGATGGAAAGCTACTTCTCCTTGTAGATTCCTGTTGTGATGGAAATCTACTACTCCTTGTAGATTCACTGTGGTGATGGAAAGCTACTACTCCTTGTAGATTCACTGTGTGTGATGGTGGAAAGGTACTACTCCTTGTAGATTCACTGTGTGTGATGGTAGAAAGCTACTACTCCTTGTAGATTCACTATGTGATGTTGGAAAGCTACTTCTTGTAGATTCACTGTGTGATGTTGGAAAGCTACTTCTTGTAGATTCACTGTGTGATGTTGGAAAGCTACTACTCCTTGTAGATGCACTGTGTGATGATGGAAAGCTACTACTCCTTGTAGATTCACTGTGGTGATGGAAAGCTACTACTCCTTGTAGATTCACTGTGGTGATGGAAAGCTACTACTCCTTGTAGATTCACTGTGTGATGATGGAAAGCTACTACTCCTTGTAGATTCACTGTGTGATGATGGAAAGCTACTACTCCTTGTAGATTCACGGTGTGTGATGATGGAAAGCTACCTCTCCTTGTAGATTCCTGTGTTGATGGAAATCTACTACTCCTTGTAGATTCACTGTGGTGATGGAAAGCTACTACTCCTTGTAGATTCACTGTGTGATGATGGAAAGCTACTACTCCTTGTAGATTCACTGTGTGATGTTGGAAAGCTACTACTCCTTGTAGTTTCACTGTGTGATGATGGAAAGCTACTACTCCTTGTAGATTCACTGTGTGATGTTGGAAAGCTACTTCTTGTAGATTCACTGTGTGATGTTGTAAAGCTACTACTCCTTGTAGATTCACTGTGTGATGTTGGAAAGCTACTACTCCTTGTAGATTCACTGTGTGATGTTGTAAAGCTACTACTCCTTGTAGGTTCACTGTGTGATGTTGGAAAGCTACTACTCCTTGTAGATTCACTGTGGTGATGGAAAGATACTACTCCTTGTAGATTCACTGTGTGATGTTGTAAAGCTACTACTCCTTGTAGATTTACTGTGTGATGTTGGAAAGCTACTACTCCTTGGAGATTCACTGTGTGATGTTGGAAAGCTACTACTCCTTGTAGATTCACTGTGATGATGAAAAGCTACTACTCCTTGGAGATTCACTGTGTGATGTTGGAAAGCAACTACTCCTTGTAGATTCACTGTGTGATGTTGGAAAGCTACTACTCCTTTTAGATTCACTGTGATGATGGAAAGCTACTACTCCTTGTAGATTCACTGTGTGATGTTGGGAAGCTACTACTCCTTGTAGATTCACTGTGTGATGTTGTAAAGCTACTACTCCTTGTAGATTCACTGTGATGATGGAAAGCTACTACTCCTTGTAGATTCACTGTGTGATGTAAGAAAGCTACTACTCCTTGTAGATTCACTGTGATGATGGAAAGCTACTGCTCCTTGTAGATTCATTGTGGTGATGGAAAGCTACTACTCCTTGTAGATTCACTGTGTGATGTTGGAAAGCTACTTCTTGTAGATTCACTGTGTGATGTTGTAAAGCTACTACTCCTTGTAGATTCACTGTGTGATGTTGGAAAGCTACTACTCCTTGTAGATTCACTGTGGTGATGGAAAGCTACTACTCCTTGTAGATTCACTGTGTGATGTTGTAAAGCTACTACTCCTTGTAGATTTACTGTGTGATGTTGGAAAGCTACTTCTTGTAGATTCACTGTGTGATGTTGTAAAGCTACTACTCCTTGTAGATTCACTGTGTGATGTTGGAAAGCTACTACTCCTTGTAGATTCACTGTGGTGATGGAAAGCTACTACTCCTTGTAGATTCACTGTGTGATGTAAAGCTACTACTCCTTGTAGATTCACTGTGGTGATGGAAAGCTACTACTCCTTGGAGATTCACTGTGTGATGTTGGAAAGCAACTACTCCTTGTAGATTCACTGTGTGATGTTGGAAAGCTACTACTCCTTTTAGATTCACTGTGATGATGGAAAGCTACTACTCCTTGTAGATTCACTGTGTGATGTTGGGAAGCTACTACTCCTTGTAGATTCACTTTGTGATGTTGTAAAGCTACTACTCCTTGTAGATTCACTGTGATGATGGAAAGCTACTACTCCTTGTAGATTCACTGTGTGATGTAAGAAAGCTACTACTCCTTGTAGATTCACTGTGATGATGGAAAGCTACTACTCCTTGTAGATTCATTGTGGTGATGGAAAGCTACTACTCCTTGTAGATTCACTTTGTCTGGTGATGGAAAGCTACTACTCCTTGTAGATTCACTGTGGTGATGTTGGAAAGCTACTACTCCTTGTAGATTCACTGTGTGATGATGGAAAGCTACTACTCCTTGTAGATTCACTGTGTTGGATTATGGAAAGCTACTACTCCTTGTAGATTCACTGTGTCGGATTATGGAAAGCTACTACTCCTTGTAAATTCACTGTGTGTGATGGTGGAAAGCTACTACTCCTTGTAGATTCACTGTGTGATGTTGGAAAGCTACTACTCCTTGTATATTCACTGTGTGATGTTGGAAAGCTACTACTCCTTGTAGATTCACTATGTGATGTTGGAATGCTGCTTCTTGTAGATTCACTGTGTGATGTTGGAAAGCTACTTCTTGTAGATTCACTGTGTGATGTTGTAAAGCTACTACTCCTTGTAGATTCACTGTGTGATGATGGAAAGCTACTACTCCTTGTAGATTCACTGTGGTGATGGAAAGCTACTACTCCTTGTAGATTCACTCTGTGATGTTGGAAAGCTACTACTCCTTGTAGATTCACTGTGTGATGTTGTAAAGCTACTACTCCTTGTTGATTCATTGTGATGATGGAAAGCTACTACTCCTTGTAGATTCACTGTGTGATGATGGAAAGCTACTACTCCTTATAGATTCACTGTGTGATGTTGGAAAGCTACTACTCCTTGTAGATTCACTTCGTGATGTTGGAAAGCTACTACTCCTTTTAGATTCACTGTGTGATGACGGAAAGCTACTACTCCTTGTAGATTCACTGTGATGATGGAAAGCTACTACTCCTTGTAGATTCACTGTGTGATGTTGTAAAGCTACTACTCCTTGTAGATTCACTGTGATGATGGAAAGCTACTAGTCCTTGTAGATTCACTGTGGTGAAGGAAAGCTACTACTCCTTGTAGATTCACTGTGGTGATGGAAAGCTACTACTCCTTTTAGATTCACTGTGTGATGATGGAAAGCTACTACTCCTTGTAGATTCACTGTGTGATGATGGAAAGCTACTACTCCTTGTAGATTCACTGTGTGATGATGGAAAGCTACTACTCCTTGTAGATTCACTGTGTGTGATGATGGAAAGCTACTTCTCCTTGTAGATTCCTGTTGTGATGGAAATCTACTACTCCTTGTAGATTCACTGTGGTGATGGAAAGCTACTACTCCTTGTAGATTCACTGTGTGTGATGGTGGAAAGCTACTACTCCTTGTAGATTCACTGTGTGTGATGGTAGAAAGCTACTACTCCTTGTAGATTCACTATGTGATGTTGGAAAGCTACTTCTTGTAGATTCACTGTGTGATGTTGGAAAGCTACTTCTTGTAGATTCACTGTGTGATGTTGTAAAGCTACTACTCCTTGTAGATTCACTGTGTGATGATGGAAAGCTACTACTCCTTGTAGATTCACTGTGGTGATGGAAAGCTACTACTCCTTGTAGATTCACTGTGTGTTGTTGTAAAGCTACTACTCCTTGTAGATTTACTGTGTGATGTTGGAAAGCTACTTCTTGTAGATTCACTGTGTGATGTTGTAAAGCTACTACTCCTTGTAGATTCACTGTGTGATGTTGGAAAGCTACTACTCCTTGTAGATTCACTGTGGTGATGGAAAGCTACTAATCCTTGTAGATTCACTGTGTGATGTAAAGCTACTACTCCTTGTAGATTTACTGTGTGATGTTGGAAAGCTACTACTCCTTGGAGATTCACTGTGTGATGATGGAAAGCTACTACTCCTTGTAGATTCACTGTGGTGATGGAAAGCTACTACTCCTTGGAGATTCACTGTGTGATGTTGGAAAGCAACTACTCCTTGTAGATTCACTGTGTGATGTTGGAAAGCTACTACTCCTTTTAGATTCACTGTGATGATGGAAAGCTACTACTCCTTGTAGATTCACTGTGTGATGTTGGGAAGCTACTACTCCTTGTAGATTCACTGTGTGATGTTGTAAAGCTACTACTCCTTGTAGATTCACTGTGATGATGGAAAGCTACTACTCCTTGTAGATTCACTGTGTGATGTAAGAAAGCTACTACTCCTTGTAGATTCACTGTGATGATGGAAAGCTACTACTCCTTGTAGATTCATTGGGGTGATGGAAAGCTACTACTCCTTGTAGATTCACTGTGTCTGGTGATGGAAAGCTACTACTCCTTGTAGATTCACTGTGGTGATGTTGGAAAGCTACTACTCCTTTTAGATTCACTGTGTGATGATGGAAAGCTACTACTCCTTGTAGATTCACTGTGTTGGATTATGGAAAGCTACTACTCCTTGTAGATTCACTGTGTCGGATTATGGAAAGCTACTACTCCTTGTAAATTCACTGTGTGTGATGGTGGAAAGCTACTACTCCTTGTAGATTCACTGTGTGATGTTGGAAAGATACTACTCCTTGTATATTTACTGTGTGATGTTGGAAAGCTACTACTCCTTGTAGATTCACTATGTGATGTTGGAAAGCTACTTCTTGTAGATTCACTGTGTGATGTTGGAAAGCTACTTCTTGTAGATTCACTGTGTGATGTTGGAAAGCTACTTCTTGTAGATTCACTGTGTGATGTTGTAAAGCTACTACTCCTTGTAGATGCACTGTGTGATGATGGAAAGCTACTACTCCTTGTAGATTCACTGTGGTGATGGAAAGCTACTACTCCTTGTAGATTCACTGTGGTGATGGAAAGCTACTACTCCTTGTAGATTCACTGTGTGATGATGGAAAGCTACTACTCCTTGTAGATTCACTGTGTGATGATGGAAAGCTACTACTCCTTGTAGATTCACGGTGTGTGATGATGGAAAGCTACCTCTCCTTGTAGATTCCTGTGTTGATGGAAATCTACTACTCCTTGTAGATTCACTGTGGTGATGGAAAGCTACTACTCCTTGTAGATTCACTGTGTGATGATGGAAAGCTACTACTCCTTGTAGATTCACTGTGTGATGTTGGAAAGCTACTACTCCTTGTAGTTTCACTGTGTGATGATGGAAAGCTACTACTCCTTGTAGATTCACTGTGTGATGTTGGAAAGCTACTTCTTGTAGATTCACTGTGTGATGTTGTAAAGCTACTACTCCTTGTAGATTCACTGTGTGATGTTGGAAAGCTACTACTCCTTGTAGATTCACTGTGTGATGTTGTAAAGCTACTACTCCTTGTAGGTTCACTGTGTGATGTTGGAAAGCTACTACTCCTTGTAGATTCACTGTGGTGATGGAAAGATACTACTCCTTGTAGATTCACTGTGTGATGTTGTAAAGCTACTACTCCTTGTAGATTTACTGTGTGATGTTGGAAAGCTACTACTCCTTGGAGATTCACTGTGTGATGATGGAAAGCTACTACTCCTTGTAGATTCACTGTGGTGATGAAAAGCTACTACTCCTTGGAGATTCACTGTGTGATGTTGGAAAGCAACTACTCCTTGTAGATTCACTGTGTGATGTTGGAAAGCTACTACTCCTTTTAGATTCACTGTGATGATGGAAAGCTACTACTCCTTGTAGATTCACTGTGTGATGTTGGGAAGCTACTACTCCTTGTAGATTCACTGTGTGATGTTGTAAAGCTACTACTCCTTGTAGATTCACTGTGATGATGGAAAGCTACTACTCCTTGTAGATTCACTGTGTGATATAAGAAAGCTACTACTCCTTGTAGATTCACTGTGATGATGGAAAGCTACTGCTCCTTGTAGATTCATTGTGGTGATGGAAAGCTACTACTCCTTGTAGATTCACTGTGTGATGTTGGAAAGCTACTTCTTGTAGATTCACTGTGTGATGTTGTAAAGCTACTACTCCTTGTAGATTCACTGTGTGATGTTGGAAAGCTACTACTCCTTGTAGATTCACTGTGGTGATGGAAAGCTACTACTCCTTGTAGATTCACTGTGTGATGTTGTAAAGCTACTACTCCTTGTAGATTTACTGTGTGATGTTGGAAAGCTACTTCTTGTAGTTTCACTGTGTGATGTTGTAAAGCTACTACTCCTTGTAGATTCACTGTGTGATGTTGGAAAGCTACTACTCCTTGTAGATTCACTGTGGTGATGGAAAGCTACTACTCCTTGTAGATTCACTGTGTGATGTAAAGCTACTACTCCTTGTAGATTTACTGTGTGATGTTGGAAAGCTACTACTCCTTGGAGATTCACTCTGTGATGATGGAAAGCTACTACTCCTTGTAGATTCACTGTGGTGATGGAAAGCTACTACTCCTTGGAGATTCACTGTGGTGATGTTGGAAAGCTACTACTCCTTGTAGATTCACTGTGTGATGATGGAAAGCTACTACTCCTTGTAGATTCACTGTGTTGGATTATGGAAAGCTACTACTCCTTGTAGATTCACTGTGTCGGATTATGGAAAGCTACTACTCCTTGTAAATTCACTGTGTGTGATGGTGGAAAGCTACTACTCCTTGTAGATTCACTGTGTGATGTTGGAAAGCTACTACTCCTTGTATATTCACTGTGTGATGTTGGAAAGCTACTACTCCTTGTAGATTCACTATGTGATGTTGGAAAGCTGCTTCTTGTAGATTCACTGTGTGATGTTGGAAAGCTACTTCTTGTAGATTCACTGTGTGATGTTGTAAAGCTACTACTCCTTGTAGATTCACTGTGTGATGATGGAAAGCTACTACTCCTTGTAGATTCACTGTGGTGATGGAAAGCTACTACTCCTTGTAGATTCACTCTGTGATGTTGGAAAGCTACTACTCCTTGTAGATTCACTGTGTGATGTTGTAAAGCTACTACTCCTTGTTGATTCATTGTGATGATGGAAAGCTACTACTCCTTGTAGATTCACTGTGTGATGATGGAAAGCTACTACTCCTTATAGATTCACTGTGTGATGTTGGAAAGCTACTACTCCTTGTAGATTCACTTCGTGATGTTGGAAAGCTACTACTCCTTTTAGATTCACTGTGTGATGACGGAAAGCTACTACTCCTTGTAGATTCACTGTGATGATGGAAAGCTACTACTCCTTGTAGATTCACTGTGTGATGTTGTAAAGCTACTACTCCTTGTAGATGCACTGTGTGATGATGGAAAGCTACTAGTCCTTGTAGATTCACTGTGGTGAAGGAAAGCTACTACTCCTTGTAGATTCACTGTGGTGATGGAAAGCTACTACTCCTTTTAGATTCACTGTGTGATGATGGAAAGCTACTACTCCTTGTAGATTCACTGTGTGATGATGGAAAGCTACTACTCCTTGTAGATTCACTGTGTGATGATGGAAAGCTACTACTCCTTGTAGATTCACTGTGTGTGATGATGGAAAGCTACTTCTCCTTGTAGATTCCTGTTGTGATGGAAATCTACTACTCCTTGTAGATTCACTGTGGTGATGGAAAGCTACTACTCCTTGTAGATTCACTGTGTGTGATGGTGGAAAGCTACTACTCCTTGTAGATTCACTGTGTGTGATGGTAGAAAGCTACTACTCCTTGTAGATTCACTATGTGATGTTGGAAAGCTACTTCTTGTAGATTCACTGTGTGATGTTGGAAAGCTACTTCTTGTAGATTCACTGTGTGATGTTGTAAAGCTACTACTCCTTGTAGATTCACTGTGTGATGATGGAAAGCTACTACTCCTTGTAGATTCACTGTGGTGATGGAAAGCTACTACTCCTTGTAGATTCACTGTGTGTTGTTGTAAAGCTACTACTCCTTGTAGATTTACTGTGTGATGTTGGAAAGCTACTTCTTGTAGATTCACTGTGTGATGTTGTAAAGCTACTACTCCTTGTAGATTCACTGTGTGATGTTGGAAAGCTACTACTCCTTGTAGATTCACTGTGGTGATGGAAAGCTACTAATCCTTGTAGATTCACTGTGTGATGTAAAGCTACTACTCCTTGTAGATTTACTGTGTGATGTTGGAAAGCTACTACTCCTTGGAGATTCACTGTGTGATGATGGAAAGCTACTACTCCTTGTAGATTCACTGTGGTGATGGAAAGCTACTACTCCTTGGAGATTCACTGTGTGATGTTGGAAAGCAACTACTCCTTGTAGATTCACTGTGTGATGTTGGAAAGCTACTACTCCTTTTAGATTCACTGTGATGATGGAAAGCTACTACTCCTTGTAGATTCACTGTGTGATGTTGGGAAGCTACTACTCCTTGTAGATTCACTGTGTGATGTTGTAAAGCTACTACTCCTTGTAGATTCACTGTGATGATGGAAAGCTACTACTCCTTGTAGATTCACTGTGTGATGTAAGAAAGCTACTACTCCTTGTAGATTCACTGTGATGATGGAAAGCTACTACTCCTTGTAGATTCATTGTGGTGATGGAAAGCTACTACTCCTTGTAGATTCACTGTGTCTGGTGATGGAAAGCTACTACTCCTTGTAGATTCACTGTGGTGATGTTGGAAAGCTATTACTCCTTGTAGATTCACTGTGTGATGATGGAAAGCTACTACTCCTTGTAGATTCACTGTGTTGGATTATGGAAAGCTACTACTCCTTGTAGATTCACTGTGTCGGATTATGGAAAGCTACTACTCCTTGTAAATTCACTGTGTGTGATGGTGGAAAGCTACTACTCCTTGTAGATTCACTGTGTGATGTTGGAAAGATACTACTCCTTGTAGTTTCACTGTGTGATGTTGGAAAGCTACTACTCCTTGTAGATTCACTGTGGTGATGGAAAGCTACTACTCCTTGTAGATTCACTGTGTGATGTTGTAAAGCTACTACTCCTTGTAGATTTACTGTGTGATGTTGGAAAGCTACTTCTTGTAGATTCACTGTGTGATGTTGTAAAGCTACTACTCCTTGTAGATTCACTGTGTGATGTTGGAAAGCTACTACTCCTTGTAGATTCACTATGTGATGTTGGAAAGCTACTTCTTGTAGATTCACTGTGTGATGTTGGAAAGCTACTTCTTGTAGATTCACTGTGTGATGTTGTAAAGCTACTACTCCTTGTAGATTCACTGTGTAATGATGGAAAGCTACTACTCCTTGTAGATTCACTGTGGTGATGGAAAGCTACTACTCCTTGTAGATTCACTCTGTGATGTTGGAAAGCTACTACTCCTTGTAGATTCACTGTGTGATGTTGTAAAGCTACTACTCCTTGTTGATTCACTGTGATGATGGAAAGCTACTACTCCTTGTAGATTCACTGTGTGATGAATGAAAGCTACTACTCCTTATAGATTCACTGTGTGATGTTGGAAAGCTACTACTCCTTGTAGATTCACTTCGTGATGTTGGAAAGCTACTACTCCTTTTAGATTCACTGTGTGATGACGGAAAGCTACTACTCCTTGTAGATTCAATGTGATGATGGAAAGCTACTAGTCCTTGTAGATTCACTGTGTGATGTTGTAAAGCTACTACTCCTTGTAGATGCACTGTGTGATGATGGAAAGCTACTAGTCCTTGTAGATTCACTGTGGTGATGGAAAGCTACTACTCCTTGTAGATTCACTGTGGTGATGGAAAGCTACTACTCCTTTTAGATTCACTGTGTGATGATGGAAAGCTACTACTCCTTGTAGATTCACTGTGTGATGATGGAAAGCTACTACTCCTTGTAGATTCACTGTGTGATGATGGAAAGCTACTACTCCTTGTAGATTCACTGTGTGTGATGATGGAAAGCTACTTCTCCTTGTAGATTCCTGTTGTGATGGAAATCTACTACTCCTTGTAGATTCACGGTGGTGATGGAAAGCTACTACTCCTTGTAGATTCACAGTGTGTGATGGTGGAAAGGTACTACTCCTTGTAGATTCACTGTGTGTGATGGTAGAAAGCTACTACTCCTTGTAGATTCACTATGTGATGTTGGAAAGCTACTTCTTGTAGATTCACTGTGTGATGTTGGAAAGCTACTTCTTGTAGATTCACTGTGTGATGTTGGAAAGCTACTACTCCTTGTAGATGCACTGTGTGATGATGGAAAGCTACTACTCCTTGTAGATTCACTGTGGTGATGGAAAGCTACTACTCCTTGTAGATTCACTGTGGTGATGGAAAGCTACTACTCCTTGTAGATTCACTGTGTGATTATGGAAAGCTACTACTCCTTGTAGATTCACTGTGTGATGATGGAAAGCTACTACTCCTTGTAGATTCACGGTGTGTGATGATGGAAAGCTTTTCTCTCCTTGTAGATTCCTGTGTTGATGGAAATCTACTACTCCTTGTAGATTCACTGTGGTGATGGAAAGCTACTACTCCTTGTAGATTCACTGTGTGATGATGGAAAGCTACTACTCCTTGTAGATTCACTGTGTGATGTTGGAAAGCTACTACTCCTTGTAGTTTCACTGTGTGATGATGGAAAGCTACTACTCCTTGTAGATTCACTGTGTGATGTTGGAAAGCTACTTCTTGTAGATTCACTGTGTGATGTTGTAAAGCTACTACTCCTTGTAGATTCACTGTGTGATGTTGGAAAGCTACTACTCCTTGTAGATTCACTGTGTGATGTTGTAAAGCTACTACTCCTTGTAGGTTCACTGTGTGATGTTGGAAAGCTACTACTCCTTGTAGATTCACTGTGGTGATGGAAAGATACTACTCCTTGTAGATTCACTGTGTGATGTTGTAAAGCTACTACTCCTTGTAGATTTACTGTGTGATGTTGGAAAGCTACTACTCCTTGGAGATTCACTGTGTGATGTTGGAAAGCTACTACTCCTTGTAGATTCACTGTGGTGATGAAAAGCTACTACTCCTTGGAGATTCACTGTGTGATGTTGGAAAGCAACTACTCCTTGTAGATTCACTGTGTGATGTTGGAAAGCTACTACTCCTTTTAGATTCACTGTGATGATGGAAAGCTACTACTCCTTGTAGATTCACTGTGTGATGTTGGGAAGCTACTACTCCTTGTAGATTCACTGTGTGATGTTGTAAAGCTACTACTCCTTGTAGATTCACTGTGATGATGGAAAGCTACTACTCCTTGTAGATTCACTGTGTGATGTAAGAAAGCTACTACTCCTTGTAGATTCACTGTGATGATGGAAAGCTACTGCTCCTTGTAGATTCATTGTGGTGATGGAAAGCTACTACTCCTTGTAGATTCACTGTGTGATGTTGGAAAGCTACTTCTTGTAGATTCACTGTGTGATGTTGTAAAGCTACTACTCCTTGTAGATTCACTGTGTGATGTTGGAAAGCTACTACTCCTTGTAGATTCACTGTGGTGATGGAAAGCTACTACTCCTTGTAGATTCACTGTGTGATGTTGTAAAGCTACTACTCCTTGTAGATTTACTGTGTGATGTTGGAAAGCTACTTCTTGTAGATTCACTGTGTGATGTTGTAAAGCTACTACTCCTTGTAGATTCACTGTGTGATGTTGGAAAGCTACTACTCCTTGTAGATTCACTGTGGTGATGGAAAGCTACTACTCCTTGTAGATTCACTGTGTGTGATGGTGGAAAGCTACTACTCCTTGTAGATTCACTGTGTGTGATGGTAGAAAGCTACTACTCCTTGTAGATTCACTATGTGATGTTGTAAAGCTACTACTCCTTGTAGATTCACTGTGTGATGTTGGGAAGCTACTACTCCTTGTAGATTCACTGTGTGATGTTGTAAAGCTACTACTCCTTGTAGATTCACTGTGATGATGGAAAGCTACTACTCCTTGTAGATTCACTGTGTGATGTAAGAAAGCTACTACTCCTTGTAGATTCACTGTGATGATGGAAAGCTACTGCTCCTTGTAGATTCATTGTGGTGATGGAAAGCTACTACTCCTTGTAGATTCACTGTGTGATGTTGGAAAGCTACTTCTTGTAGATTCACTGTGTGATGTTGTAAAGCTACTACTCCTTGTAGATTCACTGTGTGATGTTGGAAAGCTACTACTCCTTGTAGATTCACTGTGGTGATGGAAAGCTACTACTCCTTGTAGATTCACTGTGTGATGTTGTAAAGCTACTACTCCTTGTAGATTTACTGTGTGATGTTGGAAAGCTACTTCTTGTAGATTCACTGTGTGATGTTGTAAAGCTACTACTCCTTGTAGATTCACTGTGTGATGTTGGAAAGCTACTACTCCTTGTAGATTCACTGTGGTGATGGAAAGCTACTACTCCTTGTAGATTCACTGTGTGTGATGGTGGAAAGCTACTACTCCTTGTAGATTCACTGTGTGTGATGGTAGAAAGCTACTACTCCTTGTAGATTCACTATGTGATGTTGGAAAGCTACTTCTTGTAGATTCACTGTGTGATGTTTGAAAGCTACTTCTTGTAGATTCACTGTGTGATGTTGTAAAGCTACTACTCCTTGTAGATTCACTGTGTGATGATGGAAAGCTACTACTCCTTGTAGATTCACTGTGGTGATGGAAAGCTACTACTCCTTGTAGATTCACTGTGTGTTGTTGTAAAGCTACTACTCCTTGTAGATTCACTGTGTGATGTTGGAAAGCTACTTCTTGTAGATTCACTGTGTGATGTTGTAAAGCTACTACTCCTTGTAGATTCACTGTGTGATGTTGGAAAGCTACTACTCCTTGTAGATTCACTGTGGTGATGGAAAGCTACTAATCCTTGTAGATTCACTGTGTGATGTAAAGCTACTACTCCTTGGAGATTCACTGTGTGATGATGGAAAGCTACTACTCCTTGTAGATTCACTGTGGTGATGGAAAGCTACTACTCCTTGGAGATTCACTGTGTGATGTTGGAAAGCAACTACTCCTTGTAGATTCACTGTGTGATGTTGGAAAGCTACTACTCCTTTTAGATTCACTGTGATGATGGAAAGCTACTACTCCTTGTAGATTCACTGTGTGATGTTGGGAAGCTACTACTCCTTGTAGATTCACTGTGTGATGTTGTAAAGCTACTACTCCTTGTAGATTCACTGTGATGATGGAAAGCTACTACTCCTTGTAGATTCACTGTGTGATGTAAGAAAGCTACTACTCCTTGTAGATTCACTGTGATGATGGAAAGCTACTACTCCTTGTAGATTCATTGTGGTGATGGAAAGCTACTACTCCTTGTAGATTCACTGTGTCTGGTGATGGAAAGCTACTACTCCTTGTAGATTCACTGTGGTGATGTTGGAAAGCTATTACTCCTTGTAGATTCACTGTGTGATGATGGAAAGCTACTACTCCTTGTAGATTCACTGTGTTTGATTATGGAAAGCTACTACTCCTTGTAGATTCACTGTGTCGGATTATGGAAAGCTACTACTCCTTGTAAATTCACTGTGTGTGATGGTGGAAAGCTACTACTCCTTGTAGATTCACTGTGTGATGTTGGAAAGATACTACTCCTTGTATATTTACTGTGTGATGTTGGAAAGCTACTACTCCTTGTAGATTCACTATGTGATGTTGGAAAGCTACTTCTTGTAGATTCACTGTGTGATGTTGGAAAGCTACTTCTTGTAGATTCACTGTGTGATGTTGGAAAGCTACTACTCCTTGTAGATTCACTGTGTAATGATGGAAAGCTACTACTCCTTGTAGATTCACTGTGGTGATGGAAAGCTACTACTCCTTGTAGATTCACTCTGTGATGTTGGAAAGCTACTACTCCTTGTAGATTCACTGTGTGATGTTGTAAAGCTACTACTCCTTGTTGATTCACTGTGATGATGGAAAGCTACTACTCCTTGTAGATTCACTGTGTGATGAATGAAAGCTACTACTCCTTATAGATTCACTGTGTGATGTTGGAAAGCTACTACTCCTTGTAGATTCACTTCGTGATGTTGGAAAGCTACTACTCCTTTTAGATTCACTGTGTGATGACGGAAAGCTACTACTCCTTGTAGATTCAATGTGATGATGGAAAGCTACTACTCCTTGTAGATTCACTGTGTGATGTTGTAAAGCTACTACTCCTTGTAGATGCACTGTGTGATGATGGAAAGCTACTAGTCCTTGTAGATTCACTGTGGTGATGGAAAGCTACTACTCCTTGTAGATTCACTGTGGTGATGGAAAGCTACTACTCCTTTTAGATTCACTGTGTGATGATGGAAAGCTACAACTCCTTGTAGATTCACTGTGTGATGATGGAAAGCTACTACTCCTTGTAGATTCACTGTGTGATGATGGAAAGCTACTACTCCTTGTAGATTCACTGTGTGTGATGATGGAAAGCTACTTCTCCTTGTAGATTCCTGTTGTGATGGAAATCTACTACTCCTTGTAGATTCACTGTGGTGATGGAAAGCTACTACTCCTTGTAGATTCACTGTGTGTGATGGTGGAAAGGTACTACTCCTTGTAGATTCACTGTGTGTGATGGTAGAAAGCTACTACTCCTTGTAGATTCACTATGTGATGTTGGAAAGCTACTTCTTGTAGATTCACTGTGTGATGTTGGAAAGCTACTTCTTGTAGATTCACTGTGTGATGTTGGAAAGCTACTACTCCTTGTAGATGCACTGTGTGATGATGGAAAGCTACTACTCCTTGTAGATTCACTGTGGTGATGGAAAGCTACTACTCCTTGTAGATTCACTGTGGTGATGGAAAGCTACTACTCCTTGTAGATTCACTGTGTGATGATGGAAAGCTACTACTCCTTGTAGATTCACTGTGTGATGATGGAAAGCTACTACTCCTTGTAGATTCACGGTGTGTGATGATGGAAAGCTACCTCTCCTTGTAGATTCCTGTGTTGATGGAAATCTGCTACTCCTTGTAGATTCACTGTGGTGATGGAAAGCTACTACTCCTTGTAGATTCACTGTGTGATGATGGAAAGCTACTACTCCTTGTAGATTCACTGTGTGATGTTGGAAAGCTACTACTCCTTGTAGTTTCACTGTGTGATGATGGAAAGCTACTACTCCTTGTAGATTCACTGTGTGATGTTGGAAAGCTACTTCTTGTAGATTCACTGTGTGATGTTGTAAAGCTACTACTCCTTGTAGATTCACTGTGTGATGTTGGAAAGCTACTACTCCTTGTAGATTCACTGTGTGATGTTGTAAAGCTACTACTCCTTGTAGGTTCACTGTGTGATGTTGGAAAGCTACTACTCCTTGTAGATTCACTGTGGTGATGGAAAGATACTACTCCTTGTAGATTCACTGTGTGATGTTGTAAAGCTACTACTCCTTGTAGATTTACTGTGTGATGTTGGAAAGCTACTACTCCTTGGAGATTCACTGTGTGATGTTGGAAAGCTACTACTCCTTGTAGATTCACTGTGGTGATGAAAAGCTACTACTCCTTGGAGATTCACTGTGTGATGTTGGAAAGCAACTACTCCTTGTAGATTCACTGTGTGATGTTGGAAAGCTACTACTCCTTTTAGATTCACTGTGATGATGGAAAGCTACTACTCCTTGTAGATTCACTGTGTGATGTTGGGAAGCTACTACTCCTTGTAGATTCACTGTGTGATGTTGTAAAGCTACTACTCCTTGTAGATTCACTGTGATGATGGAAAGCTACTACTCCTTGTAGATTCACTGTGTGATGTAAGAAAGCTACTACTCCTTGTAGATTCACTGTGATGATGGAAAGCTACTGCTCCTTGTAGATTCATTGTGGTGATGGAAAGCTACTACTCCTTGTAGATTCACTGTGTGATGTTGGAAAGCTACTTCTTGTAGATTCACTGTGTGATGTTGTAAAGCTACTACTCCTTGTAGATTCACTGTGTGATGTTGGAAAGCTACTACTCCTTGTAGATTCACTGTGGTGATGGAAAGCTACTACTCCTTGTAGATTCACTGTGTGATGTTGTAAAGCTACTACTCCTTGTAGATTTACTGTGTGATGTTGGAAAGCTACTTCTTGTAGATTCACTGTGTGATGTTGTAAAGCTACTACTCCTTGTAGATTCACTGTGTGATGTTGGAAAGCTACTACTCCTTGTAGATTCACTGTGGTGATGGAAAGCTACTACTCCTTGTAGATTCACTGTGTGATGTAAAGCTACTACTCCTTGTAGATTTACTGTGTGATGTTGGAAAGCTACTACTCCTTGGAGATTCACTGTGTGATGATGGAAAGCTACTACTCCTTGTAGATTCACTGTGGTGATGGAAAGCTACTACTCCTTGGAGATTCACTGTGTGATGTTGGAAAGCAACTACTCCTTGTAGATTCACTGTGTGATGTTGGAAAGCTACTACTCCTTTTAGATTCACTGTGATGATGGAAAGCTACTACTCCTTGTAGATTCACTGTGTGATGTTGGGAAGCTACTACTCCTTGTAGATTCACTTTGTGATGTTGTAAAGCTACTACTCCTTGTAGATTCACTGTGATGATGGAAAGCTACTACTCCTTGTAGATTCACTGTGTGATGTTGTAAAGCTACTACTCCTTGTAGATGCACTGTGTGATGATGGAAAGCTACTAGTCCTTGTAGATTCACTGTGGTGATGGAAAGCTACTACTCCTTGTAGATTCACTGTGGTGATGGAAAGCTACTACTCCTTTTAGATTCACTGTGTGATGATGGAAAGCTACAACTCCTTGTAGATTCACTGTGTGATGATGGAAAGCTACTACTCCTTGTAGATTCACTGTGTGATGATGGAAAGCTACTACTCCTTGTAGATTCACTGTGTGTGATGATGGAAAGCTACTTCTCCTTGTAGATTCCTGTTGTGATGGAAATCTACTACTCCTTGTAGATTCACTGTGGTGATGGAAAGCTACTACTCCTTGTAGATTCACTGTGTGTGATGGTGGAAAGGTACTACTCCTTGTAGATTCACTGTGTGTGATGGTAGAAAGCTACTACTCCTTGTAGATTCACTATGTGATGTTGGAAAGCTACTTCTTGTAGATTCACTGTGTGATGTTGGAAAGCTACTTCTTGTAGATTCACTGTGTGATGTTGGAAAGCTACTACTCCTTGTAGATGCACTGTGTGATGATGGAAAGCTACTACTCCTTGTAGATTCACTGTGGTGATGGAAAGCTACTACTCCTTGTAGATTCACTGTGGTGATGGAAAGCTACTACTCCTTGTAGATTCACTGTGTGATGATGGAAAGCTACTACTCCTTGTAGATTCACTGTGTGATGATGGAAAGCTACTACTCCTTGTAGATTCACGGTGTGTGATGATGGAAAGCTACCTCTCCTTGTAGATTCCTGTGTTGATGGAAATCTACTACTCCTTGTAGATTCACTGTGGTGATGGAAAGCTACTACTCCTTGTAGATTCACTGTGTGATGATGGAAAGCTACTACTCCTTGTAGATTCACTGTGTGATGTTGGAAAGCTACTACTCCTTGTAGTTTCACTGTGTGATGATGGAAAGCTACTACTCCTTGTAGATTCACTGTGTGATGTTGGAAAGCTACTTCTTGTAGATTCACTGTGTGATGTTGTAAAGCTACTACTCCTTGTAGATTCACTGTGTGATGTTGGAAAGCTACTACTCCTTGTAGATTCACTGTGTGATGTTGTAAAGCTACTACTCCTTGTAGGTTCACTGTGTGATGTTGGAAAGCTACTACTCCTTGTAGATTCACTGTGGTGATGGAAAGATACTACTCCTTGTAGATTCACTGTGTGATGTTGTAAAGCTACTACTCCTTGTAGATTTACTGTGTGATGTTGGAAAGCTACTACTCCTTGGAGATTCACTGTGTGATGTTGGAAAGCTACTACTCCTTGTAGATTCACTGTGGTGATGAAAAGCTACTACTCCTTGGAGATTCACTGTGTGATGTTGGAAAGCAACTACTCCTTGTAGATTCACTGTGTGATGTTGGAAAGCTACTACTCCTTTTAGATTCACTGTGATGATGGAAAGCTACTACTCCTTGTAGATTCACTGTGTGATGTTGGGAAGCTACTACTCCTTGTAGATTCACTGTGTGATGTTGTAAAGCTACTACTCCTTGTAGATTCACTGTGATGATGGAAAGCTACTACTCCTTGTAGATTCACTGTGTGATGTAAGAAAGCTACTACTCCTTGTAGATTCACTGTGATGATGGAAAGCTACTGCTCCTTGTAGATTCATTGTGGTGATGGAAAGCTACTACTCCTTGTAGATTCACTGTGTGATGTTGGAAAGCTACTTCTTGTAGATTCACTGTGTGATGTTGTAAAGCTACTACTCCTTGTAGATTCACTGTGTGATGTTGGAAAGCTACTACTCCTTGTAGATTCACTGTGGTGATGGAAAGCTACTACTCCTTGTAGATTCACTGTGTGATGTTGTAAAGCTACTACTCCTTGTAGATTTACTGTGTGATGTTGGAAAGCTACTTCTTGTTGATTCACTGTGTGATGTTGTAAAGCTACTACTCCTTGTAGATTCACTGTGTGATGTTGGAAAGCTACTACTCCTTGTAGATTCACTGTGGTGATGGAAAGCTACTACTCCTTGTAGATTCACTGTGTGATGTAAAGCTACTACTCCTTGTAGATTTACTGTGTGATGTTGGAAAGCTACTACTCCTTGGAGATTCACTGTGTGATGATGGAAAGCTACTACTCCTTGTAGATTCACTGTGGTGATGGAAAGCTACTACTCCTTGGAGATTCACTGTGTGATGTTGGAAAGCAACTACTCCTTGTAGATTCACTGTGTGATGTTGGAAAGCTACTACTCCTTTTAGATTCACTGTGATGATGGAAAGCTACTACTCCTTGTAGATTCACTGTGTGATGTTGGGAAGCTACTACTCCTTGTAGATTCACTTTGTGATGTTGTAAAGCTACTACTCCTTGTAGATTCACTGTGATGATGGAAAGCTACTACTCCTTGTAGATTCACTGTGTGATGTAAGAAAGCTACTACTCCTTGTAGATTCACTGTGATGATGGAAAGCTACTACTCCTTGTAGATTCATTGTGGTGATGGAAAGCTACTACTCCTTGTAGATTCACTTTGTCTGGTGATGGAAAGCTACTACTCCTTGTAGATTCACTGTGGTGATGTTGGAAAGCTACTACTACTTGTAGATTCACTGTGTGATGATGGAAAGCTACTACTCCTTGTAGATTCACTGTGTTGGATTATGGAAAGCTACTACTCCTTGTAGATTCACTGTGTCGGATTATGGAAAGCTACTACTCCTTGTAAATTCACTGTGTGTGATGGCGGAAAGCTACTACTCCTTGTAGATTCACTGTGTGATGTTGGAAAGCTACTACTCCTTGTATATTCACTGTGTGATGTTGGAAAGCTACTACTCCTTGTAGATTCACTATGTGATGTTGGAAAGCTGCTTCTTGTAGATTCACTGTGTGATGTTGGAAAGCTACTTCTTGTAGATTCACTGTGTGATGTTGTAAAGCTACTACTCCTTGTAGATTCACTGTGTGATGATGGAAAGCTACTACTCCTTGTAGATTCACTGTGGTGATGGAAAGCTACTACTCCTTGTAGATTCACTCTGTGATGTTGGAAACCTACTACTCCTTGTAGATTCACTGTGTGATGTTGTAAAGCTACTACTCCTTGTTGATTCATTGTGATGATGGAAAGCTACTACTCCTTGTAGATTCACTGTGTGATGATGGAAAGCTACTACTCCTTATAGATTCACTGTGTGATGTTGGAAAGCTACTACTCCTTGTAGATTCACTTCGTGATGTTGGAAAGCTACTACTCCTTTTAGATTCACTGTGTGATGACGGAAAGCTACTACTCCTTGTAGATTCACTGTGATGATGGAAAGCTACTACTCCTTGTAGATTCACTGTGTGATGTTGTAAAGCTACTACTCCTTGTAGATGCACTGTGTGATGATGGAAAGCTACTAGTCCTTGTAGATTCACTGTGGTGAAGGAAAGCTACTACTCCTTGTAGATTCACTGTGGTGATGGAAAGCTACTACTCCTTTTAGATTCACTGTGTGATGATGGAAAGCTACTACTCCTTGTAGATTCACTGTGTGATGATGGAAAGCTACTACTCCTTGTAGATTCACTGTGTGATGATGGAAAGCTACTACTCCTTGTAGATTCACTGTGTGTGATGATGGAAAGCTACTTCTCCTTGTAGATTCCTGTTGTGATGGAAATCTACTACTCCTTGTAGATTCACTGTGGTGATGGAAAGCTACTACTCCTTGTAGATTCACTGTGTGTGATGGTGGAAAGCTACTACTCCTTGTAGATTCACTGTGTGTGATGGTAGAAAGCTACTACTCCTTGTAGATTCACTATGTGATGTTGGAAAGCTACTTCTTGTAGATTCACTGTGTGATGTTGGAAATCTACTTCTTGTAGATTCACTGTGTGATGTTGTAAAGCTACTACTCCTTGTAGATTCACTGTGTGATGATGGAAAGCTACTACTCCTTGTAGATTCACTGTGGTGATGGAAAGCTACTACTCCTTGTAGATTCACTGTGTGTTGTTGTAAAGCTACTACTCCTTGTAGATTTACTGTGTGATGTTGGAAAGCTACTTCTTGTAGATTCACTGTGTGATGTTGTAAAGCTACTACTCCTTGTAGATTCACTGTGTGATGTTGAAAGCTACTACTCCTTGTAGATTCACTGTGGTGATGGAAAGCTACTAATCCTTGTAGATTCACTGTGTGATGTAAAGCTACTACTCCTTGTAGATTTACTGTGTGATGTTGGAAAGCTACTACTCCTTGGAGATTCACTGTGTGATGATGGAAAGCTACTACTCCTTGTAGATTCACTGTGGTGATGGAAAGCTACTACTCCTTGGAGATTCACTGTGTGATGTTGGAAAGCAACTACTCCTTGTAGATTCACTGTGTGATGTTGGAAAGCTACTACTCCTTTTAGATTCACTGTGATGATGGAAAGCTACTACTCCTTGTAGATTCACTGTGTGATGTTGGGAAGCTACTACTCCTTGTAGATTCACTGTGTGATGTTGTAAAGCTACTACTCCTTGTAGATTCACTGTGATGATGGAAAGCTACTACTCCTTGTAGATTCACTGTGTGATGTAAGAAAGCTACTACTCCTTGTAGATTCACTGTGATGATGGAAAGCTACTACTCCTTGTAGATTCATTGTGGTGATGGAAAGCTACTACTCCTTGTAGATTCACTGTGTCTGGTGATGGAAATCTACTACTCCTTGTAGATTCACTGTGGTGATGTTGGAAAGCTACTACTCCTTGTAGATTCACTGTGTGATGATGGAAAGCTACTACTCCTTGTAGATTCACTGTGTTGGATTATGGAAAGCTACTACTCCTTGTAGATTCACTGTGTCGGATTATGGAAAGCTACTACTCCTTGTAAATTCACTGTGTGTGATGGTGGAAAGCTACTACTCCTTGTAGATTCACTGTGTGATGTTGGAAAGATACTACTCCTTGTATATTTACTGTGTGATGTTGGAAAGCTACTACTCCTTGTAGATTCACTATGTGATGTTGGAAAGCTACTTCTTGTAGATTCACTGTGTGATGTTGGAAAGCTACTTCTTGTAGATTCACTGTGTGATGTTGTAAAGCTACTACTCCTTGTAGATTCACTGTGTGATGATGGAAAGCTACTACTCCTTGTAGATTCACTGTGGTGATGGAAAGCTACTACTCCTTGTAGATTCACTCTGTGATGTTGGAAAGCTACTACTCCTTGTAGATTCACTGTGTGATGTTGTAAAGCTACTACTCCTTGTTGATTCACTGTGATGATGGAAAGCTACTACTCCTTGTAGATTCACTGTGTGATGAATGAAAGCTACTACTCCTTATAGATTCACTGTGTGATGTTGGAAAGCTACTACTCCTTGTAGATTCACTTCGTGATGTTGGAAAGCTACTACTCCTTTTAGATTCACTGTGTGATGACGGAAAGCTACTACTCCTTGTAGATTCAATGTGATGATGGAAAGCTACTACTCCTTGTAGATTCACTGTGTGATGTTGTAAAGCTACTACTCCTTGTAGATGCACTGTGTGATGATGGAAAGCTACTAGTCCTTGTAGATTCACTGTGGTGATGGAAAGCTACTACTCCTTGTAGATTCACTGTGGTGATGGAAAGCTACTACTCCTTTTAGATTCACTGTGTGATGATGGAAAGCTACTACTCCTTGTAGATTCACTGTGTGATGATGGAAAGCTACTACTCCTTGTAGATTCACTGTGTGATGATGGAAAGCTACTACTCCTTGTAGATTCACTGTGTGTGATGATGGAAAGCTACTTCTCCTTGTAGATTCCTGTTGTGATGGAAATCTACTACTCCTTGTAGATTCACTGTGGTGATGGAAAGCTACTACTCCTTGTAGATTCACTGTGTGTGATGGTGGAAAGGTACTACTCCTTGTAGATTCACTGTGTGTGATGGTAGAAAGCTACTACTCCTTGTAGATTCACTATGTGATGTTGGAAAGCTACTTCTTGTAGATTCACTGTGTGATGTTGGAAAGCTACTTCTTGTAGATTCACTGTGTGATGTTGGAAAGCTACTACTCCTTGTAGATGCACTGTGTGATGATGGAAAGCTACTACTCCTTGTAGATTCACTGTGGTGATGGAAAGCTACTACTCCTTGTAGATTCACTGTGGTGATGGAAAGCTACTACTCCTTGTAGATTCACTGTGTGATGATGGAAAGCTACTACTCCTTGTAGATTCACTGTGTGATGATGGAAAGCTACTACTCCTTGTAGATTCACGGTGTGTGATGATGGAAAGCTACCTCTCCTTGTAGATTCCTGTGTTGATGGAAATCTACTACTCCTTGTAGATTCACTGTGGTGATGGAAAGCTACTACTCCTTGTAGATTCACTGTGTGATGATGGAAAGCTACTACTCCTTGTAGATTCACTGTGTGATGTTGGAAAGCTACTACTCCTTGTAGTTTCACTGTGTGATGATGGAAAGCTACTACTCCTTGTAGATTCACTGTGTGATGTTGGAAAGCTACTTCTTGTAGATTCACTGTGTGATGTTGTAAAGCTACTACTCCTTGTAGATTCACTGTGTGATGTTGGAAAGCTACTACTCCTTGTAGATTCACTGTGTGATGTTGTAAAGCTACTACTCCTTGTAGGTTCACTGTGTGATGTTGGAAAGCTACTACTCCTTGTAGATTCACTGTGGTGATGGAAAGATACTACTCCTTGTAGATTCACTGTGTGATGTTGTAAAGCTACTACTCCTTGTAGATTTACTGTGTGATATTGGAAAGCTACTACTCCTTGGAGATTCACTGTGTGATGATGGAAAGCTACTACTCCTTGTAGATTCACTGTGGTGATGAAAAGCTACTACTCCTTGGAGATTCACTGTGTGATGTTGGAAAGCAACTACTCCTTGTAGATTCACTGTGTGATGTTGGAAAGCTACTACTCCTTTTAGATTCACTGTGATGATGGAAAGCTACTACTCCTTGTAGATTCACTGTGTGATGTTGGGAAGCTACTACTCCTTGTAGATTCACTGTGTGATGTTGTAAAGCTACTACTCCTTGTAGATTCACTGTGATGATGGAAAGCTACTACTCCTTGTAGATTCACTGTGTGATATAAGAAAGCTACTACTCCTTGTAGATTCACTGTGATGATGGAAAGCTACTGCTCCTTGTAGATTCATTGTGGTGATGGAAAGCTACTACTCCTTGTAGATTCACTGTGTGATGTTGGAAAGCTACTTCTTGTAGATTCACTGTGTGATGTTGTAAAGCTACTACTCCTTGTAGATTCACTGTGTGATGTTGGAAAGCTACTACTCCTTGTAGATTCACTGTGGTGATGGAAAGCTACTACTCCTTGTAGATTCACTGTGTGATGTTGTAAAGCTACTACTCCTTGTAGATTTACTGTGTGATGTTGGAAAGCTACTTCTTGTAGTTTCACTGTGTGATGTAAGAAAGCTACTACTCCTTGTAGATTCACTGTGATGATGGAAAGCTACTACTCCTTGTAGATTCATTGTGGTGATGGAAAGCTACTACTCCTTGTAGATTCACTGTGTCTGGTGATGGAAAGCTACTACTCCTTGTAGATTCACTGTGGTGATGTTGGAAAGCTACTACTCCTTGTAGATTTACTGTGTGATGATGGAAAGCTACTACTCCTTGTAGATTCACTGTGTTGGATTATGGAAAGCTACTACTCCTTGTAGATTCACTGTGTCGGATTATGGAAAGCTACTACTCCTTGTAAATTCACTGTGTGTGATGGTGGAAAGCTACTACTCCTTGTATATTCACTGTGTGATGTTGGAAAGCTACTACTCCTTGTAGATTCACTATGTGATGTTGGAAAGCTACTACTCCTTGTAGATTCACTATGTGATGTTGGAAAGCTACTTCTTGTAGATTCACTGTGTGATGTTGGAAAGCTACTTCTTGTAGATTCACTGTGTGATGTGGTAAAGCTACTACTCCTTGTAGATTCACTGTGTGATGATGGAAAGCTACTACTCCTTGTAGATTCAATGTGATGATGGAAAGCTACTACTCCTTGTAGATTCACTGTGTGATGTTGTAAAGCTACTACTCCTTGTAGATGCACTGTGTGATGATGGAAAGCTACTAGTCCTTGTAGATTCACTGTGGTGATGGAAAGCTACTACTCCTTGTAGATTCACTGTGGTGATGGAAAGCTACTACTCCTTTTAGATTCACTGTGTGATGATGGAAAGCTACTACTCCTTGTAGATTCACTGTGTGATGATGGAAAGCTACTACTCCTTGTAGATTCACTGTGTGATGATGGAAAGCTACTACTCCTTGTAGATTCACTGTGTGTGATGATGGAAAGCTACTTCTCCTTGTAGATTCCTGTTGTGATGGAAATCTACTACTCCTTGTAGATTCACTGTGGTGATGGAAAGCTACTACTCCTTGTAGATTCACTGTGTGTGATGGTGGAAAGGTACTACTCCTTGTAGATTCACTGTGTGTGATGGTAGAAAGCTACTACTCCTTGTAGATTCACTATGTGATGTTGGAAAGCTACTTCTTGTAGATTCACTGTGTGATGTTGGAAAGCTACTTCTTGTAGATTCACTGTGTGATGTTGGAAAGCTACTACTCCTTGTAGATGCACTGTGTGATGATGGAAAGCTACTACTCCTTGTAGATTCACTGTGGTGATGGAAAGCTACTACTCCTTGTAGATTCACTGTGGTGATGGAAAGCTACTACTCCTTGTAGATTCACTGTGTGATGATGGAAAGCTACTACTCCTTGTAGATTCACTGTGTGATGATGGAAAGCTACTACTCCTTGTAGATTCACGGTGTGTGATGATGGAAAGCTACCTCTCCTTGTAGATTCCTGTGTTGATGGAAATCTACTACTCCTTGTAGATTCACTGTGGTGATGGAAAGCTACTACTCCTTGTAGATTCACTGTGTGATGATGGAAAGCTACTACTCCTTGTAGATTCACTGTGTGATGTTGGAAAGCTACTACTCCTTGTAGTTTCACTGTGTGATGATGGAAAGCTACTACTCCTTGTAGATTCACTGTGTGATGTTGGAAAGCTACTTCTTGTAGATTCACTGTGTGATGTTGTAAAGCTACTACTCCTTGTAGATTCACTGTGTGATGTTGGAAAGCTACTACTCCTTGTAGATTCACTGTGTGATGTTGTAAAGCTACTACTCCTTGTAGGTTCACTGTGTGATGTTGGAAAGCTACTACTCCTTGTAGATTCACTGTGGTGATGGAAAGATACTACTCCTTGTAGATTCACTGTGTGATGTTGTAAAGCTACTACTCCTTGTAGATTTACTGTGTGATGTTGGAAAGCTACTACTCCTTGGAGATTCACTGTGTGATGATGGAAAGCTACTACTCCTTGTAGATTCACTGTGGTGATGAAAAGCTACTACTCCTTGGAGATTCACTGTGTGATGTTGGAAAGCAACTACTCCTTGTAGATTCACTGTGTGATGTTGGAAAGCTACTACTCCTTTTAGATTCACTGTGATGATGGAAAGCTACTACTCCTTGTAGATTCACTGTGTGATGTTGGGAAGCTACTACTCCTTGTAGATTCACTGTGTGATGTTGTAAAGCTACTACTCCTTGTAGATTCACTGTGATGATGGAAAGCTACTACTCCTTGTAGATTCACTGTGTGATATAAGAAAGCTACTACTCCTTGTAGATTCACTGTGATGATGGAAAGCTACTGCTCCTTGTAGATTCATTGTGGTGATGGAAAGCTACTACTCCTTGTAGATTCACTGTGTGATGTTGGAAAGCTACTTCTTGTAGATTCACTGTGTGATGTTGTAAAGCTACTACTCCTTGTAGATTCACTGTGTGATGTTGGAAAGCTACTACTCCTTGTAGATTCACTGTGGTGATGGAAAGCTACTACTCCTTGTAGATTCACTGTGTGATGTTGTAAAGCTACTACTCCTTGTAGATTTACTGTGTGATGTTGGAAAGCTACTTCTTGTAGTTTCACTGTGTGATGTAAGAAAGCTACTACTCCTTGTAGATTCACTGTGATGATGGAAAGCTACTACTCCTTGTAGATTCATTGTGGTGATGGAAAGCTACTACTCCTTGTAGATTCACTGTGTCTGGTGATGGAAAGCTACTACTCCTTGTAGATTCACTGTGGTGATGTTGGAAAGCTACTACTCCTTGTAGATTTACTGTGTGATGATGGAAAGCTACTACTCCTTGTAGATTCACTGTGTTGGATTATGGAAAGCTACTACTCCTTGTAGATTCACTGTGTCGGATTATGGAAAGCTACTACTCCTTGTAAATTCACTGTGTGTGATGGTGGAAAGCTACTACTCCTTGTATATTCACTGTGTGATGTTGGAAAGCTACTACTCCTTGTAGATTCACTGTGTGATGTTGGAAAGCTACTACTCCTTGTAGATTCACTATGTGATGTTGGAAAGCTACTTCTTGTAGATTCACTGTGTGATGTTGGAAAGCTACTTCTTGTAGATTCACTGTGTGATGTTGTAAAGCTACTACTCCTTGTAGATTCACTGTGTGATGATGGAAAGCTACTACTCCTTGTAGATTCACTGTGGTGATGGAAAGCTACTACTCCTTGTAGATTCACTCTGTGATGTTGGAAAGCTACTACTCCTTGTAGATTCACTGTGTGATGTTGTAAAGCTACTACTCCTTGTTGATTCATTGTGATGATGGAAAGCTACTACTCCTTGTAGATTCACTGTGTGATGATGGAAAGCTACTACTCCTTATAGATTCACTGTGTGATGTTGGAAAGCTACTACTCCTTGTAGATTCACTTCGTGATGTTGGAAAGCTACTACTCCTTTTAGATTCACTGTGTGATGACGGAAAGCTACTACTCCTTGTAGATTCACTGTGATGATGGAAAGCTACTACTCCTTGTAGATTCACTGTGTGATGTTGTAAAGCTACTACTCCTTGTAGATGCACTGTGTGATGATGGAAAGCTACTAGTCCTTGTAGATTCACTGTGGTGAAGGAAAGCTACTACTCCTTGTAGATTCACTGTGGTGATGGAAAGCTACTACTCCTTTTAGATTCACTGTGTGATGATGGAAAGCTACTACTCCTTGTAGATTCACTGTGTGATGATGGAAAGCTACTACTCCTTGTAGATTCACTGTGTGATGATGGAAAGCTACTACTCCTTGTAGATTCACTGTGTGTGATGATGGAAAGCTACTTCTCCTTGTAGATTCCTGTTGTGATGGAAATCTACTACTCCTTGTAGATTCACTGTGGTGATGGAAAGCTACTACTCCTTGTAGATTCACTGTGTGTGATGGTGGAAAGCTACTACTCCTTGTAGATTCACTGTGTGTGATGGTAGAAAGCTACTACTCCTTGTAGATTCACTATGTGATGTTGGAAAGCTACTTCTTGTAGATTCACTGTGTGATGTTGGAAAGCTACTTCTTGTAGATTCACTGTGTGATGTTGTAAAGCTACTACTCCTTGTAGATTCACTGTGTGATGATGGAAAGCTACTACTCCTTGTAGATTCACTGTGGTGATGGAAAGCTACTACTCCTTGTAGATTCACTGTGTGTTGTTGTAAAGCTACTACTCCTTGTAGATTTACTGTGTGATGTTGGAAAGCTACTTCTTGTAGATTCACTGTGTGATGTTGTAAAGCTACTACTCCTTGTAGATTCACTGTGTGATGTTGGAAAGCTACTACTCCTTGTAGATTCACTGTGGTGATGGAAAGCTACTAATCCTTGTAGATTCACTGTGTGATGTAAAGCTACTACTCCTTGTAGATTTACTGTGTGATGTTGGAAAGCTACTACTCCTTGGAGATTCACTGTGTGATGATGGAAAGCTACTACTCCTTGTAGATTCACTGTGGTGATGGAAAGCTACTACTCCTTGGAGATTCACTGTGTGATGTTGGAAAGCAACTACTCCTTGTAGATTCACTGTGTGATGTTGGAAAGCTACTACTCCTTTTAGATTCACTGTGATGATGGAAAGCTACTACTCCTTGTAGATTCACTGTGTGATGTTGGGAAGCTACTACTCCTTGTAGATTCACTGTGTGATGTTGTAAAGCTACTACTCCTTGTAGATTCACTGTGATGATGGAAAGCTACTACTCCTTGTAGATTCACTGTGTGATGTAAGAAAGCTACTACTCCTTGTAGATTCACTGTGATGATGGAAAGCTACTACTCCTTGTAGATTCATTGTGGTGATGGAAAGCTACTACTCCTTGTAGATTCACTGTGTCTGGTGATGGAAAGCTACTACTCCTTGTAGATTCACTGTGGTGATGTTGGAAAGCTACTACTCCTTGTAGATTCACTGTGTGATGATGGAAAGCTACTACTCCTTGTAGATTCACTGTGTTGGATTATGGAAAGCTACTACTCCTTGTAGATTCACTGTGTCGGATTATGGAAAGCTACTACTCCTTGTAAATTCACTGTGTGTGATGGTGGAAAGCTACTACTCCTTGTAGATTCACTGTGTGATGTTGGAAAGATACTACTCCTTGTATATTTACTGTGTGATGTTGGAAAGCTACTACTCCTTGTAGATTCACTATGTGATGTTGGAAAGCTACTTCTTGTAGATTCACTGTGTGATGTTGGAAAGCTACTTCTTGTAGATTCACTGTGTGATGTTGTAAAGCTACTACTCCTTGTAGATTCACTGTGTGATGATGGAAAGCTACTACTCCTTGTAGATTCACTGTGGTGATGGAAAGCTACTACTCCTTTTAGATTCACTGTGTGATGATGGAAAGCTACTACTCCTTGTAGATTCACTGTGTGATGATGGAAAGCTACTACTCCTTGTAGATTCACTGTGTGATGATGGAAAGCTACTACTCCTTGTAGATGCACTGTGTGTGATGATGGAAAGCTACTTCTCCTTGTAGATTCCTGTTGTGATGGAAATCTACTACTCCTTGTAGATTCACTGTGGTGATGGAAAGCTACTACTCCTTGTAGATTCACTGTGTGTGATGGTGGAAAGCTACTACTCCTTGTAGATTCACTGTGTGTGATGGTAGAAAGCTACTACTCCTTGTAGATTCACTATGTGATGTTGGAAAGCTACTTCTTGTAGATTCACTGTGTGATGTTGGAAAGCTACTTCTTGTAGATTCACTGTGTGATGTTGTAAAGCTACTACTCCTTGTAGATTCACTGTGTGATGATGGAAAGCTACTACTCCTTGTAGATTCACTGTGGTGATGGAAAGCTACTACTCCTTGTAGATTCACTGTGTGTTGTTGTAAAGCTACTACTCCTTGTAGATTTACTGTGTGATGTTGGAAAGCTACTTCTTGTAGTTTCACTGTGTGATGTTGTAAAGCTACTACTCCTTGTAGATTCACTGTGTGATGTTGGAAAGCTACTACTCCTTGTAGATTCACTGTGGTGATGGAAAGCTACTACTCCTTGTAGATTCACTGTGTGATGTAAAGCTACTACTCCTTGTAGATTTACTGTGTGATGTTGGAAAGCTACTACTCCTTGGAGATTCACTGTGTGATGTTGGAAAGCTACTACTCCTTGTAGATTCACTGTGGTGATGGAAAGCTACTACTCCTTGTAGATTCACTGTGTGATGTAAAGCTACTACTCCTTGTAGATTTACTGTGTGATGTTGGAAAGCTACTACTCCTTGGAGATTCACTGTGTGATGATGGAAAGCTACTACTCCTTGTAGATTCACTGTGGTGATGGAAAGCTACTACTCCTTGGAGATTCACTGTGTGATGTTGGAAAGCAACTACTCCTTGTAGATTCACTGTGTGATGTTGGAAAGCTACTACTCCTTTTAGATTCACTGTGATGATGGAAAGCTACTACTCCTTGTAGATTCACTGTGTGATGTTGGGAAGCTACTACTCCTTGTAGATTCACTGTGTGATGTTGTAAAGCTACTACTCCTTGTAGATTCACTGTGATGATGGAAAGCTACTACTCCTTGTATATTCACTGTGTGATGTAAGAAAGCTACTACTCCTTGTAGATTCACTGTGATGATGGAAAGCTACTACTCCTTGTAGATTCATTGTGGTGATGGAAAGCTACTACTCCTTGTAGATTCACTGTGTCTGGTGATGGAAAGCTACTACTCCTTGTAGATTCACTGTGGTGATGTTGGAAAGCTACTACTCCTTGTAGATTCACTGTGTGATGATGGAAAGCTACTACTCCTTGTAGATTCACTGTGTTGGATTATGGAAAGCTACTACTCCTTGTAGATTCACTGTGTCGGATTATGGAAAGCTACTACTCCTTGTAAATTCACTGTGTGTGATGGTGGAAAGCTACTACTCCTTGTAGATTCACTGTGTGATGTTGGAAAGCTACTACTCCTTGTATATTCACTGTGTGATGTTGGAAAGCTACTACTCCTTGTAGATTCACTATGTGATGTTGGAAAGCTACTTCTTGTAGATTCACTGTGTGATGTTGGAAAGCTACTTCTTGTAGATTCACTGTGTGATGTTGTAAAGCTACTACTCCTTGTAGATTCACTGTGTGATGATGGAAAGCTACTACTCCTTGTAGATTCACTGTGGTGATGGAAAGCTACTACTCCTTGTAGATTCACTCTGTGATGTTGGAAAGCTACTACTCCTTGTAGATTCACTGTGTGATGTTGTAAAGCTACTACTCCTTGTTGATTCATTGTGATGATGGAAAGCTACTACTCCTTGTAGATTCACTGTGTGATGATGGAAAGCTACTACTCCTTATAGATTCACTGTGTGATGTTGGAAAGCTACTACTCCTTGTAGATTCACTTCGTGATGTTGGAAAGCTACTACTCCTTTTAGATTCACTGTGTGATGACGGAAAGCTACTACTCCTTGTAGATTCACTGTGATGATGGAAAGCTACTACTCCTTGTAGATTCACTGTGTGATGTTGTAAAGCTACTACTCCTTGTAGATGCACTGTGTGATGATGGAAAGCTACTAGTCCTTGTAGATTCACTGTGGTGAAGGAAAGCTACTACTCCTTGTAGATTCACTGTGGTGATGGAAAGCTACTACTCCTTGTAGATTCACTGTGTGATGATGGAAAGCTACTTCTCCTTGTAGATTTACTGTGGTGATGGAAAGCTACTACTCCTTGTAGATTCACTGTGTGATGATGGAAAGCTACTACTCCTTGTAGATTCACTGTGTGATGATGGAAAGCTACTACTCCTTGTAGATTCACTGTGTGATGATGGAAAGCTACTACTCCTTGTAGATTCACTGTGTGTGATGATGGAAAGCTACTTCTCCTTGTAGATTCCTGTTGTGATGGAAATCTACTACTCCTTGTAGATTCACTGTGGTGATGGAAAGCTACTACTCCTTGTAGATTCACTGTGTGTGATGGTGGAAAGCTACTACTCCTTGTAGATTCACTGTGTGTGATGGTAGAAAGCTACTACTCCTTGTAGATTCACTATGTGATGTTGGAAAGCTACTTCTTGTAGATTCACTGTGTGATGTTGGAAAGCTACTTCTTGTAGATTCACTGTGTGATGTTGTAAAGCTACTACTCCTTGTAGATTCACTGTGTGATGATGGAAAGCTACTACTCCTTGTAGATTCACTGTGGTGATGGAAAGCTACTACTCCTTGTAGATTCACTGTGTGTTGTTGTAAAGCTACTACTCCTTGTAGATCTACTGTGTGATGTTGGAAAGCTACTTCTTGTAGATTCACTGTGTGATGTTGTAAAGCTACTACTCCTTGTAGATTCACTGTGTGATGTTGGAAAGCTACTACTCCTTGTAGATTCACTGTGGTGATGGAAAGCTACTAATCCTTGTAGATTCACTGTGTGATGTAAAGCTACTACTCCTTGTAGATTTACTGTGTGATGTTGGAAAGCTACTACTCCTTGGAGATTCACTGTGTGATGATGGAAAGCTACTACTCCTTGTAGATTCACTGTGGTGATGGAAAGCTACTACTCCTTGGAGATTCACTGTGTGATGTTGGAAAGCAACTACTCCTTGTAGATTCACTGTGTGATGTTGGAAAGCTACTACTCCTTTTAGATTCACTGTGATGATGGAAAGCTACTACTCCTTGTAGATTCACTGTGTGATGTTGGGAAGCTACTACTCCTTGTAGATTCACTGTGTGATGTTGTAAAGCTACTACTCCTTGTAGATTCACTGTGATGATGGAAAGCTACTACTCCTTGTAGATTCACTGTGTGATGTAAGAAAGCTACTACTCCTTGTAGATTCACTGTGATGATGGAAAGCTACTACTCCTTGTAGATTCATTGTGGTGATGGAAAGCTACTACTCCTTGTAGATTCACTGTGTCTGGTGATGGAAAGCTACTACTCCTTGTAGATTCACTGTGGTGATGTTGGAAAGCTACTACTCCTTGTAGATTCACTGTGTGATGATGGAAAGCTACTACTCCTTGTAGATTCACTGTGTTGGATTATGGAAAGCTACTACTCCTTGTAGATTCACTGTGTCGGATTATGGAAAGCTACTACTCCTTGTAAATTCACTGTGTGTGATGGTGGAAAGCTACTACTCCTTGTAGATTCACTGTGTGATGTTGGAAAGATACTACTCCTTGTATATTTACTGTGTGATGTTGGAAAGCTACTACTCCTTGTAGATTCACTATGTGATGTTGGAAAGCTACTTCTTGTAGATTCACTGTGTGATGTTGGAAAGCTACTTCTTGTAGATTCACTGTGTGATGTTGTAAAGCTACTACTCCTTGTAGATTCACTGTGTGATGATGGAAAGCTACTACTCCTTGTAGATTCACTGTGGTGATGGAAAGCTACTACTCCTTTTAGATTCACTGTGTGATGATGGAAAGCTACTACTCCTTGTAGATTCACTGTGTGATGATGGAAAGCTACTACTCCTTGTAGATTCACTGTGTGATGATGGAAAGCTACTACTCCTTGTAGATGCACTGTGTGTGATGATGGAAAGCTACTTCTCCTTGTAGATTCCTGTCGTGATGGAAATCTACTACTCCTTGTAGATTCACTGTGGTGATGGAAAGCTACTACTCCTTGTAGATTCACTGTGTGTGATGGTGGAAAGCTACTACTCCTTGTAGATTCACTGTGTGTGATGGTAGAAAGCTACTACTCCTTGTAGATTCACTATGTGATGTTGGAAAGCTACTTCTTGTAGATTCACTGTGTGATGTTGGAAAGCTACTTCTTGTAGATTCACTGTGTGATGTTGTAAAGCTACTACTCCTTGTAGATTCACTGTGTGATGATGGAAAGCTACTACTCCTTGTAGATTCACTGTGGTGATGGAAAGCTACTACTCCTTGTAGATTCACTGTGTGTTGTTGTAAAGCTACTACTCCTTGTAGATTTACTGTGTGATGTTGGAAAGCTACTTCTTGTAGATTCACTGTGTGATGTTGTAAAGCTACTACTCCTTGTAGATTCACTGTGTGATGTTGGAAAGCTACTACTCCTTGTAGATTCACTGTGGTGATGGAAAGCTACTAATCCTTGTAGATTCACTGTGTGATGTAAAGCTACTACTCCTTGTAGATTTACTGTGTGATGTTGGAAAGCTACTACTCCTTGGAGATTCACTGTGTGATGATGGAAAGCTACTACTCCTTGTAGATTCACTGTGGTGATGGAAAGCTACTACTCCTTGGAGATTCACTGTGTGATGTTGGAAAGCAACTACTCCTTGTAGATTCACTGTGTGATGTTGGAAAGCTACTACTCCTTTTAGATTCACTGTGATGATGGAAAGCTACTACTCCTTGTAGATTCACTGTGTGATGTTGGGAAGCTACTACTCCTTGTAGATTCACTGTGTGATGTTGTAAAGCTACTACTCCTTGTAGATTCACTGTGATGATGGAAAGCTACTACTCCTTGTAGATTCACTGTGTGATGTAAGAAAGCTACTACTCCTTGTAGATTCACTGTGATGATGGAAAGCTACTACTCCTTGTAGATTCATTGTGGTGATGGAAAGCTACTACTCCTTGTAGATTCACTGTGTCTGGTGATGGAAAGCTACTACTCCTTGTAGATTCACTGTGGTGATGTTGGAAAGCTACTACTCCTTGTAGATTCACTGTGTGATGATGGAAAGCTACTACTCCTTGTAGATTCACTGTGTTGGATTATGGAAAGCTACTACTCCTTGTAGATTCACTGTGTCGGATTATGGAAAGCTACTACTCCTTGTAAATTCACTGTGTGTGATGGTGGAAAGCTACTACTCCTTGTAGATTCACTGTGTGATGTTGGAAAGATACTACTCCTTGTATATTTACTGTGTGATGTTGGAAAGCTACTACTCCTTGTAGATTCACTATGTGATGTTGGAAAGCTACTTCTTGTAGATTCACTGTGTGATGTTGGAAAGCTACTTCTTGTAGATTCACTGTGTGATGTTGTAAAGCTACTACTCCTTGTAGATTCACTGTGTGATGATGGAAAGCTACTACTCCTTGTAGATTCACTGTGGTGATGGAAAGCTACTACTCCTTGTAGATTCACTCTGTGATGTTGGAAAGCTACTACTCCTTGTAGATTCACTGTGTGATGTTGTAAAGCTACTACTCCTTGTTGATTCACTGTGATGATGGAAAGCTACTACTCCTTGTAGATTCACTGTGTGATGAATGAAAGCTACTACTCCTTATAGATTCACTGTGTGATGTTGGAAAGCTACTACTCCTTTTAGATTCACTGTGTGATGACGGAAAGCTACTACTCCTTGTAGATTCAATGTGATGATGGAAAGCTACTACTCCTTGTAGATTCACTGTGTGATGTTGTAAAGCTACTACTCCTTGTAGATGCACTGTGTGATGATGGAAAGCTACTAGTCCTTGTAGATTCACTGTGGTGATGGAAAGCTACTACTCCTTTTAGATTCACTGTGTGATGATGGAAAGCTACTACTCCTTGTAGATTCACTGTGTGATGATGGAAAGCTACTACTCCTTGTAGATTCACTGTGTAATGATGGAAAGCTACTACTCCTTGTAGATTCACTGTGTGTGATGATGGAAAGCTACTTCTCCTTGTAGGTTCCTGTTGTGATGGAAATCTACTACTCCTTGTAGATTCACTGTGGTGATGGAAAGCTACTACTCCTTGTAGATTCACTGTGTGTGATGGTGGAAAGGTACTACTCCTTGTAGATTCACTGTGTGTGATGGTAGAAAGCTACTACTCCTTGTAGATTCACTATGTGATGTTGGAAAGCTACTTCTTGTAGATTCACTGTGTGATGTTGGAAAGCTACTTCTTGTAGATTCACTGTGTGATGTTGGAAAGCTACTACTCCTTGTAGATGCACTGTGTGATGATGGAAAGCTACTACTCCTTGTAGATTCACTGTGTGATGAATGAAAGCTACTACTCCTTATAGATTCACTGTGTGATGTTGGAAAGCTACTACTCCTTGTAGATTCACTTCGTGATGTTGGAAAGCTACTACTCCTTTTAGATTCACTGTGTGATGACGGAAAGCTACTACTCCTTGTAGATTCAATGTGATGATGGAAAGCTACTACTCCTTGTAGATTCACTGTGTGATGTTGTAAAGCTACTACTCCTTGTAGATGCACTGTGTGATGATGGAAAGCTACTAGTCCTTGTAGATTCACTGTGGTGATGGAAAGCTACTACTCCTTGTAGATTCACTGTGGTGATGGAAAGCTACTACTCCTTTTAGATTCACTGTGTGATGATGGAAAGCTACTACTCCTTGTAGATTCACTGTGTGATGATGGAAAGCTACTACTCCTTGTAGATTCACTGTGTGATGATGGAAAGCTACTACTCCTTGTAGATTCACTGTGTGTGATGATGGAAAGCTACTTCTCCTTGTAGATTCCTGTTGTGATGGAAATCTACTACTCCTTGTAGATTCACTGTGGTGATGGAAAGCTACTACTCCTTGTAGATTCACTGTGTGTGATGGTGGAAAGGTACTACTCCTTGTAGATTCACTGTGTGTGATGGTAGAAAGCTACTACTCCTTGTAGATTCACTATGTGATGTTGGAAAGCTACTTCTTGTAGATTCACTGTGTGATGTTGGAAAGCTACTTCTTGTAGATTCACTGTGTGATGTTGGAAAGCTACTACTCCTTGTAGATGCACTGTGTGATGATGAAAAGCTACTACTCCTTGTAGATTCACTGTGGTGATGGAAAGCTACTACTCCTTGTAGATTCACTGTGGTGATGGAAAGCTACTACTCCTTGTAGATTCACTGTGTGATGATGGAAAGCTACTACTCCTTGTAGATTCACTGTGTGATGATGGAAAGCTACTACTCCTTGTAGATTCACGGTGTGTGATGATGGAAAGCTACCTCTCCTTGTAGATTCCTGTGTTGATGGAAATCTACTACTCCTTGTAGATTCACTGTGGTGATGGAAAGCTACTACTCCTTGTAGATTCACTGTGTGATGATGGAAAGCTACTACTCCTTGTAGATTCACTGTGTGATGTTGGAAAGCTACTACTCCTTGTAGTTTCACTGTGTGATGATGGAAAGCTACTACTCCTTGTAGATTCACTGTGTGATGTTGGAAAGCTACTTCTTGTAGATTCACTGTGTGATGTTGTAAAGCTACTACTCCTTGTAGATTCACTGTGTGATGTTGGAAAGCTACTACTCCTTGTAGATTCACTGTGGTGATGGAAAGCTACTACTCCTTGTAGATTCACTGTGTGATGTTGTAAAGCTACTACTCCTTGTAGATTTACTGTGTGATGTTGGAAAGCTACTACTCCTTGGAGATTCACTGTGTGATGATGGAAAGCTACTACTCCTTGTAGATTCACTGTGGTGATGGAAAGCTACTACTCCTTGGAGATTCACTGTGTGATGTTGGAAAGCAACTACTCCTTGTAGATTCACTGTGTGATGTTGGAAAGCTACTACTCCTTTTAGATTCACTGTGATGATGGAAAGCTACTACTCCTTGTAGATTCACTGTGTGATGTTGGGAAGCTACTACTCCTTGTAGATTCACTGTGTGATGTTGTAAAGCTACTACTCCTTGTAGATTCACTGTGATGATGGAAAGCTACTACTCCTTGTAGATTTACTGTGTGATGTAAGAAAGCTACTACTCCTTGTAGATTCACTGTGATGATGGAAAGCTACTACTCCTTGTAGATTCATTGTGGTGATGGAAAGCTACTACTCCTTGTAGATTCACTGTGTCTGGTGATGGAAAGCTACTACTCCTTGTAGATTCACTGTGGTGATGTTGGAAAGCTACTACTCCATGTAGATTCACTGTGTGATGATGGAAAGCTACTACTCCTTGTAGATTCACTGTGTTGGATTATGGAAAGCTACTACTCCTTGTAGATTCACTGTGTCGGATTATGGAAAGCTACTACTCCTTGTAAATTCACTGTGTGTGATGGTGGAAAGCTACTACTCCTTGTAGATTCACTGTGTGATGTTGGAAAGCTACTACTCCTTGTATATTTACTGTGTGATGTTGGAAAGCTACTACTCCTTGTAGATTCACTATGTGATGTTGGAAAGCTACTTCTTGTAGATTCACTGTGTGATGTTGGAAAGCTACTTCTTGTAGATTCACTGTGTGATGTTGTAAAGCTACTACTCCTTGTAGATTCACTGTGTGATGATGGAAAGCTACTACTCCTTGTAGATTCACTGTGGTGATGGAAAGTTACTACTCCTTGTAGATTCACTCTGTGATGTTGGAAAGCTACTACTCCTTGTAGATTCACTGTGTGATGTTGTAAAGCTACTACTCCTTGTAGATTCACTGTGATGATGGAAAGCTACTACTCCTTGTAGATTCACTGTGTGATGTTGGAAAGCTACTACTCCTTGTAGATTCACTGTGTGATGTTGGAAAGCTACTACTCCTTTTAGATTCACTGTGTGATGACGGAAAGCTACTACTCCTTGTAGATTCACTGTGATGATGGAAAGCTACTACTCCTTGTAGATTCACTGTGTGATGTTGTAAAGCTACTACTCCTTGTAGATGCACTGTGTGATGATGGAAAGCTACTACTCCTTGTAGATTCACTGTGGTGATGGAAAGCTACTACTCCTTGTAGATTCACTGTGGTGATGGAAAGCTACTACTCCTTTTAGATTCACTGTGTGATGATGGAAAGCTACTACTCCTTGTAGATTCACTGTGTGATGATGGAAAGCTACTACTCCTTGTAGATTCACTGTGTGTGATGGTGGAAAGCTAGTACTCCTTGTAGATTCACTGTGTGATGTTGGAAAGCTACTACTCCTTGTAGATTCACTGTGTGATGTTGGAAAGCTACTACTCCTTGTAGATTCACTATGTGATGTTGGAAAGCTACTTCTTGTAGATTCACTGTGTGATGTTGGAAAGCTACTTCTTGTAGATTCACTGTGTGATGTTGTAAAGCTACTACTCCTTGTAGATTCACTGTGTGATGATGGAAATCTACTACTCCTTGTAGATTCACTGTGGTGATGGAAAGCTACTACTCCTTGTAGATTCACTCTGTGATGTTGGAAAGCTACTACTCCTTGTAGATTCACTGTGTGATGTTGTAAAGCTACTACTCCTTGTAGATTCACTGTGATGATGGAAAGCTACTACTCCTTGTAGATTCACTGTGTGATGTTGGAAAGCTACTACTCCTTGTAGATTCACTGTGTGATGTTGGAAAGCTACTACTCCTTTTAGATTCACTGTGTGATGACGGAAAGCTACTACTCCTTGTAGATTCACTGTGATGATGGAAAGCTACTACTCCTTGTAGATTCACTGTGTGATGTTGTAAAGCTACTACTCCTTGTAGATGCACTGTGTGATGATGGAAAGCTACTACTCCTTGTAGATTCACTGTGGTGATGGAAAGCTACTACTCCTTGTAGATTCACTGTGGTGATGGAAAGCTACTACTCCTTTTAGATTCACTGTGTGATGATGGAAAGCTACTACTCCTTGTAGATTCACTGTGTGATGATGGAAAGGTACTACTCCTTGTAGATTCACTGTGTGATGATGGAAAGCTACTACTCCTTGTAGATTCACTGTGTGTGATGATGGAAAGCTACTACTCCTTGTAGATGTACTGTGTGATGATGGAAAGCTACTACTCCTTGTAGATTCACTGTGTGATGATGGAAAGCTACTGCTCCTTGTAGATTCACTGTGTGATGATGGAAAGCTACTACTCCTTGTAGTTTCACTGTGTGTGATGATGGAAAGCTACTTCTCCTTGTAGATTCACTGTGGTGATGGAAAGATACTACTCCTTGTAGATTCACTGTGGTGATGGAAAGCTACTACTCCTTGTAGATTCACTGTGTGGTGATGGAAAGCAACTACTCCTTGTAGATTCACTGTGTGATGATGAAAAGCTACTACTCCTTGTAGATTCACTGTGTGATGATGGAAAGCTACTACTCCTTGTAGTTTCACTGTGTGATGATGGAAAGCTACTACTCCTTGTAGATTCACTGTGTGATGATGGAAAGCTACTACTCCTTGTAGATTCACTGTGGTGATGTTGGAAAGCTACTACTCCTTGTAGATTCACTGTGTGATGATGGAAAGCTACTACTCCTTGTAGATTCACTGTGTTGGATTATGGAAAGCTACTACTCCTTGTAAATTCACTGTGTGTGATGGTGGAAAGCTACTACTCCTTGTAGATTCACTGTGTGATGTTGGAAAGCTACTACTCCTTGTATATTTACTGTGTGATGTTGGAAAGCTACTACTCCTTGTAGATTCACTATGTGATGTTGGAAAGCTACTTCTTGTAGATTCACTGTGTGATGTTGGAAAGCTACTTCTTGTAGATTCACTGTGTGATGTTGTAAAGCTACTACTCCTTGTAGATTCACTGTGTGATGATGGAAAGCTACTACTCCTTGTAGATTCACTGTGGTGATGGAAAGCTACTACTCCTTGTAGATTCACTCTGTGATGTTGGAAAGCTACTACTCCTTGTAGATTCACTGTGTGATGTTGTAAAGCTACTACTCCTTGTAGATTCACTGTGATGATGGAAAGCTACTACTCCTTGTAGATTCACTGTGTGATGTTGGAAAGCTACTACTCCTTGTAGATTCACTGTGTGATGTTGGAAAGCTACTACTCCTTTTAGATTCACTGTGTGATGACGGAAAGCTACTACTCCTTGTAGATTCACTGTGATGATGGAAAGCTACTACTCCTTGTAGATTCACTGTGTGATGTTGTAAAGCTACTACTCCTTGTAGATGCACTGTGTGATGATGGAAAGCTACTATTCCTTGTAGATTCACTGTGGTGATGGAAAGCTACTACTCCTTGTAGATTCACTGTGGTGATGGAAAGCTACTACTCCTTTTAGATTCACTGTGTGATGATGGAAAGCTACTACTCCTTGTAGATTCACTGTGTGATGATGGAAAGGTACTACTCCTTGTAGATTCACTGTGTGATGATGGAAAGCTACTACTCCTTGTAGATTCACTGTGTGATGATGGAAAGCTACTACTCCTTGTAGTTTCACTGTGTGTGATGATGGAAAGCTACTTCTCCTTGTAGATTCACTGTGGTGATGGAAAGATACTACTCCTTGTAGATTCACTGTGGTGATGGAAAGCTACTACTCCTTGTAGATTCACTGTGTGGTGATGGAAAGCAACTACTCCTTGTAGATTCACTGTGTGATGATGAAAAGCTACTACTCCTTGTAGATTCACTGTGTGATGATGGAAAGCTACTACTCCTTGTAGTTTCACTGTGTGATGATGGAAAGCTACTACTCCTTGTAGATTCACTGTGTGATGTTGGAAAGCTACTACTCCTTACATTTACATTTACATTTACGTCATTTAGCAGACGCTCTTCTCCAGAGCGACTAACAAATTGGAGCATTCACCCTATAGCCAGTGGGATAACCACTTTACAAAAAAAGTTTTTTTTTTTTTTTTTTTTTTTGGGGGGGGGGGGGGGGGGGTAGAAGGATTACTTTATCCTATCCCAGGTATTCCTTAAAGAGGTGGGGTTTCAAATGTCTCCGGAAGGTGGTGAGTGACTCCGCTGTCCTGGCGTCGTGAGGGAGCTTGTTCCACCATTGGGGTGCCAGAGCAGCGAACAGTTTTGACTGGGCTGAGCGGGAACTATGCTTCCGCAGAGGAAGGGGAGCCAGCAGGCCAGAGGTGGATGAACGCAATGCCCTCGTTTGGGTGTAGGGACTGATCAGAGCCTGAAGGTACGGAGGTGCCGTTCCCCTCACAGCTCCATAGGCAAGCACCATGGACTTATAACAGATGCGAGCTTCAACTGGAAGCCAGTGGAGTGTGCGGAGGAGCGGGGTGACGTGAGAGAACTTGGGAAGGTTGAACACCAGACGGGCTGCGGCATTCTGGATGAGTTGTAGGGGTTTAATGGCACAGGCAGGGAGCCCAGCCAACAGCGAGTTGCAGTAATCCAGACGGGAGATGACAAGTGCCTGGATTAGGACCTGTGCCGCTTCCTGTGTAAGGCAGGGTCGTACTCTCCAAACGTTGTAGAGCATGAACCTGCAGGATCGGGTCACCGCCTTGATGTTAGCGGAGAACGACAGGGTGTTGTCCAGGGTCACGCCAAGGCTCTTCGCACTCTGGGAGGAGGACACAACGGAGTTGTCAACCGTGATGGCGAGATCATGGAACGGGCAGTCCTTCCCCGGGAGGAAGAGCAGCTCCGTCTTGCCAAGGTTCAGCTTGAGGTGGTGATCCGTCATCCATACTGATATGTCTGCCAGACATGCAGAGATGCGATTCGCCACCTGGTTATCAGAAGGGGGAAAGGAGAAGATTAGTTGTGTATCGTCAGCGTAGCAATGATAGGAGAGGCCATGTGAGGGTATGACAGAGCCAAGTGACTTGGTGTATAGCGAGAATAGGAGAGGGCCTAGAACTGAGCCCTGGGGGACACCAGTGGTGAGAGCACGTGGTGCGGAGACAGCTTCTCGCCACGCCACTTGGTAGGAGCGACCGGTCAGGTAGGACGCAATCCAAGAGTGAGCCGCGCCGGAGATGCCCAGCTCGGAGAGGGTGGAGAGGAGGATCTGATGGTTCACAGTATCAAAGGCAGCAGACAGGTCTAGAAGGACAAGAGCAGAGGAGAGAGAGTTAGCTTTAGCAGTGCGGAGAGCCTCCGTGACACAGAGAAGAGCAGTCTCAGTTGAATGACCAGTCCTGAAACCTGACTGGTTTGGATCAAGAAGGTCATTCTGAGAGAGATAGCAAGAGAGTTGGCTAAAGACGGCACGCTCAATAGTTTTGGAAAGAAAAGAAAGAAGGGATACTGGTCTGTAGTTGTTGACATCAGAGGGATCAAGTGTTGGTTTTTTGAGAAGGGGTGCAACTCTCGCTCTCTTGAAGACGGAAGGGACATAGCCAGCGGTCAAGGATGAGTTGATCAGCGAGGTGAGGTAGGGGAGAAGGTCACCGGAGATGGTCTGGAGAAGAGAGGAGTGGATGGGGTCAAGCGGGCAGGTTGTTGGGCGGCCTGTAGTCACAAGTCGCAAGATTTTATCTGGAGAGAGAGGGGAGAAAGAAGTCAAAGCATAGGGTAGGGCAGTGTGAGCAGGACCAGCAGTGTCATTAGACTTAACAAACGAGGATCGGATGTCGTCAACCTTCTTTTCAAAGTGGTTGACAAAGTCATCCACAGAGAGGGAGGAGGGGGGGGGGGAGGAGGATTCAGCAGGGAGGAGAATGTGGCAAAGAGCTTCCTAGGGTTAGAGGCAGATGCTTGGAATTTAGAGTGGTAGAAAGTGGCCTTAGCAGCAGAAACAGATGAAGAAAAAGTAGAGAGGAGGGAGTGAAAAGATGCCAGGTCCGCAGGGAGTCTAGTTTTCTTCCATTTCCGCTCAGCTGCCCTCCTTGTAGATTTACTGTGTGATGTTGGAAAGCTACTACTCCTTGGAGATTCACTGTGTGATGATGGAAAGCTACTACTCCTTGTAGATTCACTGTGGTGATGGAAAGCTACTACTCCGTGTAGATTCACAGTGTCTGATGATGGAAAGCTACTACTCCTTGTAGATTCACTGTGTCTGATGATGGAAAGCTACTTCTCCTTGTAGATTCACTGTGGTGTTGGAAAGCTACTACTCCTTTTAGATTCACTGTGTGATGATGGAAAGCTACTACTCCTTGTAGATTCACTGTGTCTGCGGTTGGAAAGCTACTACTCCTTGTAGATACACTGTGTGATGATGGAAAGCTACTACTCCTTGTAGATTCACTGTGTCTGATAATGGAAAGCTACTACTCCTTGTATATTCATTGTGAGATGATAGAAAGCTACTACTCGTTGTAGATTCACTGTGTCTGCGGTTTGAAAGCTACTACTCCTTGTAGATTCACTGTGATGATGGAAAGCTACTACTCCTTTTAGATTCACTGTGTCTGCGGTTGGAAAGCTACTACTCCTTATAGATTCACTGTGTCTGATAATGGAAAGCTACTACTCCTTGTAGATTCACTGTGTGATGATGGAAAGCTACTACTCCTTGTAGATGTACTGTGTGAAGATGGAAAGCTACTACTCCTTGTAGATTCACTGTGGTGATGTTGGAAAGCTACTACTCCTTGTAGATTCACTGTGGTGTTGGAAAGCTACTACCCCTTGTAGATTCACTGTCTGATGATGGAAAGCTACTACTCCTTGTAGATTCACTGTGGTGATGGAAAGCTACTACTGCTTGTAGATTCACTGTGTGATGAATGAAAGCTACTACTCCTTGTAGATGTACTGTGTGATGATGGAAAGCTACTACTCCTTGTAGATTCACTGTGTGATGATGGAAAGCTACTACTCCTTGTAGTTTCACTGTGTGTGATGATGGAAAGCTACTACTCCTTGTAGATTCACTGTGTGGTGATGGAAAGCAACTACTCCTTGTAGATTCACTGTGTGATTATGGAAAGCTACTACTCCTTGTAGATTCACTGTGTGGTGATGGAAAGTTACTACTCCTTGTAGATTCACTGTGTGATATTGTAAAGCTACTACTCCATGTATATTCATTGTGTGTGATGATGGAAAGCTACTACTCCTTGTAGATTCACTGTGTGATGTTGGAAAGCTACTACTCCTTGTAGATTCTTTGTGCCTGCGTTTGGAAAGCTACTACTCCTTGTAGATTTACTGTGGTGATGTTGGAAAGCTCCTACTCCTTGTAGATTCACTGTGTGATGTTGTAAAGCTACTACTCCTTGTAGATTCACTGTGTGATGGTGGAAAGCTACTACTCCTTGTAGATTCACTCTGTCTGATGATGGAGAGCTACTTCTCCTTGTAGATTAACTGTGTGATGTTGGAAAGCTACTTCTCCTTGTAGATTCACTGTGATGATGGAAAGCTACTACTCCTTGTAGATTCACTGTGTCTGATTATGGAAAGCTACTACTCCTTGTAGATTCACTGTGTCTGATGATGGAAAGCTACTTCTCCTTGTAGATTCACTGTGGTGTTGGAAAGCTACTACTCCTTTTAGATTCACTGTGTGATGATGGAAAGCTACTACTCCTTGTAGATTCACTGTGTGATGTTGGAAAGCTACTACTCCTTGTAGATTCACTGTGAGATGATGGAAAGCTACTACTCCTTGTAGATTCACTGTGTCTGCGGTTGGAAAGCTACTACTCCTTGTAGATACACTGTGCGATGATGGAAAGCTACTACTCCTTGTAGATTCACTTTGTGATGATGGAAAGCTACTACTCCTTGTAGATTCACTGTGATGATGGAAAGCTACTACTCCTTGTAGATACACTGTGCGATGATGGAAAGCTACTACTCCTTGTAAATTCACTGTGTCTGATAATGGAAAGCTACTACTCCTTGTAGATTCACTGTGAGATGATAGAAAGCTACTACTCCTTGTAGATTCACTGTGATGATGGAAAGCTACTACTCCTTGTAGATTCACTGTGTCTGCGGTTTGAAAGCTACTACTCCTTGTAAATTCACTGTGATGATGGAAAGCTACTACTCCTTTTAGATTCACTGTGTCTGCGGTTGGAAAGCTACTACTCCTTGTAGATTCACTGTGTCTGATAATGGAAAGCTACTACTCCTTGTAGATTCACTGTGTGATGATGGAAAGCTACTACTCCTTGTAGATGTACTGTGTGATGATGGAAAGCTACTACTCCTTGTAGATTCACTGTGGTGATGTTGGAAAGCTACTACTCCTTGTAGATTCACTTTGGTGTTGGAAAGCTACTACCCCTTGTAGATTCACTCTGTCTGATGATGGAGAGCTACTTCTCCTTGTAGATTAACTGTGTGATGTTGGAAAGCTACTTCTCCTTGTAGATTCACTGAGATGATGGAAAGCTACTACTCCTTGTAGATTCACTGTGTCTGATGATGGAAAGCTACTTCTACTTGTAGATTCACTGTGGTGTTGGAAAGCTACTACTCCTTTTAGATTCACTGTGTGATGATGGAAAGCTACTACTCCTTGTAGATTCACTGTGTGATGTTGGAAAGCTACTACTCCTTGTAGATTCACTGTGAGATGATGGAAAGCTACTACTCCTTGTAGATTCACTGTGATGATGGAAAGCTACTACTCCTTGTAGATACACCGTGTGATGATGGAAAGCTACTACTCCTTGTAGATTCACTGTGTGATGATGGAAAGCTACTACTCCTTGTAGATTCACTGTGTCTGATAATGGAAAGCTACTACTCCTTGTAGATTCACTGTGAGATGATAGAAAGCTACTACTCCTTGTAGATTCACTGTGATGATGGAAAGCTACTACTCCTTGTAGATTCACTGTGTCTGCGGTTTGAAAGCTACTACTCCTTGTAGATTCACTGTGATGATGGAAAGCTACTACTCCTTGTAGATTCACTGTGTCTGCGGTTGGAAAGCTACTACTCCTTGTAGATTCACTGTGTCTGATAATGGAAAGCTACTACTCCTTGTAGATTCACTGTGTGATGATGGAAAGCTACTACTCCTTGTAGATTTACTGTGTGATGATGGAAAGCTACTACTCCTTGTAGATTCACTGTGGTGATGTTGGAAAGCTACTACTCCTTGTAGATTCACTGTGGTGTTGGAAAGCTACTACCCCTTGTAGATTCACTGTCTGATGATGGAAAGCTACTACTCCTTGTAGATTCGCTGTGGTGATGGAAAGCTACTTCTCCTTGTAGATTCACTGTGGTGTTGGAAAGCTACTACTCCTTGTAGATTCACTGTGTGATGATGGAAAGCTACTACTCCTTGTAGATTCACTGTGAGATGATGGAAAGCTACTACTCCTTGTAGATTCACTGTGTCTGCGGTTGGAAAGCTACTACTCCTTGTAGATACACTGTGCGATGATGGAAAGCTACTACTCCTTGTAGATTCACTGTGTCTGATAATGGAAAGCTACTACTCCTTGTAGATTCACTGTGAGATGATAGAAAGCTACTACTCCTTGTAGATTCACTGTGGTGTTGGAAAGCTACTACTCCTTTTAGATTCACTGTGTGATGATGGAAAGCTACTACTCCTTGTAGATTCACTGTGTGATGTTGGAAAGCTACTACTCCTTGTAGATTCACTGTGAGATGATGGAAAGCTACTACTCCTTGTAGATTCACTGTGATGATGGAAAGCTACTACTCCTTGTAGATACACTGTGCGATGATGGAAAGCTACTACTCCTTGTAGATTCACTCTGTGATGATGGAAAGCTACTACTCCTTGTAGATTCACTGTGTCTGATAATGGAAAGCTACTACTCCTTGTAGATTCACTGTGAGATGATAGAAAGCTACTACTCCTTGTAGATTCACTGTGATGATGGAAAGCTACTACTCCTTGTAGATTCACTGTGTCTGCGGTTTGAAAGCTACTACTCCTTGTATATTCACTGTGATGATGGAAAGCTACTACTCCTTGTAGATTCACTGTGTCTGCGGTTGGAAAGCTACTACTCCTTGTAGATTCACTGTGTGATGTTGGAAAGCTACTACTCCTTGTAGATTCACTGTGATGATGGAAAGCTACTACTCCTTGTAGATTCACTGTGTCTGCGGTTGGAAAGCTACTACTCCTTGTAGATACACTGTGCGATGATGGAAAGCTACTACTCCTTGTAGATTCACTGTGTCTGATAATGGAAAGCTACTACTCCTTGTAGATTCACTGTGAGATGATAGAAAGCTACTACTCCTTGTAGATTCACTGTGGTGTTGGAAAGCTACTACTCCTTTTAGATTCACTGTGTGATGATGGAAAGCTACTACTCCTTGTAGATTCACTGTGTGATGTTGGAAAGCTACTACTCCTTGTAGATTCACTGTGAGATGATGGAAAGCTACTACTCCTTGTAGATTCACTCTGTGATGATGGAAAGCTACTAATCCTTGTAGATTCACTGTGTCTGATAATGGAAAGCTACTACTCCTTGTAGATTCACTGTGAGATGATAGAAAGCTACTACTCCTTGTAGAGTCACTGTGATGATGGAAAGCTACTACTCCTTGTAGATTCACTGTGTCTGCGGTTTGAAAGCTACTACTCCTTGTAGATTCACTGTGATGATGGAAAGCTACTACTCCTTATAGATTCACTGTGTCTGCGGTTGGAAAGCTACTACTCCTTGTAGATTCACTGTGTCTGATAATGGAAAGCTACTACTACTTGTAGATTCACTGTGTGATGATGGAAAGCTACTACTCCTTGTAGATTTACTGTGTGATGATGGAAAGCTACTACTCCTTGTAGATTCACTGTGGTGATGTTGGAAAGCTATTACTCCTTGTAGATTCACTGTGGTGTTGGAAAGCTACTACCCCTTGTAGATTCACTGTCTGATGATGAACAGCTACTACTCCTTGTAGATTCGCTGTGGTGATGGAAAGCTACTACTCCTTGTAGATTCACAGTGTCTGATGATGGAAAGCTACTACTCCTTGTAGATTCACTTTGTCTGATGATGGAAAGCTACTTCTCCTTGTAGATTCACTGTGGTGTTGGAAAGCTACTACTCCTTTTAGATTCACTGTGTGATGATGGAAAGCTACTACTCCTTGTAGATTCACTGTGTGATGTTGGAAAGCTACTACTCCTTGTAGATTCACTGTGAGATGATGGAAAGCTACTACTCCTTGTAGATTCACTGTGATGATGGAAAGCTACTACTCCTTGTAGATTCACTGTGTCTGCGGTTGGAAAGCTACTACTCCTTGTAGATACACTGTGCGATGATGGAAAGCTACTACTCCTTGTAGATTCACTGTGTCTGATAATGGAAAGCTAATACTCCTTGTAGATTCACTGTGAGATGATAGAAAGCTACTACTAATTGTAGATTCACTTTGATGATGGAAACCTACTACTCCTTGTAGATTCACTGTGTCTGCGGTTTGAAAGCTACTACTCCTTGTAGATTCAATGTGATGATGGAAAGCTACTACTCCTTTTAGATTCACTGTGTCTGCGGTTGGAAAGCTACTACTCCTTATAGATTCACTGTGTCTGATAATGGAAAGCTACTGCTCCTTGTAGATTCCCTGTGTGATGATGGAAAGCTACTACTCCTTGTAGATGTACTGTGTGATGATGGAAAGCTACTACTCCTTGTAGATTCACTGTGGTGATGTTGGAAAGCTACTACTCCTTGTAGATTCACTGTGGTGTTGGAAAGCTTCTACCCCTTGTAGATTCACTGTCTGATGATGGAAAGCTACTACTCCTTGTAGATTCACTGTGTGATGAATGAAAGCTACTACTCCTTGTAGATGTACTGTGTGATGATGGAAAGCTACTACTCCTTATAGATTCACTGTGTCTGATAATGGAAAGCTACTACTCCTTGTAGATTCACTGTGTGATGATGGAAAGCTACTACTCCTTGTAGATGTACTGTGTGATGATGGAAAGCTACTACTCCTTGTAGATTCACTGTGGTGATGGAAAGCTTCTACTGCTTGTAGATTCACTGTGTGATGAATGAAAGCTACTACTCCTTGTAGATGTACTGTGTGATGATGGAAAGCTACTACTCCTTGTAGATTCACTGTGTGATGATGGAAAGCTACTACTCCTTGTAGATTCACTGTGTGATGATGGAAAGCTACTACTCCTTGTAGTTTCACTGTGTGTGATGATGGAAAGCTACTTCTCCTTGTAGATTCACTCTAGTGATGGAAAGATACTACTCCTTGTAGATTCACTGTGGTGATGGAAAGCTACCTCTCCTTGTAGATTCACTGTGGTGATGGAAAGATACTACTCCTTTTAGATTCACTGTGTGGTGATGGAAAGCAACTACTCCTTGTAGATTCACTGTGTGATGATGAAAAGCTACTACTCCTTGTAGATTCACTGTGTGATGATGGAAAGCTACTACTCCTTGTAGATTCACTGTGTGATTATGGAAAGCTACTACTCCTTGTAGATTCACTGTGTGATGTTGTAAATCTACTACTCCTTGTAGATTCACTGTGTGATGATGGAAAGCTACTACTCCTTGTAGATTCACTGTGGTGATGGAAAGCGACTACTCCTTGTAGATTCACTGTGATGTTGGAAAGCTACTACTCCTTGTAGATTAATTGTGTGATGATGGAAAGCTACTACTCCTTGTAGATTCACTGTGTGATGATGGAAAGCTACTACTCCTTGTAGATTCACTGTGTGGTGATGGAAAGCTACTACTCCATGTAGATTCACCGTGTGATGTTGTAAAGCTACTACTCCTCGTAGATTCACTGTGTGGTGATGGAAATCTACTACTGCTTGTAGATTCACTGTGTGATGTTGGAAAGCTACTACTCCTTGTAAATTCACTGTGTGGTGATGGAAAGCTACTACTCCTTGTAGATTCACTGTGTGATGATGGAAAGCTACTACTCCTTGTAGATTCACTGTGTGGTGATTTGAAAGCTACTACTCCTTGTAGATTCACTGTGTGATGATGGAAAGCGGCACCATCTATGATGTATTTCCAAAAGCTTTATGTTTTAAAAACGTCTCTGCCTGTTTCTTTGTTCTGTATTCCAAGTCAGAGAGGATGTGATGCACGTAACAGATCCATGGTGACGTCACCAACAGTCCACTCACAAACACACACCAGATTTGGATGTTTTTATGCTACACGGTGAGAACATCATGAGGACCGGTAAGCCCCCAGTACATCACTCTGTTGCAAGCTTTGGAGAAAATGCCCCAACATCACCCCCGCTTCCTACTGGACTCCTCTCCTGAAGACACATTCCAGGGTAGGAAATGGATTGACAACTTGAAACTTCCATTGACTTTTACTTTCTACAAGTATTCCTGTGGTAACTACCTAGCACTCTGATATACATATGGAAGGTATCCTCAGATAGCGATGGCTTCATAGCACCAGGCAAGCTTCTGTCAGATAGCAGTGGCTTAATGAGACCAGGCAAGCTTCTGTCAGATAGCGATGGCTTCATATGACCAGGCAAGCTTCTGTCAGATAGCAGCGGCTTCATGGGACCAGGCAAGTTTATGTCAGATAGCGATGGCTTCATGAGACCAGGCAAGCTTCTGTCAGATAGCAGTGGCTTCATATGACCAGGCAAGCTTCTGTCAGATAGCAGCGGCTTCATGGGACCAGGCAAGTTTATGTCAGATAGCGATGGCTTCATGAGACCAGGCAAGCTTCTGTCAGATAGCAGTGGCTTCATGGGACCAGGCAAGCTTCTGTCAGATAGCGATGGCTTCATGGGACCAGGCAAGCTTCTGTCAGATAGCAGTGGCTTCATGGGACCAGGCAAGCTTCTGTCAGATAGCAGCGGCTTCATGGGACCAGGCAAGCTTATGTCAGATAGCGATGGCTTCATGAGACCAGGCAAGCTTCTGTCAGATAGCAGCGGCTTCATGAGACCAGGTAAGCTTCTGTCAGATAGCAGCGGCTTCATGGGACCAGGCAAGCTTATGTCAGATAGCGATGGCTTCATGAGACCAGGTAAGCTTCTGTCAGATAGCAGCGGCTTCATGAGACCAGGTAAGCTTCTGTCAGATAGCAGCGGCTTCATGAGACCAGTTAAGCTTATGTCAGATAGCAGTGGCTTCATGAGACCAGGTAAGCTTATGTCAGATAGCAGTGGCTTCATGAGACCAGGCAAGCTTATGTCATCTCCACACTGAGAAAATAAATACCAACATACCGCACTAGAGCAAAAAGCACATGCTGCCAAAGTGAACAGCAGTTTCTGACAGATGATGCTGAACAGGGTCTGCTTGATGAGAGAGTATCTGTGTTGCTCCTTGATGGTGATGACCCAGAGAGTATCCGTGTTCCTGCTTGATGGTGATGACCCAGAGAGTATCCTTGTTCCTCCTTGATGGTGATGACCCAGAGAGTATCCTTGTTCCTCCTTGATGGTGATGACCCAGAGAGTATCCGTGTTCCTGCTTGATGGTGATGACCCAGAGAGTATCCTTGTTCCTGCTTGATGGTGATGACCCAGAGAGTATCCTTGTTCCTCCTTGATGGTGATGACCCAGAGAGTATCCTTGTTCCTCCTTGATGGTGATGACCCAGAGAGTATCCTTGTTCCTGCTTGATGGTGATGACCCAGAGAGTATCCTTGTTCCTGCTTGATGGTGATGACCCAGAGAGTATCCTTGTTCCTGCTTGATGGTGATGACCCAGAGAGTATCCGTGTTCCTCCTTGATGGTGATGACCCAGAGAGTATCCTTGTTCCTCCTTGATGGTGATGACCCAGAGAGTATCCGTGTTCCTCCTTGATGGTGATGACCCAGAGAGTATCCTTGTTCCTCCTTGATGGTGATGACCCAGACCTGATCATGGATTTAAGGAAGCTGAATGGCAAACCACAATCCTCATTCTAGCCCTTTTGGGAGGAAGTACAGAAGTATGTTGACCAATACACAGCTCAAGTCAACGATCACAGACATGGGGAGTACTAGTTCTTACCTTTTGCTATATCAGTGGAGGACTTGCGTGACACAGTGGAAAAGCGGCTTCCACCAGAAACTAAAATCCCATCAACACAGTGACTGCGACTGCAGTTTACACCCAAGAATCCATGGTCCAAGTCTGCTCTCCAGTACACAGGAAGGGTTGACCTCAAGTTAATGGTCCAATCTCGGGCAATCAATTAGGAAGGGACATCAGGACTCAAAGTTTGTTGCAGGACAGTGGAACTACATGAAACAGTTTGCCTGCATGTGGCAGCAGGAGTGTGAAATGTTAAGTGTGGATGATGAGGCAATCATCCCAGTCGGAGGACCTGGCCAGCCTGTAGGTGTAACAGAGGCAGGTCTTTAAGCATTGCTCATATGACTGGGACAGTTCTAGCAGCTGCCGACTGCATCAGCGGAATTGTACCAATCTATCATGTTGATCCCAGACATCCCAGCATCTCAATCTGGGTCATTTTTATAATGAGAAAGTGCATGTCACTGTCAAGGACAAGGTTTTCCAGCCATCCAGCCCTCTTCGACACACAAATCTCAGCATCTTTAGACAGGGGGCGCAACTTTGGTTTTAGAAGTGGGGGGGGACATAATTATAATTATTTATTTTTTTTATCCAGTGAGATAAACATTCCAAACAGCCTACCTGACCGTTCGGAGGTGTCCGCATGGTCCTAAAGCAAACCGTTGCCTTGTTTTGTATCACATTCCAATTATAAAACTGGGGGTGACAAAAATGCAATTACAGAATGTGGGGGGGACATGTCCCCCCGTCCCCAGTGAAAGTTGCGTACCTGTCTTTAGAAGATGGAACTACAGTGAAGATTGAGTCTCTCTCAACAAATTAATCTTGATAATTCAATCTGATGGTGGGCCAGACCACAGAACCACCTATAGCTCTGTTCTGTTCAAGCATGCCTCACACTCCTGTTTATTCAACTGGATCTTGACATGCTTATCACCTGTAGAACAGCACCAGGTGACAGCTGGGCCAACCCTGCCAAGAGCGTGAATTCCCTTCTAAACTTGGGACTGCAGGGAACAGCCCTGGCCAGGGAGAAGATGGAAAAATCAAAGGAGAAGCGTGTGAAGAAGTGTAGCACAATGACGAGCCTACATGAAACAATCACCAAAACACCCAGACCTGAAAGGGACCTTTGAAACAGCATAAATCATGTTGCAGCTCTTGTGAGTGATTGGTTTGACCGACTTAAGTGGAAGGAACACACATTGAAGTACATCAGCCCGCAACACAGGGTGAAATTGCCAATATTGCGCAACAATTCAACATCATTGATTATAGAAGTTGACACGATACATGACCTCAGCAGGAAGGACCTTGACAAGGAACGGTACAAGCAATTCCAGGACAGACATTTGAAGATGTCTCAATACATGGTGCAGATCAAGACATGTGAAGGAGATTATCCATGGTGGAACCGCACTAATCCTCCATGCCTGCCAGAATAACCATTCAAGAAATGAAGGTTTGTGCCTGATCCAACATTGACAGCAGTCAGACATGAGTACCAGAAATGTGATTTTCTGTACAGCTTGGACACCACTGCCAAGGCCTTCTATAACAGCCAACAGAGAAGTGAAGAGGAGTGCTGTTATGGTCAGTGCAAAGGTGAGAGAAACCATCAACTGTGTTGAATGTGAGAAAACAAGGTGCTTGTATGACAAAATTAAACTGTCTAGACAAAAACAGAAAACTGTCCAATTCATTTGGGATGAGAAATGTTTTATACAGTATGTGGTTCAGAGCTGTTTCAATAAGACAGTCCATATCACCAGGTAATGGCTTTCAATAAGACAGTCCATATCAACAGGTAATGGCTTTCAATAAGACAGTCCATATCAACAGGTAATGGCTTTCAATAAGACAGTCCATATCAACAGGTAATGGCTTTCAATAAGACAGTCCATATCACCAGGTAATGGCTTTCAATAAGACAGTCCATATCACCAGCAGGTAATGACTTTCAATAAGACAGTCCATATCAACAGGTAATGGCTTTCAATAAGACAGTCCATATCACCAGGTAATGGCTTTCAATAAGACAGTCCATATCACCAGCAGGTAATGGCTTTCAATAAGACAGTCCATATCAACAGGTAATGGCTTTCAATAAGACAGTCCATATCACCAGGTAATGGCTTTCAATAAGACAGTCCATATCAACAGGTAATGGCTTTCAATAAGACAGTCCATATCAACAGGTAATGGCTTTCAATAAGACAGTCCATATCAACAGGTAATGGCTTTCAATAAGACAGTCCATATCACCAGGTAATGGCTTTCAATAAGACAGTACATATCACCAGCAGGTAATGGCTTTCAATAAGACAGTCCATATCACCAGCAGGTAATGGCTTTCAATAAGACAGTCCATATCACCAGCAGGTAATGGCTTTCAATAAGACAGTCCATATCACCAGCAGGTAATGGCTTTCAATAAGACAGTCCATATCACCAGCAGGTAATGGCTTTCAATAAGACAGTCCATATCACCAGCAGGTAATGGCTTTCAATAAGACAGTCCATATCACCAGCAGGTAATGGCTTTCAATAAGACAGTCCATATCACCAGCAGGTAATGGCTTTCAATAAGACAGTCCATATCACCAGCAGGTAATGGCTTTCAATAAGACAGTCCATATCACCAGCAGGTAATGGCTTTCAATAAGACAGTCCATATCAACAGGTAATGGCTTTCAATAAGACAGTCCATATCACCAGGTAATGGCTCTAACCTGTGGAATAAAAGAGTGAGACACAGTATTAATCAGCAGTCCCAGATGTGTGTCCACTGTGGATGTCCAGATGTGTGTCCACTGTGGATGTCCACATGTGTGTCCACTGTGGATGTCCAGATGTGTGTCCACTGTGGATATTCAGATGTGTCCCCACTGTGGATGTCCAGATGTGTCCCCACTGTGGATGTCCAGATGTGTGTCCACTGTGGATGTCCAGATGTGTGTCCACTGTGGATGTCCAGATGTGTGTCCACTGCGGATGTCCCGATGTTCTTAAAGGGGGAAGAGGTGGTGAGGCTCAATCAACAATTCAAAAAAGTCAGGTCCATGAGCACTGTGTATCAACAAGAAGGAAAGCAGTTCATTACAAGAAAAAAAAACACTATAGAGACCAGAACATGCCACTTGGTATCAAATCTGTCAATGTGCCCTTGAGCAAGGCACTTAACACTAATTACTCCAGGGTTGCTGTTGATAATGGCTGATCCCTGGCCGTGACCCCACTCTCCTACCTGTGTTTTAGGGGAGTGGGATATGCAAAAAACACATTTCCATTTCATACCACACACTTTTACAGGTCACACACTTGTACATATGTGAAACAGGACAAATATAAGCACCCCCCCCATTTGAAATTTTGAATTTGGAGTCAATTTTAGATATTTCTTCCTTTTTTTTTTTGCTCGCCTCTGTTATACAGTCAATTAAATTTGTATGGCCTTATGTAACATTAGAGCGTCATTGGCCCCTCCTGTAGCTCAGTTGGTAGAGCATGGCGCTTGCAACGCCAGGGTTGTGGGTTCGATTCCCACGGGGGGCCAGTATGAAAAATGTATGCACTCACTAACTGTAAGTCGCTCTGGATAAGAGCGTCTGCTAAAAGTTATATGGTCACACAGCATTCTCTCTCTCTCTGTCTAGGCCTGGTGATGTCAGCTATAACGGTGCTCATCTTGGTGTTGTATTTTGTCATCGAGACGTTTGTAATAGAAGGTGAGATTTTTTTTTTATGGGCAACGAGCATGCAGGACATTGTCATGTTGATGTACAGGTCGAGTCAATAATGTTGTTGTTATGTTAATATTGTTGTTGTTGTGCTAATAATGTTGTTGTGTATATATAAGAATAATATGAATATAATATTTAATATGTTGTTGTTTCCAGGTTGTGTGTGGCTAGCAGGGTGTACTCCTGTATATATATATATATTAATATTGATTAATATAATATTTAATATGTTGTTGTTTCCAGGTTGTGTGTGGCTAGCAGGGTGTACTCCTGTATATATATATATTAATATTGATTAATATAATATTTAATATGTTGTTGTTTCCAGGTTGTGTGTGGCTAGCAGAGTGTACTCCTGTATATATATATATTAATATTGATTAATATAATATTTAATATGTTGTTGTTTCCAGGTTGTGTGTGGCTAGCAGGGTGTACTCCTGTGTATATATATATTAATATTGATTAATATAATATTTAATATGTTATTGTTTCCAGGTTGTGTGTGGCTAGCAGGGTGTACTCCTGTATATATATATATTAATATTTATTAATATAATATTTAATATGTTGTTGTTTCCAGGTTGTGTGTGGCTAGCAGGGTGTACTCCTGTGTATATATATATTAATATTGATTAATATAATATTTAATATGTTGTTGTTTCCAGGTTGTGTGTGGCTAGCAGGGTGTACTCCTGTGTATATATATATTAATATTTATTAATATAATATTTAATATGTTGTTGTTTCCAGGTTGTGTGTGGCTAGCAGGGTGTACTCCTGTGTATATATATATTAATATTGATTAATATAATATTTAATATGTTGTTGTTTCCAGGTTGTGTGTGGCTAGCAGGGTGTACTCCTGTATATATATATATATTAATATTGATTAATATAATATTTAATATGTTGTTGTTTCCAGGTTGTGTGTGGCTAGCAGAGTGTACTCCTGTATATATATATATTAATATTTATTAATATAATATTTAATATGTTGTTGTTTCCAGGTTGTGTGTGGCTAGCAGAGTGTACTCCTGTATATATATATATTAATATTTATTAATATAATATTTAATATGTTGTTGTTTCCAGGTTGTGTGTGGCTAGCAGGGTGTACTCCTGTATATATATATATTAATATTGATTAATATAATATTTAATATGTTGTTGTTTCCAGGTTGTGTGTGGCTAGCAGGGTGTACTCCTGTATATATATATTAATATTTATTAATATAATATTTAATATGTTGTTGTTTCCAGGTTGTGTGTGGCTAGCAGGGTGTACTCCTGTGTATATATATATTAATATTGATTAATATAATATTTAATATGTTGTTGTTTCCAGGTTGTGTGTGGCTAGCAGGGTGTACTCCTGTGTATATATATATTAATATTTATTAATATAATATTTAATATGTTGTTGTTTCCAGGTTGTGTGTGGCTAGCAGGGTGTACTCCTGTATATATATATATTAATATTGATTAATATAATATTTAATATGTTGTTGTTTCCAGGTTGTGTGTGGCTAGCAGGGTGTACTCCTGTATATATATATATATATATATTAATATTGATTAATATAATATTTAATATGTTGTTGTTTCCAGGTTGTGTGTGGCTAGCAGGGTGTACTCCTGTATATATATATATATATATATATATATATATTAATATTTATTAATATAATATTTAATATGTTGTTGTTTCCAGGTTGTGTGTGGCTAGCAGGGTGTACTCCTGTATATATATATATATATATATTAATATTTATTAATATAATATTTAATATGTTGTTGTTTCCAGGTTGTGTGTGGCTAGCAGGGTGTACTCCTGTATATATATATATATATATATTAATATTGATTAATATAATATTTAATATGTTGTTGTTTCCAGGTTGTGTGTGGCTAGCAGAGTGTACTCCTGTATATACACTACTGTTCAAAGGTTTGGGGGCACTTAGAAATTATCTTGTTTTCCATGAAAACATACATGAAATGAGTTATGAATAGGAAATATATCAAAATGCATAGGAAATGTAGTCATTGACAAGGTTAGAAATAATGATTTTTAATTGAAATAATAATTGTGTCCTTCAAACTTTGTTTTCATCAAAGAATCCTCCATTTGCAGCATTTACAGCCTTGCAGACCTTTGGCATTCTAGTTGTCAATTTGTTGAGGTAATCTGAAGAGATTTCACCCCATGCTTCCTGAAGCACCTCCCACAAGTTGGATTGGCTTGATGGGCACTTCTTACGTACCATACGGTCAAGCTGCTCCCACAACAGCTCAATAGGGTTGAGATCTGGTGACTGTGCTGGCCACTCCATTATAGACAGAATACCAGCTGACTGCTTCTTCCCTAAATAGTTATTGCATAGTTTGGAGCTGTGCTTTGGGTCATTGTCCTGTTGTAGGAGGATATTGGCTCCAATCAAGCACCGTCCTCAGGGTTTGGCATGGCGTTGCTAAATGGAGCCTTCCTTCTTCAAGATCCCTTTTACCCTGTACAAATCTCCCACTTTACCACCACCAAAGCACCCCCAGACCATCACATTGCCTCCACCATGCTTGACAGATGGAATCAAGCACTCCTCCAGCATCTTTTCATTTGCGTCTCACAAATGTTCTTCTTTTTGATCCGAACACCTCAAACTTCGATTCGTCTGTCCATAACACTTTTTTCCAATCTTCCTCTGTCCAGTGTTCTTTTGCCCATCTTAATCTTTTATTTTTATTGGCCAGTCTGAGATATGGCCTTTTTTTTTTACTCTGCCTAGAAGGTCAGCATCCCGGAGTCGCCTCTTCACTGTTAACGTTGAGACTGGTGTTTTGCGGGTACTATTTAATGAAGCTGCCAGTTGAGGACCAGTGAGGCGTCTGTTTCTCAAACTAGACACTAATGTATTTGTCCTCTTGCTCAGTTGTGCACTGGGGCCTCCCACTCCTCTTTCTTTTCTGGTTAGAGCCAGTTTGCGCTGTTCTATGAAGGGAGTAGTACACAGCATTGTACGAGATCTTCAGTTTCTTGGCAATTTCTCGCATGGAATAGCCTTCATTTCTCAGAACAAGAATAGACTGACGAGTTTCAGAAGAAAGTTATTTGTTTCTGGCCATTTTGAGCCTGTAATCGAACCCACAATTGCTGATGCTCCAGATACTCAACTAGTCTCAAGAAGGCCAGTTTTATTGCTTCTTTAATCAGCACAACAGTTTTCAGCTGTGCTAACATAATTGCAAAAGGGTTTTCTAATACTGAGCTACTATAGTATGCAAAAAAGGAAATGATATTATTTTATACTAATACAATTGCTCAGAGAAATATATATATATATATATATATATATATATATATATATTTTTTTTTTTATTCAAAAAGGTAGGGGTCAAAATTATTGACACCCCTAAAGATTCTTACAAATAAAGTAGTCAAAAGTTTAATATTTGGTCCCATATTTCTAGCACGCAATGACTACATCAAGCTTGTGATTTTACAAACTTGTTGAATGCCTTTGAAGTTGTGTTTCAGAAAGGGGTGGAAAGAGAAATATCCTCAAGTAGAAGCATTGTTACTTTAATTACATTTTACTCAAGTAGAAGACAACTACCGGTGTAACAAAATCTAATCAAATCAAATGTTATTTGTCACATACACGTGTTTAGCAGATGTTATTGCGGGTGTAGTAAAATGCTTGTGCTTCTAGCTCCGACAGTGCAGTAATATCTAACAAGTAATATCTAACAAGTTCACAACATATACCCAATAAACACAAATCTGGTAAGGAATGGAATTTAAGAATATATACATATATGGTCGAGCAATGACAGAGCGGCATGGACTAAGACACAGTAGAATATTAAATCAAATCAAATCAAATCAAATTTTATTGGTCACATGCGCCGAATACAACAGGTGCAGACATTACAGTGAAATGCTTACTTACAGCCCTTAACCAACAGTGCATTTATTTTAAACAAAAAAAAAGTAAGAATAAAACAACAACAAAAAAAGTGTTGAGAAAAAAAAGAGCAGAAGTAAAATAAAGTGACAGTAGGGAGGCTATATATACAGGGGGGTACCGTTGCAGAGTCAATGTGCGGGGGCACCGGCTAGTTGAGGTAGTTGAGGTAATATGTACATGTGGGTAGAGTTAAAGTGACTATGCATAAATACTTAACAGAGTAGCAGCAGCGTAAAAAGGATGGGGTGGGGGGGCAGTGCAAATAGTCCGGGTAGCCATGATTAGCTGTTCAGGAGTCTTATGGCTTGGGGGTAGAAGCTGTTGAGAAGTCTTTTGGACCTAGACTTGGCATTATTTGGCATTATTATTATAGAATAGAATGCAGTATATACATATGAGATGAGTAGTGCAAGATATGGAAACATTATTAAAGTGACTAGTGTTCCATTTCTTAAAGTGGCCAGTGATTTCAATAGGCAGCAGCAGCCTCTAATGTGCTAGTGATGGCTATTTAACAGTCTGATGGCCTTGAGATAGAAGCTGTTTTTCATTCTCTCGGTCCCAGCTTTGATGCACCTGTACTGACCTCGCCTTCTGGATGATAGTAGGGGTGAACAGGCAGTGGCTCGGGTGGTTGATGTCTTTGATGATCTTTTTGGCCTTCCTGTGACATCGAGTGCTGTAGGTGTCTTGAAGGGCGGGTAGTTTGCCCCCGGTAATGAGTTCGGCAGACCGCACCACCCTCTGGAGAGCCCTGCGGTTGCGGGCGGTGCAGTTGCCGTACCAGGCGGTGATACAGCCCGACAGGATGCTCTCAATTGTGCATCTGCAAAAGTTTGTGAGGGTTTTAGGGGCCAAGCCAAATTTATTCAGCCTCCTGAGGTTGAAGAGGCTCTGTTGCGCCTTCTTCACCACACTGTCTGCGTGAGTGGACCATTTCTGTCAGTGATGTGTCCGCCAAGGAACTTGAAGCTTTCCACCTTCTCCACTGCGGTCCCGTCGATGTGGATATGGGGGTGCACCCTCTGCTGTTTTCTGAAGTCCACGATCATCTCCTTTGTTTTCTTGACGTTGAGTGAGAGGTTATTTCCCTGGCACCACACTCCCAAAGACTCAAGTAAAAGTAAAAAGCTGCTCATTTAAAAAGTACTCAGAGTAAAAGTAATTGAGTTACTTTAAAACATTGACCTTATTTATAGCTAAAGGTTAGGGGAAAATAATTAAGAAAAAATACATTTTATTAATTTACTCCAGTTAGGGGAGGGGGTGGTAGGGTTAGGGGAAAATAATAAAGAAGGAAAATATATTTTTATATGATATATGTTTAAAATAATATATATATATATTTACAAAAATATATATATACACTACCGGTCAAAAGTTTTAGAACACCTACTCATTCAAGGGTTTTTCTTTATTTTTACTATTTTCTACATATTAGAATAATAGTGAAGACATCAAAACTATGAAATAACACATATGGAATCATGTAGTAACCAAAAAAGTGTTACACAAATCAAAATATATTTCCTATTTGAGATTCTTCAAAGTAGCCACCCTTTGCCTTGATGAAAGCTTTGCACACTCTTATACACACTCTCACAGTTATATGACTTACTGAGACTCTGGCTTTTAGATTAACATTATTGTAATTTACACAAACTACAGTACATTCAGTGCATTCGGAAAGTATTCAGACCCCTTGACTTTCCAACATTTTGTTACGTTACAGCCTTATTCTATCATGGATTAAATACAAAACAAATCCTCAGCAATCTACACACAATACCCCCAAAAAAAAAAAGGTTTTTAGAAATTTTGGCAGATATATTAAACATAAAAAACAGAAATACCTTATTTACATAAGTATTCAAACCCTTTGCTATGAGACTGGAAATTGAGCTCAGGTTCATCCTGTTTCCATTGATCATCCTTGAGATGTTTCTACAACTTGATTTGAGTCCACCTGTGGATAATTCAATTGATTGGACATGATTTGGAAAGGCACACACCTGTCTATATAAGGTCCCACAGTTGACAGTGCATGTCAGAGCAAAAACCAAGCCATGAGGTTGAAGGAATTGTCCATAGAGCTCAGAGACAGGATTGTGTTGAGGCACAGCTCTGGGGAAGGGTACCAAAACATTTCTGCAGCACTGAAGGTCCCCAAGAACACAGCGGCCTCCATCATTCTTAAATGGAAGAATTTGGAACCACCAAGACTCTTCCTAGAGCAGGCCGCCCGGCCAAACTGAGCAATCGGTGGAGAAGGGCCTTGGTCAGGGAGGTGACCAAGAACCCGATGGTCACTCTGACAGAGCTGTAGTTCCTCTGTGGAGATGGGAGAACCTTCCAGAAGGACAGAAATCTCTGCAGCACTCCACCAATAAGGCCTTTATGGTAGAGTGGCCAGATGGAAGCCACTCCTCAGTAAAAGGCACATGACAGCCTGCTTGGAGTTTGCCAAAAGGCATCTAAAGACTCTCAGATCATGAGAAACGAGATTCTCTGGTCTGATGAAACCAAGATTGAACTTTTTGGTCTGAATGCCAAGCCTCACGTCTGGAGGAAACCTGGCACCATCAATACGGTGAAGCATGGTGGTGGCAGCATCATGCTGTGAGGATTTTTTTCAGCGGCAGGGACTTGGAGACTAGTCCAGACCATCACTGGAGACCTTCTACCATTCCTCACTTCCCTCATCAACTCATCCCTGACCACTGACTGCATCCCCTCTGACTTCAAAATGTCCAGAGTCGCTCCCCTCCTCAAGAAACCAACACTCGCTCCCTCAGATGTCAAAAACGACAGACCGGTATCCTTCTTTTCAAAACACTTGAGCGTCTCTGACACCATCAGATCCTCCTCTCCACCGTCTCAGGTCTGGGCGTCTCAGGTCTGGGCGTCTCAGGTCTGGGCGTCTCAGGTCTGGGCGTCTCAGACTCTGCACACTCTTGGAATATGGGATTATAATGATGACAGAACTATGTGAGTTTGTCATTTGAATTTCGTTGTCACACATTGAGATTCGTGGTTGCAACTACGATTCGTAAATGTGTAATTTAATTTTGCAAGCTTGTAACTTGACATTTGAATACATTCAATACGATTTGCAAGCATAATCTATTTTCAGAATTATTTTAAGTCCATTTACAAGTATGAATATTTAGCTGTGAATCAAAAATACACTTGCAGATATTGAATCTGCATGCACTCTGAGTTCTGTCACTGTTGTCACGTTACCAAGAGATTCGTAAACTTGTAGAAAGTTTTGTTCAAAATTTATATTTGAGCAGCTCTGGGGGCAGGACCTTTTACTCCTGACCAATCAGTTCCCTCTGCCAAAACCACAGATGTCTAACCATTGGCTGGATTGTTCCATCAATCAAATCTCAGGAAGTAGCTACCCACATGAGCAATAGAGGATGAGGTAAATAAAACCAAAACAATCTACTTGAAGGTAATCGTCTCGTTTATCCGTGTACATAGATTTATTTGTGAAAAGGCATGATAGTAGTTTGCTTATCATGTGAAATATAAATGTACATTTCAGACAAACTCCAGACCAGCCAATGCATTGACAGACGCTCTTGCTTGCTAGCTGGCCTCTGAGATTCATCCTAGCTTTACTATCAACTGGCTAGCTTTATCAGACCACTTTAGATGCAAGGGGAAAACAAATACATTTGCTAGTTAACCATCTGATTGATAAAGCTGATATACAGTAAATGTCGTTAGCTAGCTAGATTGCTAGCTAAATTGAAACTGCTGGGGGAAAGCTAGCTAGCTAACTCCCACCATCATCACTGCATTGTAGCTAATGTCAGCTAGGTTTCTAGAAAATAAAAACTATATATTTGCTCTCTATATTTTAAAGACTTGTTGCTGACGTTTGAACACTTGTCAAACTACTTAATTCCACTGCCTGTTTATTGATTAATTGGTGACTGAAAAGTTTGGCAAGAAAAATTGCCCTCTCAATTTCACAGCAAATAGACTAGCTAGCTAAAAGTAAATGGAGACAATTTGATCAATTTATGAATACGTAAAATTGTTTACAAAATTATGGCACATTAAAGGTAGTTGTGGTTCTCAGCAACTTGAACCAGCACTGAAATGTGAGCAGTGAGATTCATTTCTTCCCCCTCTCTGCTCTTTTACTCAGGTTGAAGCACATCCTTAACACCTAGACAGATGTAAAGAACTTGGGAACCTCCCAGCCACCAGGTTAAAAAAGAAACTTTGGAGTTTATTCACAACGTTAGATAGAAATATGAAATTTGTGCGTCTAACTTTCTCATTCATCATTATTCACGAATCATGATAGGATCCCCATTAATTTACCATTCACTTCCATTGGGCACAAAATAATCTGAAACACAACCAAAACGAACAGAAAATGCATCCAACACATTTTGTAGAGTCACAAGCTATGAATATGGGACCAAATACTTAACTTTCTACTACTTTAATACAGATAAGTTAATTATTCCAATACTTGTGGTCCACTAAAATGGGGGGGACAATGTACAAAAAGTGCTGTAATTTATAAACGGTTCACCCATCTTCATTTTAACCTCATAGATAGTAATTGTATCATTTCAAATACAAAGTGCTGGAGTACAGAGCCAAAACAACAAAAAATGCTACCTGCGATTTCTCCAGAGCCTTCTGACCAAGTACCTGTGATCAATCCAGAGCATACTTGACCCACTCCCAGACTTTTATAAAAACTAACATGTCCATCCCCCTACCCCCAGGTGAGTCTGCTGGGCTATGGATCACTAGAGCAGCACATCAAAAAACCTGCCACCCTGTTGTCAGCTATTAGCAGAAAGTTTCCTGAGGAAGGATGTAACTATCAACACTTTAAATGGTCACATTTGGGGGATGACCACCAAATGCAATAAAGTTTTGTATAAACTACTCATGTTCATTTTTTAATAGGTTACAAAACAATTACTTTTTCATAGCCTGTTGGTCTTTTCATTTTTACTAACTACTATGATGACTTAAACATCTGACCACAGGCAGACGTTTTCCATCCAAGGTCAATACATTTTTATTAATGTACAGTACCAGACAAAAGTTTGGACACACCTACTCATTCAAGGGTTTTTCTTTATTTATACTATTCTTAACATTGTAGAATAATAGTGAAGACATCACAACTATGAAATAACACATATGGAATCATGTAGTAACCAAAAAAGGGTTAAGCAAATCAAAATATATTTTATATTTGAGATTCTTCAAAGTAGCCACCCTTTGCCTTGATGACAGCTTTGCACACTCTTGGCATTCTCTCAACCAGCTTCACCTGGAATGCTTTTCCAACAGTCTTGAAGGAGTTCCCACATATGCTGAGCACTTGTTGGCTGCTTTTCCTTCACTCTGCGGTCAGACTCATCCCAAACCATCTCAATTTGGTTGAGGTCGGGTGATTGTGGAGGCCAGGTCATCTGATGCAGCACTCAATCACTCTCCTTATTGGTAAAATAGCCCTTACACAGCCTGGAGGTGTGTTGGGTCATTGTCCTGTTGAAAAACAAATAATAGTCCCACTAAGCCCAAACCAAGATTGAACTATTTGGCCTGAATGCCAAGCATCACGTCGGGTGGAAACATGGCACCATCCCTACAGTGAAGCATGGTGGTGGCAGCATCATGCTTTGGGGATGTTTTTCAGCGGCAGGGACTGGGAGACTAGTCAGGATCGAGGCAAAGATTAACGGAGCAAAGTACAGAGAGATCCTTGATGAAAACCTGCTCCAGAGTGCTCAGGACCTCAGACTGGGGCAAAGGTTCACCTTCCAACAGGACAACAACCCTAAGCACACAGCCAAGACAACGCAGGAGTGGCTTCGGGACAAGTCTTTGAATGTCCTTGAGTGGCCCAGCCAGAGGCGGGACTTGAATCCGATCGAACATCTCTGGAGAGACCTGAAAATAGCTGTGCAGCGACGCTCCCCATCCAACCTGACAGAGCTTGAGAGGATCTGCAGAGAAGAATGGGAGAAACCCCCCAAATACAGGTGTACCAAGCTTGTAGCGTCATACCCAAGAAGACCCGAGGCTGTAATCGCTGCCAAAGGTGCTTCAACAAAGTACTGAGTAAAGGGTCTGAATACTTATGTTTTTGTATTTTTTATATATTAGCAAACATTTCTAAAAACCTGTTTTTGCTTTGTCGTTATGTGGTATTGCTGTGTGTAGATTGATGAGGGAAAAAACCTATGTAATACAGTTTTTAATAAGCCTGTTATCTAATAAAATGTGGAAAAAGTAAAGGGGTCTGAATACTTTCCAAAGGCACTGTATATCCCAGACAAGACTGAAAAATTTGAAAAATATACTCTGTTTAGACAGCAGCCCAAGTCTGATATTTCTTTCACTAATTGATCTTTTGACCAATCAAATTAACACTGAAAAATATCTGATGTGATTGGTCAAAATACCAGTTAGTGGAAAAAAGATCAGAATTGGGCTGCCTGTCTCATCGCAGCCAGAGACAAGTGAATATACTGTAAGTCAGTTATTGTGTTTGTAGCAGTTTCTATGAATTTGAGTGGTTACCTACAGTACATGGTTATGACACAGAGATCAGGAGACTCTTGCTGTCATCAAAGGGAAGGTACCACTGAAGGCCCCAGTATTCAGGCAGTCACCAGAGACTGTCATCAAAGGGAAGGTACCACTGAAGGCCCCCGTATTCAGGCAGTCACCAGAGACTGTCATCAAAGGGAAGGTACCACTGAAGGCCCCAGTATTCAGGCAGTCACCAGAGACTGTCATCAAAGGGAAGGTACCACTGAAGGCCCCAGTATTCAGGCAGTCACCAGAGACTGTCATCAAAGGGAAGGTACCACTGAAGGCCCCCGTATTCAGGCAGTCACCAGAGACTGTCATCAAAGGGAAGGTACCACTGAAGGCCCCCGTATTCAGGCAGTCACCAGAGACTGTCATCAAAGGGAAGGTACCACTGAAGGCCCCAGTATTCAGGCAGTCACCAGAGACTGTCATCAAAGGGAAGGTACCACTGAAGGCCCCAGTATTCAGGCAGTCACCAGAGACTGTCATCAAAGGGAAGGTACTACTGAAGGCCCCAGTATTCAGGCAGTCACCAGAGACTGTCATCAAAGGGAAGGTACCACTGAAGGCCCCAGTATTCAGGCAGTCACCAGAGACTGTCATCAAAGGGAAGGTACCACTGAAGGCCCCCGTATTCAGGCAGTCACCAGAGACTGTCATCAAAGGGAAGGTACCACTGAAGGCCCCAGTATTCAGGCAGTCACCAGAGACTGTCATCAAAGGGAAGGTACCACTGAAGGCCCCCGTATTCAGGCAGTCACCAGAGACTGTCATCAAAGGGAAGGTACCACTGAAGGCCCCCGTATTCAGGCAGTCACCAGAGACTGTCATCAAAGGGAAGGTACCACTGAAGGCCCCAGTATTCAGGCAGTCACCAGAGACTGTCATCAAAGGGAAGGTACCACTGAAGGCCCCAGTATTCAGGCAGTCACCAGAGACTGTCATCAAAGGGAAGGTACTACTGAAGGCCCCAGTATTCAGGCAGTCACCAGAGACTGTCATCAAAGGGAAGGTACCACTGAAGGCCCCAGTATTCAGGCAGTCACCAGAGACTGTCATCAAAGGGAAGGTACCACTGAAGGCCCCCGTATTCAGGCAGTCACCAGAGACTGTCATCAAAGGGAAGGTACCACTGAAGGCCCCAGTATTCAGGCAGTCACCAGAGACTGTCATCAAAGGGAAGGTACCACTGAAGGCCCCAGTATTCAGGCAGTCACCAGAGACTGTCATCAAAGGGAAGGTACTACTGAAGGCCCCAGTATTCAGGCAGTCACCAGAGACTGTCATCAAAGGGAAGGTACCACTGAAGGCCCCAGTATTCAGGCAGTCACCAGAGACTGTCATCAAAGGGAAGGTACCACTGAAGGCCCCAGAATTCAGGCAGGCAGCTGAAAGCAGATATGTGTCACCATCCAGGTCCTTGTCACAGCATGCAGTGGCCTGATGGAGAGATGACATGGCCTGAAATTACAATAAATACATGATGTATCTTTCATCACCAAAGCCGTGTTAGCATTTACTGCACATGTTGCTGAACAATCCAACCATTTTGTTAGTGTCATTGATATAAAAGGCAATTCACATACAATCTCCAGTTTATAAGCATTGACTGTAATACCTCTAGGGTCCTGTGGTGGTCTGGCAGCTTTCTGCTTTCTAGTGATCTCCACCTGAAATGCAATAACAACAAATACATGAATAACAGTCAGTAACTTGGCTAGCTAGGCTAATTAAACACTCATGTAAATGTGCACATCAGCCAAATGATACCCAACCAATACAGCCTCGCGAAATTATTCTTGCCAACTTTTTTTCAGTCACCAATTAATCAATATACAGGCAGTGGAATGAAGTAGTTTGTCAAGTGTTCAAAAGTCAGTAAGAAGTCTTCAAAATATAGCTAGCAAATATATCGTTTTTATTTTCTATAAATCTTGCTAACATTAGCTACACTGAAGTGATGATGGTGGGAGTTAGCTAGCTAGCAGTTTCAATTTAGCTAGATAGCTAGCTAAGTAATGGCATTTATATCAACTTTGTCAATAAGATGGTTAACTAGTAAATATATTTGTTTTCCCCTTGCATCTAAAGCTGCCTGATGAAGCTAGCCAGTTGATAGTAAAGCTAGGATGAATTTCAGAGGCCAGCTAGCTAACGCAATAGCGGCTGTCAATGCATTGGCTGGTCTGGAGTTCGTCTGAAATGTACAATTATATTTCACATGATAAGCAAACTACAGTCATGCCTTTCAACAAAAAAAAAAAATTACACAGATTAAAAAAGTAGATACTTTACGTTTTATTTACCTCATCCTCTATTGCTCATGTGGGTAGCTACTTCCTGAGATTTGTTTGATGGAACAATCCAGCCAAAGTTTAGGCGGCTGTGGTTTTGGCAGAGGGAACTGATTGGTCAGGAGTAAAAGCTCCTGCCCCCAGATCAATTTTTTTTTTTTACTTGCAAATCTCTTTCTACAAATGTACAAAACTTTCTACAATTTTACGAATCTCTTGGTATCGTGACAACCGTGACAGAACTCAGAGCGCAAGTCTATTTTTTATGTACAGCAGACTATTCATACACGTAAATGGACTTGTAACAATTCTGAAAATAAATTATGCTTCAAATGTCAAAGTACAAGCTTGCAAAATATAATTACACATTTGCGAATCGTAGTTGCAACCACGAATCTTAATGTGCGACCACGAAATTCAAAATACAAACTCACGTAGCGCTGTCATCATTATAATCCAATATTAGAAATGCATCCTACCTGGCAGGCCGCTCCAATCTGTGTCTGCACCATGTACTCTCACTACTGGTGTCCCCCAGGGCTCGGTTCTAGGCCCTCTTCTCTCTGCACACCAAGTCACTCGGCTCCGTCATATCCTCATATGGTCTCTCCTATCATTGCTATTCGGATGACACTCAACTACTTTTCTCCTTCACCCTTCTGACACCCAGGTGGCCTGGCAGATGTCTCAGCTTGGATGTTGGCCCACCACCTCAAGCTCAACAAGACAGAGCTGCTCTTCCTTCCAGGGATGTCCTGCCCGCTCCAAGACCTCTCCATCACGGTTGACAACTCCACAGTGGGCAGCTCCCACTCAGCCCAGTGCAAGCTCTTCTCTGTCCTGCCACCCAAATGGTGGAACCAGCTTCCCTGTCCATCTTCCAAAAAAATCTGAAACCCTACCACTTCAGAGAGTGTCTTAAATAATCCCACTGCACCCAGCTCTCAAAATAAAATATTTGTAATAAAATTGCCTTTTGTAAACTAACACTCGCACTTGACTTTCCCCTCAACCTACTAGCACTGACTCCTCCCCTCAACCTACTAGCACTGACTCCTCCCCTCCCCCTACTAGCACTGACTCCTCCCCTCCCCCCTCGAGCACTGACTCCCCCCTTCCCCGCGAGCACTGACTCCCCCCTTCCCTGCGAGCACTGACTCCTCCCCTCCCCCCGCGAGCACTGACTCCTCCCCTCCCTCCGCGAGCACTGACTCCTCCCCTCCCCCTACAATCACTGACTCCTCCCCCTACACTTTGCTGATAGCTACTTTACTGAGGAAAAATGTACTTACTATGACTGAGATATGTGGTTGTCCCACCTAGCTATCTTAAGATGAATGCACTAACTGTTTGTCGCTCTGGATAAGAGCATCTGCTAAATGACTCAAATGTCAAATGTAATAAACTGTATTCAACGGATACAAACATCCACCGGCCAAAGAGCCCTTAGGACTACAGTGCCTTCGGAAAGTATTCAGACCCCTTGACTTTTTCCACTTCGTTACATTACAGCCTTATTCTGAAATTGATTAAATGAAATCGAATCCTCAATCTACACACAATACCCCATAATGACAAAGCGAAAACAGGTTCAGACATTTTTGCAAATGTATCAAAAAATCAAAAACAGAATACCTTATTTACAGAAGTATTCAGACCCTTTGCGATGAGACTCGAAATTGAGCTCAAATGCATCCTGTTTCCATTGATCATACTTGAGATATTTCTACAACTTGATTGGAGTCCACATGTGGTAAACTCAATTGATTGGACATGATTTGGAAAGGCACACACCTGTCTATATAAGGTCCCACAGTTGACAGTGCATGTCAGACAAAAACCAAGCCATGAGGTCGAAGGAATTGTCCGTAGAGCTCCGAGACAGGATTGTGTCGAGGTACAGCTCTGGGGAAGGGTACCAAAACATTTCTGCAGCATTGAAGGTCCCCAAGAACACAATGGCCTCCATCATTCTTAAATGGAAGAAGTTTGGAGCCACCAAGTCTCTTCCTAGAGCTGGCCACCTGGCCAAAATGAGCAATCGGGGGAGAAGGGCCTTGGTCAGGGAGGTGACCAAGAACCCGATCACTCTAACAGAGCTCCAGAGTTCCTCTGTGGAGATGGGAGAACCTTCCAGGTGGACAACCATCTCTGCAGCACTCCACCAATCAGGCCTTTATGGTAGTGGCCAGACGGAAGCCACTCCTCAGTAAAAGGCACATGAAAGCCCGCTTGGAGTTTGCCAAAAGGCACCTAAAGACTCTCAGACCATGAGAAACAAGATTATCTGGTCTGATGAAACCAAGATTGAGGTCTTTCGCCTGAATGCCAAGCGCCACGTCTGGAGGAAACCTGGCACCATCCCTACTGTGAAGCATGGTGGTGGCAGCATCATGTTGTGGGGTTGTTTTTCAGCGGCAGGGACTGGGAGACTAGTCAGGATCAAGGGAAAGATGAACGGAGCAAAGTACAGAGAGATCCTTGATGAAGTCCTGAGCTCTCTGGAGCAGGTTCTCAGACTGGGGTGAAAGTTCACCATCCAACAGGACAACGACCCTAAACACACAGCCAAGACAACGCAGGAGTGGCTTTGGGACAAGTCTCTGAACGTCCTTTAGTGGCCCAGCCAGAGCCTGGACTTGAACCCGATCTAACATCTCCGGAGAGACCTGAAAATAGCTGTGCAGCGACGCTCCCCATCCAACCTGACAGAGCTTGAGAGGATCTGCAGAGATGAATGGGAGAAACTCCCCAAATACAGGTGTGCCAAGCTTGTAGCGTCATACCCAAGAAGACTCAAGGCTGTAATCGCTGCCAAAGGTGCTTCAACAAAGTACTGAGTAAAGGGTCTGAATACTTATGTAAATGTGATATTTGCTTTTGCTTTGTCATTATGGGGTATTGTGTGTAGATTGATGAGGGGGGAAAAAACAATTTAATCCATTTTAGAATAAGGCTGTAAGATAGAAATGTGGAAAAATTCAAGGGTAAGTGTGCACACATTGCCTTTTGGAATGAGATTTATTCATGCTTCTGACCCCATACTACATTACCAGTCAAAAGGTTGGACACACCTACTGATTCAAGGGTTTCTCTTTATTTTTACCATTTTTTACATTGTAGAATAAAAATGAAGACATCAAAAACATGAAATAATACATGGAATCATGTAGTAACCCCCCAAAAAGTGTTAAACAAATCTGAATATATTTTATATTTGAGATTCTTCAAATAGCCACCCTTTGCCTTGATGACAGCTTTGCACACTCCTGGCATTCTCTCAACCAGCTTCAAGAGGTAGTCACCTGGAATGGATTTCAATTAACAGGTGTGCCTTCTTAAAAGTTAATTTGTGGAATTTCTTTCCTTCTTAATGCGTTTGAGCCAATCAGTTGTGTTGTGACAAAGTACATTTACAATTACGTCATTTAGCAGACGCTCTTATCCAGAGCGACTTACAAATAGGTGCATTCACCTTATAGCCAGTGGGAACACCACTTTACAATGTTTTTTTTTTTTTTTTTGGGTTGGGGTAAGGGGGGGGTAGAAGGATTACTTTATCCTATCCCAGGTATTCCTTAAAGAGGTGGGGTTTCAAATGTCTCCGGAAGGTGGTGAGTGACTCCGCTGTCCTGGCGTCGTGAGGGAGCTTGTTCCACCATTGGGGTGCCAGAGCAGCGAACAGTTTTGACTGGGCTGAGCGGGAACTATGCTTCCGCAGAGGTAGGGGAGCCAGCAGGCCAGAGGTGGATGAACGCAATGCCCTCGTTTGGGTGTAGGGACTGATCAGAGCCTGAAGGTACGGAGGTGCCGTTCCCCTCACAGCTCCGTAGGCAAGCACCATGGTCTTGTAGCAGATGCGAGCTTCAACTGGAAGCCAGTGGAGTGTACGGAGGAGCGGGGTGACGTGAGAGAACTTGGGAAGGTTGAACACCAGACGGGCTGCAGAATTCTGGATGAGTTGTAGGGGTTTAATGGCACAGGCAGGGAGCCCAGCCAACAGCGAGTTGCAGTAATCCAGACGGGAGATGACAAATGCCTGGATTAGGACCTGTGCCGCTTCCTGTGTAAGGCAGGGTCGTACTCTCCGAATGTTGTAGAGCATGAACCTACAGGATCGGGTCACCGCCTTGATGTTAGCGGAGAACGACAGGGTGTTGTCCAGGGTCACGCCAAGGCTCTTCGCACTCTGGGAGGAGGACACAACGGAGTTGTCAACCGTGATGGCGAGATCATGGAACGGGCAGTCCTTCCCCGGGAGGAAGAGCAGCTCCGTCTTGCCGAGGTTCAGCTTGAGGTGGTGATCCGTCATCCATACTGATATGTCTGCCAGACATGCAGAGATGCGATTCACCACCTGGTTATCAGAAGGGGGAAAGGAGAAGATTAGTTGTGTGTCGTCAGCGTAGCAATGATAGGAGAGGCCATGTGAGGATATGACAGACACAAGTGACTTGGTGTATAGGGAGAATAGGAGAGGGCCTAGAACTGAGCCCTGGGGGACACCAGTGGTGAGAGCACGTGGTGCGGAGACAGCTTCTCGCCACGCCACTTGGTAGAAGCGACCGGTCAGGTAGGACGCAATCCAAGAGTGAGCCGCGCCGGAGATGCCCAGCTCGGAGAGGGTGGAGAGGAGGATCTGATGGTTCACAGTATCAAAGGCAGCAGACAGGTCTAGAAGGACAAGAGCAGAGGAGAGAGAGTTAGCTTTAGCAGTGCGGAGAGCCTCCGTGACACAGAGAAGAGCAGTCTCAGTTGAATGACCAGTCTTGAAACCTGACTGGTTTGGATCAAGAAGGTAATTCTGAGAGAGATAGCAAGAGAGTTGGCTAAAGACGGCACGCTCAATAGTTTTGGAGAGAAAAGAAAGAAGGGATACTGGTCTGTAGTTGTTGACATCAGAGGGATCGAGTGTTGGTTTTTTGAGAAGGGGTGCAACTCTCGCTCGCTCTCTTGAAGACGGAAGGGACATAGCCAGCGGTCAAGGATGAGTTGATCAGCGAGGTGAGGTAAGGGAGAAGGTCACCGGAGATGGTCTGGAGAAGAGAGGAGGGGATAGGGTCAAGCGGGCAGGTTGTTGGGCGGCCTGCCGTCACAAGTCGCAAGATTTTATCTGGAGAGAGAGGGGAGAAAGAAGTCAAAGCATAGGGTAGGGCAGTGTGAGCAGGACCAGCAGTGTCATTTGACTTAACAAACGAGGATCGGATGTCGTCAACCTTCTTTTCAAAATGGTTGACGAAGTCATCCACAGAGAGGGAGGGGAGGAGGATTCAGCAGGGAGGAGAAAGGGGGGATATACAGAAGATAGCCCTATTTGGTAAAAGACCAAGTCCATATTATGGCAAGAACAGCTCAAATAAGCAAAGAGAAACGACAGTCCATTACTTTAAGACATGAAGGTCAGTCAATATGGAACATTTCAAGAACTTTGTAAATACTTAAAACAACCACATAATTAGCTATGGAGCATGTTCTGATAGGCCAGTGAGGGGCCAAGCCTCGACACACCCACAACTTGTTTATTCATCAAAACACATCTCTTTCGCGCCACCCCCAACTACTGCAGCCATAATTCCGGTGGTGAAAATAGAAGAACGTTTTTTGAGACACAAGCTTGATGTAGTATATCAAACCAAATACTACACTGTGACTACTTTATTTATAAGAATCTTTAGGGGTGTCATTAATTTTGACCCCTACCTTTTTGAGAAAAAATACTATTACTTAAACAAAATCACTTTCTCTGAACAATTGTATTAGTATAAAATAAGATCACCTTTTTTTGCATAAAATTTAGCTCAGTATTTTAAAGATGTATTTTATACAGTCATTATTGCCCGTCTTAATCAAGCGTGTCAATCATTCAATAAATATAATATTTAATATGTTGTTGTTTCCAGGTTGTGTGTGGCTAGCAGGGTGTACTCCTGTATATATATATATATTACAATTTATTAATATAATATTTAATATGTTGTTGTTTCCAGGTTGTGTGTGGCTAGCAGGGTGTACTCCTGTGTATATATATATATTAATATTGATTAATATAATATTTAATATGTTGTTGTTTCCAGGTTGTGTGTGGCTAGCAGGGTGTACTCCTGTGTATATATATATTAATATTTATTAATATAATATTTAATATGTTGTTGTTTCCAGGTTGTGTGTGGCTAGCAGGGTGTACTCCTGTATATATATATATTAATATTTATTAATATAATATTTAATATGTTGTTGTTTCCAGGCTGTGTGTGGCTAGCAGGGTGTACTCCTGTATATATATATATATATATATATATATATATTAATATTTATTAATATAATATTTAATATGTTGTTGTTTCCAGGTTGTGAGTGGCTAGCAGGGTGTACTCCTGTATATATATATATTAATATTTATTATGTTGTTGTTTCCAGGTTGTGTGTGGCTAGCAGGGTGTACTCCTGTATATATATATTAATATTTATTAATATAATATTTAATATGTTGTTGTTTCCAGGTTGTGAGTGGCTAGCAGGGTGTACTCCTGTATATATATATATTAATATTTATTAATATAATATTTAATATGTTGTTGTTTCCAGGTTGTGTGTGGCTAGCAGGGTGTACTCCTGTATATATAATATTAATATTTATTAATATAATATTTAATATGTTGTTGTTTCCAGGTCATGTGTGGCTATATACTGTATACAGTGAGGGGAAAAAAGTATTTGATCCCCTGCTGATTTTGTACGTTTGCCCACTGACAAAGACATGATCAGTCTATAATTTTAATGGTAGGTTTATTTGAACAGTGAGAGACAGAATAACAACAACAAAATCCAGAAAAACGCATGTCAAAAATGTTATAAATTAATTTGCATTTTAATGAGGGAAATAAGTATTTGACCCCTCTGCAAAACATGACGTACTTGGTGGCAAAACCCTTGTTGGCAGTCACAGAGGTCAGACGTTTCTTGTAGTTGGCCACCAGGTTTGCACACATCTCAGGAGGGATTTTGTCCCACTCCTCTTTGCAGATCTTCTCCAAGTCATTAAGGTTTCGAGGCTGACGTTTGGCAACTCAAACCTTCAGCTCCCTCCACAGATTTTCTATGGGATTAAGGTCTGGAGACTGGCTAGGCCACTCCAGGACCTTAATGTGCCTCTTCTTGAGCCACTCCTTTGTTGCCTTGGCCGTGTGTTTTGGGTCATTGTCATGCTGGAATACCCATCCACGACCCATTTTCAATGCCCTGGCTGAGGGAAGGAGGTTCTCACCCAAGATTTGACGGTACATAGCCCCGTCCATCGTCCCTTTGATGCAGTGAAGTTGTCCTGTCCCCTTAGCAGAAAAACACTTCCAAAGCATAATGTTTCCACCTCCATGTTTGACAGTGGGGATGGTGTTCTTGGGGTCATAGGCAGCATTCCTCCTCCTCCAATCACGGCGAGTTGAGTTGATGCCAAAGAGCTCCATTTTGGTCTCATCTGACCACAACACTTTCACCCAGTTCTCCTCTGAATCATTCAGATGTTCATCGGCAAACTTCAGACGGCCCTGTATATGTGCTTTCTTGAGCAGGGGGACCTTGCGGGCGCTGCAGGATTTCAGTCCTTCACGGCCTAGTGTGTTACCAATTGTTTTCTTGGTGACTATGGTCCCAGCTGTCTTGAGATCATTGACAAGATCCTCCCGTGTAGTTCTGGGCTGATTCCTCACCATTCTCATGATCATTGCAACTCCACGAGGTGAGATCTTGCATGGAGCCCCAGGCCGAGGGAGATTGACAGTTCTTTTGTGTTTCTTCGCACCAACTGTTATCACCTTCTCACCAAGCTGCTTGGCGATGGTCTTGTAGCCCATTTCAGCCTTGTGTAGGTCTACAATCTTGTCCCTGACATCCTTGGAGAGCTCTTTGGTCTTGGCCATGGTGGAGAGTTTGGAATCTGATTGATTGATTGCTTCTGTGGACAGGTGTCTTTTATACAGGTAACCAGCTGAGATTAGGAGCACTCCCTTTAAGAGTGTGCTCCTAATCTCAGCTCGTTACCTGTATAAAAGACATCTGGGAGCCAGAAATCTTTCTGATTGAGAGGGGGTCAAATACTTATTTCCCTCATTAAAATGAAAATCAATTTATAACATTTTTGACATGCTTTTTTCTGGATTTTTTTGTTGTTATTCTGTCTCTCACTGTTCAAATAAACCTACCATTTAAATTATAGACTGATCATTTCTTTGTCAGTGGGCAAACGTACAAAATCAGCAGGGGATCAAATACTTTTTAAAATGTTGTTGTTTCCAGGTCGTGTGGCTAGCATAGTGTACTCGTGTATACAGTGCATTCAGAAAGTGTTCAGACCCCTTGACTTTTTCCACATTTTGTTACGTTACAGCCTTATTCTAAAATTGATTAAATAGTTTTTTCCGCCTCATCAATCTACACACAATACCCCATAATGTGGCACCTTATATAGACAGGTGTGTGCCTTTCCAAATCATGTCCAATCAATGTAATATTTTATCCATTTTAAGAATAAGGCTGGAATGTAACAAAATGTGGAAAAGGTCAAGGGGTCTGAATACTTTCCGAATGCACTGTACATAGTAATAATAATAATATAATATTTAATAAATTGTTGTTTCCAGGTCGTGTGTGGCTAGCAGAGTGTACTCCGGTCTATGTCCAGTACTTCGTCAAATTCTTTATCATCGGAGTGACTGTGTTGGTTGTGGCTGTACCCGAAGGCCTGCCTCTCGCTGTCACCATTTCCCTGGCCTACTCTGTCAAGGTAGGTGAGGAAGTACCCGAAGGCCTGCCTCTCGCTGTCACCATCTCCCTGGCCTACTCTGTCAAAGTAGGTGAGGAAGTACCCGAAGGCCTGCCTCTCGCTGTCACCATCTCCCTGGCCTACTCTGTCAAAGTAGGTGAGGAAGTACCCAAAGGCCTGCCTCTCGCTGTCACCATCTCCCTGGCCTACTCTGTCAAGGTAGGTGAGGAAGTACCCGAAGGCCTGCCTCTCGCTGTCACCATCTCCCTGGCCTACTCTGTCAAAGTAGGTGAGGAAGTACCCGAAGGCCTGCCTCTCGCTGTCACCATCTCCCTGGCCTACTCTGTCAAGGTAGGTGAGGAAGTACCCGAAGGCCTGCCTCTCGCTGTCACCATCTCCCTGGCCTACTCTGTCAAGGTAGGTGAGGAAGTACCCGAAGGCCTGCCTCTCGCTGTCACCATCTCCCTGGCCTACTCTGTCAAGGTAGGTGAGGAAGTACCCGAAGGCCTGCCTCTCGCTGTCACCATCTCCCTGGCCTACTCTGTCAAGGTATGTGAGGATGAGTACGGGTCAAAGTGTACTTTGTTAGAGATCTGAGAGGTATAACAGTAGCAGGTAGCAATATGTTGAAACTTCCACATGGCCAATCACTAACACTATCACTAACACCTGTCAAATCAGATCTTCACGGTTGTGTAGGGCGTAGGGGTCAATTTGGGATTGGGCCATCCCACATTGGAACATACTTCAGTTTACTATAGTACGATATATACTGTAGAATCCTATACTTCACACTGTAGTCGTGTAGTGCTTACAATGCCTTTCAGAAAGCATTTATACTCCTTACTTCTTCCACATTTTGTTGTGAATTTAAAATTTACTAAATTGATTCTTTTTTTCTCTCACCCATCTACACACAATAATGACAAAGGGAAAACATATTTTTACACCTTTTTGCAAAGATATTGAAAATGAAATACAGAAATATCTCATTTACGTAAGTATTCACACATCACACTTTGTATTCAGAACAAAATGTTAATTGCTTTGCCACATTTTTTTGCAGAATTACTTTAGTGCCTTGTTGCAAACAGGATGCATGTTTTGGAATATTTTTATTCTGTACAGGCTTCCTTCTTTTCACTCTGTCATTTAGGTTAGTATTGTGGAGTGACTACAATGTTGATCCATCCACAGTCTTCTCCTATCACAGCCATTAAACTCTGTTTTTAAGTCACCATTGGCCTCATGGTGAAATCCCTGAGCGGTTTCCTTCCTCCCCGGAACTGAGTTAGGAAGGACGCCTGTATCTTTGTAGTGACTGGGTGTATTGATACACCATCCAAAGTGTAATTAATAACTTCACCATGCTCAAAGGGATATTCAATATCTGCTATTTTATTTTTACCCATCTACCAATAGGTGCCCTTCTTTGCAGGGCATTGGAAAACCTCCCTGGTCTTTGTGGTTGAATCTGTGTTTTAAATTGACTGAGGGACCTTACAGATAATTAATAATAATAATATGCCATTTAGCAGACGCTTTTATCCAAAGCGACTTACAGTCATGCGTGCATGCATTTTTGTGTATGGGTGGTCCCGGGGATCGAACCCACTACCTTGGCGTTACAAGCGCCGTGCTCTACCAGCTGAGCTACAGAGGACCACCAATTGTATGTGTGGGGTACAGAGATGAGGCAGTCATTCAGAAATCATGTTAAACACTATTATTGCAGACAGAGTGAGTCCATGCAACTTATTATGTGACTTGTTAAGCACATTTTTACATTTACATTTACATTTTAGTCATTTTACACCTGAACTTATTTAGGATTGAAATCACAAAGGGGTTGAATACTTATTGACTCCAGACATTTCAGCATTTTATTAATTAGTAAAAATATTGAAAATCATAATTCCACTTTAACATTATGGGGTATTGTGTGTAGGCCAGTGACAAAAAACAAACAATTTAATCCATTTTAAATTCAGGCTGTAACCCAACAAAATGTGGAAGTTTTGGGGTGTGAATACTTTCTGAAGGCAATGTACTATATAATGTTGTAGTATATTGTAGAATACTACACATTAGTATCCCTCGATTACATACTTTGATTGATTGATTTTATTTGAGTATTTAAAAACACAATACAACCATAAATGTGAAAACAATTCATTTAGACATTTGTCGAGAATAACACAAAAAAGTTTTAAAGATGTACTATGCAGACGTCGCTCCGCCATTTCCTGGTTGCCAAAAATCTAATAGCTCGCCCAATTTCAGTTTGTGACAAAACAAGCAAGTACAGCATAGAGAATGTACCGTCTAAACCGCTGCGAAATATATTTTCCATATCCAAAAATATTGTATTTTAATCTGTTTGACGCTGGTGTACAAAACCGAAAGTAAAAGATGCAAAAACTAAACTTAACGACGGGAAGCATAGAAATAGCTCACATAGAACAGATCTACTGCTTCTTAGACTGGCTTTCAGTGAGAATGACAGATCTATGTGAATTTGGTCGGAACACCCAAAAAGTTATTGCAGCTTTTAATTTATTTCCATTATGGTCCTAGTTCAAACATGTTGAACATTTACAGCACATGAAAATATACTATGGCCTAAATACTGTAGTATTACTATATTTACATTCAGAAAGTATTCTCTACGGACAATTCCTTCGACCTCATGGCTTGGTTTTTGCTCTGACATGCCCTGTCAACTGTGGGACCTTATATAGACGTGTGTGCCTTTCCAAATCATGTCCAATCAATTGAATTTACCACAGGTGGACTCCAATCAAGTTGTAGAAACATCTCAAGGATGATCAATGGAAACAGGATGCACCTGAGCTCAATCTATTTATTTATATATACAGCTCTGGAAAAAATTCAGAGACCACTGCAAAATTATCAGTTTCTCTGGTTTTACTATTTATAGGTACAGTGAGGGAAAAAGTATTTGATCCCCTGCTGATTTTGTACGTTTGCCCACTGACAAAGAAATGATCAGTCTATAATTTTAATGGTAGGTTTATTTGAACAGTGAGAGACAGAATAACAACAAAAAAATCCAGAAAAATGCATGTCAAAAATGTTATAAATTGATTTGCATTTTAATGAGGGAAATAAGTATTTGACCCCCCTCTCAATCAGAAAGATTTCTGGCTCCCAGGTGTCTTTTATACAGGTAACGAGCTGAGTTTGGAGCACACTCTTAAAGGGAGTGCTCCTAATCTCAGTTTGTTACCTGTATAAAAGACACATGTACACAGAAGCAATCAATCAATCAGATTCCAAACTCTCCACCATGGCCAAGACCAAAGAGCTCTCCAAGGATGTCAGGGACAAGATTGTAGACCTACACAAGGCTGGAATGGGCTACAAGACCATCGCCAAGCAGCTTGGTGAGAAGGTGACAACAGTTGGTGCGATTATTCGCAAATGGAAGACAAAAGAACTGTCAATCTCCCTCGGCCTGTGGCTCCATGCAAGATCTCACCTCGTGGAGTTGCAATGATCATGAGAACGGTGAGGAATCAGCCCAGTACTACACAGGAGGATCTTGTCAATGATCTCAAGGCAGCTGGGACCATAGTCACCAAGAAAACAATTGGTAACACACTAGGCCGTGAAGGACTGAAATCCTGCAGCGCCCGCAAGGTCCCCCTGCTCAAGAAAGCACATATACAGGGCCGTCTGAAGTTTGCCAATGAACATCTGAATAATTCAGAGGAGAACTGGGTGAAAGTGTTGTGGTCAGATGAGACCAAAATCGAGCTCTTTGGCATCAACTCAACTCACCGTGTTTGGAGGAGGAGGAATGCTGCCTATGACCCCAAGAACACCATCCCCACCGTCAAAGATGGAGGTGGAAACATTATGCTTTGGGGGTGTTTTTCTGCTAAGGGGACAGGACAACTTCACCGCATCAAAGGGACGATGGACGACGCCATGTACCGTCAAATCTTGGGTGAGAACCTCCTTCCCTCAACCAGGGCATTGAAAATGGGTCGTGGATGGGTATTCCAGCATGACAATGACCCAAACACATGGCCAAGGCAACAAAGGAGTGGCTCAAGAAGAAGCACATTAAGGTCCTGGAGTGGCCTAGCCAGTCTCCAGACCTTAATCCCATAGAAGATCTGTGGAGGGAGCTGAAGGTTCGAGTTGCCAAACGTCAGCCTCGAAACCTTAATGACTTGGAGAAGATCTGCAAAGAGGAGTTGGACAAAATCCCACCTGAGATGTGTGCAAACCTGGTGGCCAACTACAAGAAACGTTTGACCTCTGTGACTGCCAACAAGGGTTTTGCCACCAAGTACTAAGTCATGTTTTGCAGAGGGGTCAAATACTTATTTCCCTCATTAAAATGCAAATCAATTTATAAAATTTTTGACATGCGTTTTTCTGGATTTTGTTGTTGTTATTCTGTCTCTCACTGTTCAAATAAACCTACCATTAAAATTATAGACTGATCATGTATTTGTCAGTGGGCAAACGTACAAAATCAACAGGGGATCGGCGCATGGGGCGGCGCACAATTGGCTCAGCGTCGTCCAAGGTAGGGGAGGGTTTGGCCGGCAGGGATGGCGTTTGCAATGCCAGGGTTGTGGGTTCGATTCCCATGGGGGGCCAGTATGAAAAAAATTATGTATGCACTCACTAACTGTAAATCGCTCTGTAAAAATAAATAAGAGCGTCTGCTAAATGACTAAAATGTAAAATGTAAATGTAAATGGGATCAAATACTTTTTTCCCTCACTGTATGTGTTGGGGTAAAAATAACATTTTTGTTTTATTCTATAAACTACTGATAAGATTTCTCCCAAATTCCAAATAAAAATATTGTCATTTAGAACATTTATTTGCAGAAAATGACAACTGGTCAAAATAACAAAAAAGATGCAGTGTTGTCAGACCTCGAATAATGCAAAGAAAATAAGTTCATGTTCATTTTTAAACAACACAATAGTAATGTTTTAACTTAGGAAGAGTTCAGAAATCAATATTTGGTGGAATAACCCTGATTTTCAATCACAGCTTTCATGCGTCTTGGCATGCTCTCCACCAGTCTTTCACATTGATGTTGGGTGACTTTATGCCACTCCTGGCACAGAAATTCAAGCAGCTCGACTTTGTTTGATGGCTTGTGACCATCCATCTTCCTCTTGATCACATTCCAGAAGTTTTCAATGGGGTTCAGGTCTGGAGATTGGGCTGGCCATGACAGGGTCTTGATCTGGTGGTCCTCCATACACACCTTGATTGACCTGGCTGTGTGGCATGGCGCATTGTCCTGCTGGAAAAACCAATCCTCATAGTTGGGGAACAATGTCAGAGCAAAAGGAAGCAAGTTTTCTTCCAGGACAACCTTGTACGTGGCTTGATTCATGCGTCCTTCACAAAGACAAATCTGCCCGATTCCAGCCTTGCTGAAGCACCCCCAGATCATCACCGATCCTCCACCAAATTTCACAGTGGGAGCGAGACACTGTGGCTTGTAGGCCTCTCCAGGTCTCTGTCTAACCATTAGACGACCAGATGTTGGGCAAAGCTGAAAATTGGACTCATCAGAGAAGATGACCTTACTCCAGTCCTCTACAGTCCAATCCTTATGGCCTTTTGCAGCCCTGCCCCTAGGAGCCTGTTTCGAACCGTCCTCGCCGTGCACTTCACCCCAGCTGGCATTTGCCATTCTTTTTGTAGGTCACTTGATGTCATCCTACGGTTGTTGAGTGACATTCGAATGAGTTGGCGGTCGTCCCGGTCAGTAGAGAGTCGTTTTTACCCTCTGCTGGTCTGTAGCTTTGTTGTCCCCAATGTCTGCTGCTTGAACTTGTTCTTAAGAACCGCCGTCATTGAAATGTTAAGGATGGAAGCAACCTGACGCTCACTGTTTCCCTCTGCCAGTAAAGCCAGAATTGAACCCTTCTTCTCCACACTTTCCTTTTCAACTCTTTTGGCATGGTCAATAGTACTTTTTTTGATTAATATTACTTTTGAGGTACTATTAGCACTGTTTTTGCCATCCAGCTGGTCCTATTGCAAGAGGATAGTGATGACCACAGCAGTGGTTTTTATACTTTTCCTCGTTAAATAAGATTTGGTTCAGGTGATCACCTAATCAGTACCTCATTCAGTAGAATGAGGTGTGCCTGTGTTGGAATTCAACAGACACTGGAATGGAATGGCTGTCACACATGTAGAGATGCTGATTTAAGAAAAATGTGCAGTGGTCTCTTAATTTTTTATGTCAAACATTTATAAAAACCTGTTTTCGCTTTGTCATTATGGGGTATTGTGTGTAGATTGATGAGGAAAATGTTTGAATAAGGCTGTAATGTAACAAAGTGGAAAAAGGGAAGGGGTCTGAATACTTTCTGAATGCACTGAATATACTACTGTAGTGTTTTTGCAGATATTACTGTAGTATACTAGCGTTTTGGCAGATATTACTGTAGTATACTAGCGTTTTGGCAGATATTACTGTAGTATACTAGCGTTCTGGCAGATATTACTGTAGTATATTAGCGTTTTGGCAGATATTACTGTAGTATACTAGCGTTTTGGCAGATATTACTGTAGTATATTAGCGTTTTGGCAGATATTACTGTAGTATACTAGCGTTTTGGCAGATATTACTGTAGTATACTAGCGTTTTGGCAGATATTACTGTAGTATACTAGCGTTTTGGCAGATATTACTGTAGTATACTAGCGTTTTGGCAGATATTACTGTAGTATACTAGCGTTTTGGCAGATATTACTGTAGTATACTAGCGTTCTGGCAGATATTACTGTAGTATACTAGCGTTTTGGCAGATATTACTGTAGTATACTAGCATTTTGGCATATATTACTGTAGTATATTAGCGTTTTGGCAGATATTACTGTAGTATATTAGCGTTTTGGCAGATATTACTGTAGTATACTAGCGTTTTGGCAGATATTACTGTAGTATACTAGCGTTCTGGCAGATATTACTGTAGTATATTAGCGTTCTGGCAGATATTACTGTAGTATATTAGTGTTTTGGCAGATATTACTGTAGTACATTGTAGCAACAACTGCTGACTATGGTTAGCTAAAATGCTCAACTATAAGACTACGCCAGTTACTGTTTAATGAGGGGAACACCTCAACCAGAACATTAGACACTACACCAGTTAGTTTAATGAGGGGAACACCTCAACCAGAACATTAGACACTCTACCAGTTAGTTTAATGAGGGGAACACCTCAACCAGAACATTAGACACTACACCAGTTACTGTTTAATGAGGGGAACACCTCAACCAGAACATTAGACACTACACCAGTTACTGTTTAATGAGGGGAACACCTCAACCAGAACATTAGACACTACACCAGTTAGTTTAATGAGGGGAACACCTCAACCAGAACATTAGACACTCTACCAGTTAGTTTAATGAGGGGAACACCTCAACCAGAACATTAGACACTACACCAGTTACTGTTTAATGAGGGGAACACCTCAACCAGAACATTAGACACTATACCAGTTACTGTTTAATGAGGGGAACACCTCAACCAGAACATTAGACACTCTACCAGTTAGTTTAATGAGGGGAACACCTCAACCAGAACATTAGACACTCTACCAGTTAGTTTAATGAGGGGAACACCTCAACCAGAACATTAGACACTCTACCAGTTAGTTTAATGAGGGGAACACCTCAACCAGAACATTAGACACTACACCAGTTACTGTTTAATGAGGGGAACACCTCAACCAGAACATTAGACACTCTACCAGTTAGTTTAATGAGGGGAACACCTCAACCAGAACATTAGACACTCTACCAGTTAGTTTAATGAGGGGAACACCTCAACCAGAACATTAGACACTACACCAGTTACTGTTTAATGAGGGGAACACCTCAACCAGAACATTAGACACTACACCAGTTACTGTTTAATGAGGGGAACACCTCAACCAGAACATTAGACACTACACCAGTTACTGTTTAATGAGGGGAACACCTCAACCAGAACATTAGACACTACACCAGTTAGTTTAATGAGGGGAACACCTCAACCAGAACATTAGACACACAGTTCGTGACAGGCCACCTATTGAGTTGGGTCAACAGTTCTGAGCAATACAACGGACCAGACACCTTAGCAAACATATAGAAATGTTATTACAATTGTAACATGTAAACTTTAGACAGGTTCTGGGCCCATTAAAGGGAACAGTAGAGGCAGTTAAAGAACGAGCAAACTTTAGACAGGTTCTGGGCCCATTAAAGGGAAACAGTAGCGGCAGATAAAGAACGAGCAAACTTTAGACAGGTTCTGGGCCCATTAAAGGGAAACAGTAGAGGCAGTTAAAGAACGAGCAGCATCTATTAAAGCTTAGAGGATTGCTTTTGCTTGTTTGACACATAACACACATTATTAACAGGAGGACACCAAAATGACTTCTTAGGTCTGTTACTTCCTCTAGAGAGCTTTCTGAAATACAGCCGTGCTTTCACAGAGATTCAGCTGACCAAGTTCACAAGTTGTAACAAACAATAATGTACTTCTGATGGTCGAAAAATAAAGTTAACCACTGCATTTACATAAACAATAGATATTCTAGAAATACAAATGACTTTACTGAAATACCTAATTGGAGGGCCCTATAAACTGCCGGGGCATAATGAACAGCTTGAAGATTGGCGGTCAAACGGAACAAATACCATACAGGACCATCGACCACACCCCGAACATGTCTTCAAGACAGCATGGCCACAAAATGGTTGCTCAGCCACAAAATGGTTGCTCAGCCACAAAATGGTTGCTCACAGAAATAAACCAACAGCACCGTACAGCCTATACACACACCAAGGACCTTCCAGGTACAAAGATCTGACCTGAACATGACCCAGGGTTGCTTTTATACGTTTCCTGCATGAGAAATGTTGGTTCCTAGCCAGTCACAATCTTGTAACTGAAGAAGATTGTGTGACTGATTGAGATTTAGATAAGGGTTATGGTGATGCCCGTCTACTGTGGGACTCCAGTTAACCTTTTACAGCAGCGGGCTAAATCAGGGTCACAGAGTGTTTCTTGGTAAGTCTTAAACAAATCTACTTTGAAACAAAAGTATCCACCTCACACACATGGTTATGGGCTTACAGAAAATAAGACACCTGTACTGTGCCAGATATAGAGTTGAAATTTATGGAAAAAAAAAAAAAAATCCGCTTGGATTTTCGTCGTTAAAAAAACCAAATGTTTAATAATGATGAAAAATATGACATTCCATCCATGAGGTCACCGGGTCATTTGACTGCAGGACTACAGAGCAGGCAGAGATGCAGTTCAGTTTAAGAGTCTAGATTCAGGAGACAGAAAGGTTCAAATAATAACAGCAATGGACATACATAACTAAATCGGCTGTTAACGGCAATAATCAATGACAATACGCAAATCCAATAACATACAACAGTTATTAACATGACCATTAACACTACAAGTACCAAAGGTAACAGATCGCTAGACTCCAAATAGCTGTTTGACTGAGTTAGCATCTCGCTGCCATTAGCGGCTGATATCAACAAAACAAGTGATGAGGTAGTCCTCTTCCTATCCTCTTTTGTTGTGATGTTACGTTTTGATACCAGAGCTCTGAGGCATGCGTCGAAATCGCTAAGCAGCTAACTTCGAAGCAGTGTGCGGATGCTTCTATCACTTATCAGAAGTACGTCATCAATGATGTCCGAAGCTTCATTTGATCACGTGCTTTTTCAAAACTTGTGTTGCAAAATGCGAGATCCCACTGATTTCGCCGTGGTTCGGGTGCTCTCTTTGATTCCAAGCTGCTTTCAAACAGCGACCTCTAGTGGACACCGTACTTATGAATATAGTTAGGATTTTGTACACAAACTTTCACCTGACCAGTGGCTTAGCAGGTAGGATAGAGAACTATGGAACATTCATGGATGTGAGGGTATGAGGTCAAATCCTGTTGAAGACATAATATTTTGAATTTTTTTTGTGAAAACACACTTTCTGCACTGTTGTTCAAATCATTTGTTTTATTTAGTATAAGCTTCTGTCTTAAGCATCCTAAATGTGTTGTATTTAGTATTTAACCTCCCGAGTGGCGCAGTGGTCTAAGGCACTGCATCGCAGTGCTAGCCGTGCCACTAGAGATCCTGGTTCAAATCCAGGCTCTGTCATAGCCGGCCGCAACATACCCAGATAGTGGCTTGCTCTTCTCAGACAATCAGAAAGGTCTTCAAGTCACATATCATATCATCAAAGAAAGATTTCTGGGGTAGTGTGAAGGTGGAGCAATTGAAGTTGAAGATTCCTGGCGTTTGTGACGCACGCCGTTTGGTTGACGCAGACCCAGTGGTGAGCTTGATGAATCAGAGGAGTCACTGTCAGTCCTTTTGAGTTTTGACTCAGTCTTTACCTGACAAGGTCATGTTAGGATATATCAGTTATCCTGTTAGAGCGTTTGTGGCGAATCCACTGCGCTCTTTCAGGTGCAACGTTTATGGTCATATCACTGCAGTGTGCAGGAGGGTTAGTGTTTCCCTGGGCACCTTTAGGACATGCAGGAAATGTATAAAAGCACCCCTTGCTCATGTTCAGGTGAGAGCTTTGTACCTGGAAGATCCTTTGAGTGTATAGCAGGGGTGTCAAACGCATTCCATGGAGGGCCTAGTGTCTGCTGGTTTTTGGTTTTTCCTTTCAATTAAGACCTAGACAACCAGGTGAGGGGGCATCGTTATGAATCAGTGACCTTAATCAATCAAGTCCAAGGGAGGAGTGAAACCCCGCAGACACTCGGCCCTCCGGGGAACGAGCTGGACACGTGGTGTAAAGGCTGTATGGTGCTGTTGGTTTATTTCTGTGAGCAACCATTTTGTGGCCATGCTGTCTTGAAGAAATGTTTGGGGTGTGGTCGATT